>NW_026138077.1:3600000-4011117 GCF_025592945.1 Manacus candei
CGGTTCTAAATCCTGGCAAAACCCATGCGTGCAGCTCTGGGATGTGCTTCTCTTGGACAGAGCTCCGCGTTTCCATCTCTCAGGCGGTGGGGTATCTCAGATAGTGGCAGAGCAGGTGGCACCCCACAAGGGCTTAGGTGCATCCAGGCTCCTGGCGTGGCAGCAGGAACCCCAGGAGATACTGCCCCTGCTGCCATGAACTGTCTGTGCCTGTGTGCAAGCGAAGGACTCGTGTGTCTGAAAACCCTCCTGTGACCGAGCAGTGAGCCCCCGTCAGGGTACCACTGACTCTTGGCCAACTGGCCATCCACCAGGACCACAGAGGCCATTTTCCAGCGCTGCTATGCAGAATATCATTCCCAGTCTGTCCGGACATTCGGGGTTGCCCCATCACAGGGACAGAATCTGGCACTTCCCCTTGTTGAATTTCCTCTGGTTGAGGATTGCCCAAACCTCTGATTTGAGGTCTCTCTGCGGGGCCTTCGTCTTCTATGAGACCCTGGAGTGTTACAATGGCCCCTTGATTGCTTGGGAATGTGCAGTGTTCTGTGTTCCATGTGTTACATGAGGCCCCATATTGTCACAATGGCACTGAAATGAGAGAGGATCTCCATCCTTAATGGCTTCGTAAATCAGAAGTTTTTCTTACATAAAAATCCTAATCAACAAAGGGGTTTGCTTTCTTGGCATGGTAGCAGTCTTTTCTTTTCTTTTAAGACTACAATTAGTTGTAGGAGAGAGAATGTAGATGATACATGGAAACTAATAGAGAGTGTATCATATGCCCATCTTCAAGAAATTAGCTTACAGGCCTCAGAAAACTTGTTTAATAAGAGATTGTTCTGTTAAGAAGAAAGTCAATTATACATTGTTTAAGCAAATGGGAAGTTCTAAGACACGTCTTAGTTGGTCCTAAAGCATTTAGTTTAGGGGTTAGGGGTCGGATAGATCAATCAGAGATGCTACGAGGCCTGCTAAGGGAGAAGACCACTCTGTGAAAAGGACTACCCCTCCCAGAAGAAATGGACGCTAGATGGCAGTCTTGCTCCACGAATAAAATCCAAGAGGCTATTTGACCCTAAAACCATAAGAGAATTTTGGACTGCTTGTGAAGGGGAGGGTCTTTCAAGTATCACTGTATTTATTCTCCGAAATTTATACTGATTCTTTGATTCATGCATGGCAGAGTACCCCCATGAATCCCCAGCTGGCATATTAAAGAAATGTTCGATCCAATGGTTTCTGGTCATGGGGTTTAATTCTTTTGTTTTATCCCTTTGATTCCATGAAGTTCCAAAGATATCCCACGGTTTGTTTAATTCCATGAGGTCCCGCACATCCCAATGATGTCCCTTAAGTCCCTGGTTTCTGTAGTTTCCCAGGGAACATTTGCTTCTATGATGCAGGGCAGTGCCACGACAGCCACTTGATTCCGTGAGTTCCCCCAGTCTCCCAGTAGTCCTTTGGTTCCATGAGACCCTGCAATGTTGCAGTGGGTTGACCTGACCTGGATGCCAGGTGCCCACCAAGCTGCTCTACTACTGCCCTTCCCAGCCAGACAGAAGAGACAGAATAAGATGGAAAATTATTTCTACCTTGAGATCAGGCACTTTACTAAAGCAAAAGCCAAAGTTTGCGCATGCATAAGTGAAGAGGAAAATAAAAAGATTTTCTCTCTACTTCCTACCAGCAGCGATACCTGGCCACTTCATGGGAAGCAGGGCTTCACCACACAGAGAAGCCCTTCAGAAGGCATGTATTGTAAAAAAATGGATTTTTCCCCTTTCCTGTTCCTTTCCTGAGCTCTTGTAGCTCAGCTGACGCCATATATTCTGCAATGTCCCTTTGGTCCATTTGGCTCAACTGACCTGTCTGTATCGCCTCCCATGATCTTGCCCCCGATTCAGGGGACGAAGCCGACAATGCAGATGCTGCACCAGCCCTGCTCAGCAGTTGCCAAAGCACTGGTGTGATTAACCCCTTTGTAGCTCCCAATGCAAAGCACAACCCGGTGACGCCTGCAGTGAGAAAATGAACTCCAGCTCAGACAGACCCAACACATGTGGGATTCTGAAATGTCTCAGGGTTCCTTTGGTTCCACGATGCCCCTCTCAGACCTGGCAGTAAAAAAATAAATCAAAAAATTGAGAAGAAATCATCTTAAAGTCATGCTAAGCCTGTCTTCTACAGTCCAGAATCTATATATGTGTGACTGCAGATACTTGGGATGAGGGTAGATGCTCAGAAGAATTCATGGGTTTGATCTAGGAAACCTGTCCCAAAGTTTTCACTGCCTTTCCCTCCTTGGACATTTCCTGATGCCCGAAGGAAGCTCATGTCCAACAGCAGCTCCATCCCCCACTTCCTCCTCCTGGTTGCAGCTCTTGCACTTCTGCTTCTTTCTGGGCATGTCCCTGGTTGCCCTCCTGGGCAACGGCCTCATCCTCAGCGCCGTAGCCTGCCACCACCACCTGCACACCCCCCAGGAACTTCTTCCTGCTCCACCTCTCCCTCACACACCCGGGCTGCATCTGCACCACTCTCCCCAAAGCCATGGTCAATTCCCTCTGGAACACCAGGGGCATGTCCTACTCAGGATGAGCTGCACAGGTGTTTTTTGCTTTTCTTCTTGATCACAGCGGAGCTTGCCCTTCTCACCATCATGTCCTATGACCGCTACGTGGCCATCTGCAAAGCCCTTCACCACAGGACCCTCCTGGGCAGCAGAGTTTGTGCCCACGTGGCAGCAACTGCCTGGGCCACTGGGAAGCGGGTCTGGCCCTGGGGCTGCAGGAGCTGCCGCCTGAGCTGATGATCTCCTGAGCAGTCCAGACATGCAGTCACTGTCCATGTCCTCTATTGCCTCCCTTTCTTGCTGCAGGACCAGAAACGACTGTGCTGCTCTGCTGGGCTGGGGCGGGGCAGGGAGATGGGGGGACCAGGGAGGGGCTGGTCTGGGCAGTTCCAGTGACTAGAAAACCCCAATGTTCATCTGAAGTGTAGGAGTGGGCAGGGTGGGAGCATTACAGGGCTGAGGTGGCTCCAGGCTCTGGGAGTGGTAGCAGGAGCCCAGGGAGACACTGCCCCTGCTGCAATGAACTGCCTGTGTGTGTGCCAGGGAAGGACTCGTGTCTCTGAACACCCCCGTGTGTGCATCAGTCCAGCTCAGGGTTGGACACCTCTCAGAGCCCTGACACATTTCTCTGGGTGACTCCAGGAAAACCCCCGTTGTGCCAGGGAGTTACCAGATCCTTTGCGGTCACCCTCCTGGTGTCCTGTGTAATGATGAAACTAGAAAAGGTGATCATCATACCCTGGTAATTTTCTAAGAGGAGAAATGTCACTGCTGGAAAGAAGTGTCACTGCTGGAAAGAAGTGTCACTGAAGAGGTGAGAAGAGGGAACATCATTGTTTCCTTCAGTCTGTTCCACAGCAGGTTCCCCTGGAGCCCCAGGGACACCTGCGGGGAACCCAGAGGGGCAGAGAAAGGGCTGCCTTTGGCTCTTGCTGTGCTGCTCAGCTGGGCCGGGCTCCTGGTACACAGGGAAATCCTGGCAAGCGGGCAGCACTGCAGAGAGACAGCTCTGCCCAGGAGCAGCTCCTCTGCACAGCCCAGCAGGGCCGAGGGCACTGCCTGTAGGCACGAGAGAAGAGAAGAAAGGCAAAGGGAGGTTAAAGGCAGCAGAAAGATGGGAGGTGTTCAGCTGAGACACAACTTGGGGACACAACTTCACACTCCTCTGCAGAGTGAGTCTACAGGTGCAGGGCAATGTCGCTTGTGTTCCTGGAGGAATCTCCTAAAACTACCACATCCCACAGCCTTGCACATCTGTCAGGACTCTCCCAGTTTCTCTGTTGTGCCGGAGGAGGATGTTCTCCAGGGCAGGCCTTCCCTGCAGCACTGTCAGAGGGACAGCGCAGGTGGGCTCCTTCTCCCAGGGATGGCTGCGGGCTGGGAAGGTGGGGGATCAGCCAGGGATGCCCGGGGCTGTCCTGCAGAGCAGGGTCCCTGTGCTCCGGAGTTCTTTGTGCCAGGGCAGGGACTTTGTTGCCTGCTGGGGTCAGGTCTCATCCTGCCTGGGTAGTTGCCCACCCCTCTGCAGGGAGAAGCTGTCGATGGGTGGTGAGAACCCCAGCAGGAGCCAGGCAGGTTCTTCCTGCCGTTGGATGAAGTGTGTGTGGTCAGGGCTGTGGGAGGTCAGGGCTGCTCCCAGATCCAGATCACAGCAGCACATTTCCAAGAGCACTGTCAAATGGGAAGGACAAAGCACAATTATTAGGAAGGAATGGAGCTTTTCTGAGTCAGTGTTTTCAGTTTCCTACTCCTGAGGAATCTGGGGGTTGAGAAATGGACATGTTGGACAAGTCACTGAGACTCCTGAGCTGTAACTTGGAATGCACAAGTGCTTCTGTAAACAACTTCCTAAAGTGCTTTCGGCCTCTGCTCTGCTTTTGACAGAAGCAGCATCACTTCTGCTGGACCCATCTGTTTTTTCTTTATCTGCCCTTTTCCACCTGCAAAAAGAAAAGTTGCCCAGTCAGTGCGCTGCAAACAGGCAGGTTTCTCTCAGGCCACAGTGAGTGCACAGACATTCGGATGGAGTGGTGACAGGGAAGTCATGAATGGATTTCTGATGTTGAGTCTACTGTTTTGAAATCAGAAAATGTGGTGTTGAAGTCATCGTTAGCCTTTGAGAGGGAAACAGGAGAAAAATCGGATAAATTTGTTGCTAAAAATGAGCTGCTTCAAACTGAGGTTGACCACCTTCAAAGTCTTGTTAAAATTTGGATGATTATGAAACAGTCAACTCACGGATTACCCCCATCAATACTAGACAATGCCCGCAGTAGAAAGGCATAAAGCCCTCCCAGCCCCTCCAGGAACCCTCAAATCCCATCCCGGTCCCACAGGATACTCCCAACTTCCCCTTAAACCCTCCGAGGCCCCCAGACTGCCTCCCAGACCCACAAAAACCCACAAGATGCCCCCAAACCCCTCCCAGTTACCTCCAGCCCTCCCAGGACCTTTCAAACCCTCTCCTAGTTGCCCCCTTCCCCTCGAGTATGCCCCCAACCAAACTCTCTCCCAGTTCCTTCCCACATCCCCGACGATTCCCCAAAACCCCTCACAGCTGCCCCAATCTCCCCAACCTCCCTCCCAAACCCCCAAACTCCCCCAAACACCTTCCCACTTACCCCCACGACCTCCAAGCCCTTCTCAGCCTCCCCATTCCTCCCCAAAGCCCCTCCCAGTTGCCGGCCCGTCCCCCAGGCTCGGGTGAGGAGGTGCCCCAGGCTGACGGGCCCGCCCATGCAGGGGCGGTTCCAGCAGCATGTCAGGAGCCACCCCCTGCCCCGAAAGCTCCCGCCCGCCCTGGAGCCACCTCAGCTGCCCCTGCAGGGGAGAAATCCAGGCCGGAGCAGAGCAGGGGGCAGGGCCGGGCTGGGACCTCGATGGACGGGAGCACTGGGAGAGCAGGGGGAAGACCGGGATGGGCTGAGGGGGCACTGGGAGGGAGAGGGGAAAGTTTTTTGCCCCTTTCCTGGGCACTTGAACACCCTCTGCACCCCCGTTCCCGGTCGTACCAGCTGTCCTTCCCCCCCAAGCCATGAACAGGTTTTGGGGCTCCCTCGTGGGTCGCAGCCAATAGAACGGCTCTGCTGGAATGACGTCATTGCCAAATTCTGCTGGGCCCCTGTCCTTGTGCCGGTGAGTCACCCAAGAGAACGTGGAAACTTCCGCGGGGGCTGCCGGGAGCGGGGCGGTGATGGCGGGGGAGGGGAGGATCGGGATTGAACCCGATTGGTCCCGATCGATCCCGGCCCCAGGGTCTCCCCCCGCCGCGCTGTTTTTCACGTGCGGCCCCAACGAGGCCGGGGTGGTGTGGGGTGAGTTCAGAGGGTCCGGGGGCTCCTGGTGACCCCTCCGATTTAGAAACTAAACCCTGACATCTTTGTCTTTGCCAAAGATGTGTGTGAAAGGGCAGTGCTGTTGCAAAGCAGTGTTGAGCTTCACATTGGGTGACTTGGCAGCTTCCTGTGCATCACCCATGCACCCTGGGTTTCTTTGAAAAGTACTTTTCACTCCAAATGTGACAGCACATTAGCCTGTAGGACATCCTGTCCCCAAATGGATAACTGTAAATATTAATAATAAAAAAGTGACCCCCTCCATTATTCAAGAAAAGCTTGTATCTCTGTACTAAAGCATCCAAGGGTCACGTCCCCCAGTTTTCTATCTGACAAGGGTTTGGAGGGGCTGCTTTGTGCAGGGAACCCTTTGGGGGCCCCTTGCACATGGGTAGGGCTGCACTCTGGGGGTGTGGGGCTTTGGTTCTTTGGTTGCCAGGGGCCACTGTGAGTCACTGAACCGGGGTGGGGACAATGGGCAGGGCTGGCTGGGACAGGCTGTGGCACCTGTGACATAAAAGGGAAGTGTCCCCGTGGGGCAGCTCTGCAGGGCCCATCAGGGGATGCTGCCCAGTGCAGCCTGTGCTGTGGGGAGCACGCACACAGGGAGAGGCTGGGCCGGACGAGGGCCAGGGCAGCAAGGCCGCCCCAGGGAGTGGGTTCTGCCCCTGCCTGCAGGGCCCAGCCCCTGGCAGGAGCGCCTTGGGCAGGGCCCGGTGCTGCTGCTGGGGCAGGGGGTGAGGCCTTGCCACCTGCCAGCTGCCTGGGCCCCTGTCCTTGCTGCGCCACATCCCTGAGGCTCCATCCCCGCTGCCCCAGCGCCAGCTCCCTCCTTCCCAGCCCCAACCAAGCCCTTCTCTGTGTCCTCCTGCAGGCCATGGCTTTCACAACATTCCTTTGGGTGCTTGTGCAAAGCATCATCCAGTCCCTGCAGGCGGTCGGGGAGGGGCTGCACAAGACTCAGTGAGCTTGGAGGTCTTTTCCAAGCTGAAGGACTCTTGGATTCTGTGATTGTGTGCTGGATTCAGCTGGGTCCGTGTTAGCAGCATTAGTTTGCTCCCAAAGTTTCCTCGCTGTCAGCTCTTGTGGCCTAAGGCTTGAGCTCCTTTAACTCCTTGTGCTGAGCTACTGATGGGAAAGGAGAGGCCTCTGCGAGCAGATTCCTGGTGTTCCCTGTAGAACAGTGAGGGAGAAGGTGTAGTCAAGTGGGAAGAGGAGTACTGTTTGTGTGTGGCCTCCTATGTGGCCTTGGCGCCTTTGAGGGGCTTGAAGGAGAAAAGAGCTTTGTTAAAGTGAGAAGTGAAATAGTGTGTTGGCTGTTCTCTCTGCAGGGAGAAGCTGTCGGTGGGGGAGGGGTCACCGAGTGGGGGAGGGGTCACAGAATGGGGGAGGGGTCACAGAGTGGGAGAGGGGTCACAGAGTGGGGGAGGGGCCATAAAGTGGGGGAAGGGTCTGAGAGTGGGGGAGGGGCCATAAAGTGGAGGAGGGACCATCGAGTGGGGGAGGGGTCAGAGAGTGGGGGAGGGGCCATGAAGTGGGAGAGGGGTCACAGAGTGGGGTAGGGGCTACAGAATGGGGTAGGGGCCACAGAATGGGGAAGGGGCCATAAAGTGTGGGAGGGGCCACGGGGTGGGGCAGGGGTCACAGCCTGGACTCGGGGGGTCAGGGCAGTGACCTCG
This sequence comes from Manacus candei, assembly GCF_025592945.1. Classification (NCBI taxonomy): domain Eukaryota; kingdom Metazoa; phylum Chordata; class Aves; order Passeriformes; family Pipridae; genus Manacus; species Manacus candei. Next base: position 3,607,590 of record NW_026138077.1, read on the forward strand.
GGGAGGGGGAGGGGGAGGGGCATGGGGTAGGGGTCTCACCTGATCCCGGGGCTATCGGGGCCATGGCGGGGCCGAACCTGGTGGGGACACCCAAGTTTTTCCCAAATTTCCCCTCATTTTTCCCAGTTTTTCATCCATTTCTCCCAAATTTCCCACTCTTTCCCCAATTTTCCCCCCATTTCCCCCATTTTTCCCAAATATCCCCATTTTTCTCAATTTTTCCCCATTTTTTTTCCAAATTCCTTCCATTGTTCCCAAATTTCCCCCATTTTTTCCCATTTTCCCCAAATTTCCCCCCATTTTTCCCAACTTTCCCCAATTTTTCATCCAATTTTACCCAAATTCCCCCATTTTTTTCTCAATTCACCCCATTTTTCCCAAATTTCCCCATTTCCCCCAAATTCCGCCATTTTTTCCCAAGTTTTCCCTAAATTTCCCCTAATTTTTCCCAATTATCCCCCATTTTTCCTGATTTTTCACCCATTTTCCCCAAATTTCTTACTTTTTTTCCCAATTTTCCCTCCATTTCCCCTCAAAATCCCCCATTTCCCCAAATTTCTGACTTTTTCCCCAAAATTTCCCCCGTTTGTCCACATTTTCCCGGATTTCCCCCCAGTTTTCCTAAATTTCCCCCCATTTTTCCCCATTTTTATCAATTTTCCCCAAATTTCCCACTTTTTTCTCAAATTTTTCCCCATTTTTCCCAATTTTTCATTGGTGTTCACCAAATTTCCCACTTTTTTCCTCAATTTTTCCCCATTTTCCCCAAAATTCCTGTTTTTTTCCCCCCATTTTTTCCCACTGGGGAAATTTGGGAAATTTGGAAAACTGGGGACCCAAAAATCCAAGAAAATGTGGGGAAATGGGGGAAAAATGTGAGGAAAATCTGGAGAAAAATCTGTGAAAATGTGGGAAAAATGGGGGGGAAATCAGGAAAATGGTGAAAAATGTGGGAAAATGTGGGAAAATGGGGCAATTGCAGAAAATTCTGGGAAAAATGTGAGAAAAATCCGGGGAAATGGGGAAAACTGGGGGAAAATGTGGGAAATTCTGGGGAAATGGGGAAAAATGTGTGAAAATCTGGGAAAATGTGGGAAAAATGGGGGAAAATCTGGGAAAATGGGGGGAAATGGAGAAAAAATCCGGGAAAATGGGGAAAAAATTGGGAAAAAACTGGGAAAATGGGGAAAAATTGGGAAAAACCTGGGAAATTCTGGGGAAAATGGGAGAAAATCTGGGGAAAATGTGGAAAAAATGGGGGGAAAGGGGAAAAAATGGGAAAAATCTGGGAAAATAGGGAAAAAATGGGGGGAAAATGGGGAATATTCTGGGAAAATCTGGAAATATGGGGGAAAAAATCTGAGAAAAATGGGGAAAAATCTGGGAAAAATGGGGGAAAATGAGGAAAAATCTGGAAAATGTGGGAAAAATCATGGAAAATGGGGGGAAATTGGGAAAAAATCCGGGGAAATGTGGGAAAAAAAGGGGAGAAATCCGGGAAAATGGGGAAAATAATCGGGAAAAAATCTGTGAAAAAAATGGGAAAAATGAGGAAAAATCTGGGGAACTAGGGAGAAAATCTGGGAAAATGTGGGAAAAACTTTGGGAAAATGTGGGAAAATGGGGAAAAATGCGAGAAAATGGGGGCGAAATGGGGAAAAATCTGGGGAAAATGGGGAAAAATCTGGGGAAAAATCTGGGAAAATGTGAAGAAATTGGGAAAAACTGTGGGAAAATAGGGGAAATGAGGAGAAATCCGTGAAAATGGGGGAAAATGAGGAAAAATGTGTGAAAATGGGAAAAAATGGGAAAAAATCCGGAAAAATGGGGAAAATCGGGAAAAATCAAGAAAAATGGGGGAAAATGTGGGAAAATGTGGGAAAATCTGGAAGAAAATCTGGAGAAAAATCTGAGAAAATGTGTGAAAAATGGGAAAAAATGTGGGAAAAATGTGGGAAAATGTGGGAAATTCTGGGAAAAGTGGAGGAAAAATCTGGGAAAAATCCGGGAAAATGGGGAAAAAATAGGGAAAAATCTGGGAAAATCTGGGAAAATCTGGGAAAATGGGGACAAACTGGGGGGGAAATGCTGGAAATGCTGGGAAAAATGGGGGGAAATGGAGAAAAATGGGAAAAAATCCCAGAAAATGGGGAAAAATGGGGAAAGATTTAAAAAAATGGGAAAAAATCTTGGGAAAATCTGGGAAAAATGGGGAAAAATCTGGGAAAATCTGGGAAAAATGAGGAAAAATCTGGGAAAATGTGGAAAAAATGGGAGAAAATCCAGGAAATGGGGAAAAATGGGGAAAGATCAAAAAAATTTTGGAAAAATGGGGAAAATATGGGAAATTGTGGGAAAAATCCAGGAAAATGGGGGAAAAAATCTGGGCAAATCTGGGAAAAATGTGAGAAAAAATCGGGGAAAATGTGGAAAAAATGGGAAAAATATCTGGGAAAATCTGGAGAAAAATGTGTGAAAATGTGTGAAAACGTGGGAAAAATGTGGAAAAAAATGGGGAAAAATGTGGGAAAATGGGGGGAAAATCTGGGAAAATCTGGACAAAATGGGGAAAAATCTGGGAAAATGGGGGAAAAATGGGAAAAAATCTGGGAAAATGTAGGAAAATTGGGAAAAATGTGGAAAATGGGGGGGAAATGGGGAAAAATTCAGGAAAATGTGGAAAAATGGGGGAAAATCTGGGAAAAATGGGGAAAATGGGGGGAAATGTGGAAAAATGTGGAAAAATGTGGAAAAACTGGGTTAAACTGGGAGGAACTGGGAGAAACTGGGCCAGAGGGAAAGGGATGTTGCCATGGAAATGTGAGCCCGCCCCTCCCCCACCCGGCCCAGGGCCCACGGTGGGGGGGGGGGAACTGGGTTAAACTGGGACATACTGGGAGGCACTGGGGGGGACACTGGGAGTTACTGGGAGCTACTGGAAGCTACTGGGGGGGTCACTGGGGTTACTGGGATGGACACTGGAGTTACTGGGAGCTACTGGGGGGGTCACTGGGGTTACTGGGATGGACACTGGGGTTACTGGGAGCTACTGGGGGGGTCACTGGGGTTACTGGGAGTTACTGGGAGCTACTGGGGGGCTTACTGGGAGTTACTGGGAGCTACTGGGGTGGACACTGGGGTTACTGGGAGTTACTGGGATGGACACTAGGATTCCTGGGAGTTACTGGGAGCTACTGGGATAGACACTGGGGTTACTGGGAGCTACTAGGAGCTACTGGGGGGGTCACTGGGGTTACTGGGGGGGTCACTGGAGATACCGGAGGCATTACTGGGGTTACTGGGAGCTACTGGGAGCCACTGGGAGCGGCCCATCCCCCTCCCTCCCCAAGGTCACTCCAAGGACACGGAGGGGGGGAGGGGGGGAAGCCCTGCCCCCTCCCAGTCCCTCCCAGTCCCTCCCAGTTCCCTCCCAGTCCCTCCCAGTACCTGAACTGGTCACACTGGGAGTGGCTCCAGGTCCCCCCTCCAGTTTGGGCCCCCGGGGCTATTTTTGGGACCCGGTGACATCACGGGGGGGGAGGGGCCTCGAGGGGGTGGCCCCGCCCCTCTCCCTTCCCAGTACAGACCAGTAAGGGACCAGTAACGACCCCAGTGGGGGGGGAGGGGAAGGAGGGAACACCGAGGGTGGGGATGGAGCAGGATGGTCCTTGAGCGTGGGGGAAGGGCAGGAGGTTCCCTGGGGGTGGGGGAAGGGCAGGACCGTCCCTGAGGGTGGGGGAGGGGCAGGAATGACCCCGAGGTGGGGGGAGGGGCAGGAGGGTCCTGAGGGTTGGGGAGGGGCAGGGAGGGACCCCGAAAGTGAAGGAGGGGCCCTGAGGGTCCCTGAGGGTGGGGGAAGGGTAGGAAGCTCCCCGAGGGTGGGGGAGGGGCAGGAGAGTCTCTGAGGTTGGGGGAGGGGTCCTGAGGGCCCCTGAAGGTGGGGGAGGGGCAGGGAGGGCTCCTGAGAGTGGGGGAGAGGTAGAAGGTTCACTGGGGGGAGGGGAAGGAAGGGACCCTGAGGGTGGGGGAGGGACAGGAGGGACCCTTAGGGTTGGGGAGGTGCAGGAAGGGGGGGAGGGGCTTTGGGGGGGCCCTTAAAGGTGGGGGGAGGGGCTGAAAGTGGGTCCATCATTGGGAGGGGACACGCCCACCCAAAACCCAGTAAGTCCCAGTTGAGCTCCCAGTTCAGGGAGGGGGAGAGGATGCAAAAGACACGCCCACTTGCAGAGGCTATGGCCACCTTGGGATGGGACACGCCCACCAGGGAGAGACCACGCCCACCTAAAGAAGGGACACGCCCACCCCCAAACCACTAAGTCCCAGCTGAGTTCTGCCTTAACTGGTCCTTACTGGCCCCACCACCCCATTCCGCATTCCAGTGACCCGTACTGGTCCATACTGGTTTATACTGGTCTATCCTGGTTTATACTGGTCTGTACTGGTCTGACCTTGATGGAGATGCTGAAGTGCTCCCAACCCCCTTAACTGGTCCTTACTGGTCCCACTGCCCCATTCCCCATTCCAATGACCCGTACCAGTCTGTACTGGTTTATACTGCTCTATACCGGTCTATACCAGTCCATACTGGTCTATACTGGTTTATACTGGTCTGTACTGGTCTGACCTTGACGGAGATGATGAAGCGCCCCCAACCCCCTTAACTGGTCCTTACTGATCCCACCACCCCATTCCCTGTTTCAGTGACCCGTACTGGTTTATATCGGTTTATACTGCTCTACACTGGTTTATACTGGTCTATACTGGTCCATACTGGTTTGTACCGGTCTCTACTGGTCTGACCTTGATGGAGATGCTGAAGTGCCCCCAACCTCCATTAACTGGTCCTTACTGGTCCCACCACCCTACTCGCTGTTCTAGTGACCTGTACTGGTCCATACTGGTCCATACTGGTCCGTACTGGTTTTTTACTGGTCTATACTGGTCTATACTGGTCTATACTGGTCTACACTGGTCTATACTGGTCTATAATGGTCTGACCTTGATGGAGATGCTGAAGTGCCCCCAAGCCCCTTAACTGGTCCTTATCAGTCCCACTGCCCCATTCCCCATTCCAGTGACCCATATTGGTCTATACTGGTCCATACTGGTTTATACTGGTCTATACCGATCTATACTGGTCTATGCTGCTCTGTACTGGTCTGACCTTGATGGAGATGCTGAAGTGCCCCCAACCCCCTTAACTGGTCCTTACTGGTCCCACCGCCCTGCTCCCCATTCCATTGACCCATACTGGGTCGTGGTGGCGAGAACCCCAGCAGGAGCCAGGTGGGGTCTTCCTGCCATTGGATGAGTGCTCTGGGAGGTCAGGGCTGCTCACAGATCGAGATCACAGCAGCACATTTCCAAGAGCACTGTCAAATGGGAAGGGCAAAGCACAATTATTAGGAAGGAATGGAGCTTTTCTCAGTCAGTGTTTCCAGTTTCCTACTCCTGAGGAATCTGGGGGTTGAGAAATGGAAAAGAAACTCTCATGTTGGACAAGTCACTGAGACTCCTGAGCTGTAACTTGGAATGCACAAGTGCTTCTGTAAGCAACTTCCTAAAGTGCTTTCGGTCTCTGCTCTGCTTTTGACAGAAGCAGCCTCACTTCTGCTGGACCCATCTGTTTTTTCTTTATCTGCCCTTTTCCACCTGCCTGAGGTTTCTCTCAGGTCAAAGTGAGAGCACAGACATTTGGATGGAGTGCTGACAGGTGTCATGGTTTGAGATAGCCCCAAAATCCAATTCCCTAGCTCCATTCCCCCTCCCACATCTCAACCTAATGTGAGATGGGTTTTTTTTTCCAGACAAAACACACCAGACTCAAAGTGGGGGAAAGGGAAATATATTACAATGACTGTACAAATAAATACCATATCACATTATACACATGATCACAACTATCTCTACCATGACATATGTATTTACAATGATCAGATCTCTTCTCCCCTCCAAATAAAAGTCCAGGAGGGAAAGAAGGACAGATCCCTTCCAGTCTCTGAACAGCAGCATCTTCTGAGGCAGCAGTCTGTCTGTCTTCTTCACATGCAGCAGCTTTGACTGGCTTTCTGCCAGCATTCACGTGGGAGGTATCCAACCTCTCTCGGCCCCATCGCCTCCAACCGAGGGGTCTTCCGTGGGCTTCGTAACCCCAGACAAGGTCGTATCACCACGTCATATCACGAAGACACAGGGAGGTCTTTGTGACGGTCTGGTATCTCCAGGAGACTCAGCTCCTTGCAGGGCCTCTGTGCCCTGTCTCTCAGGCTGCCACCGTGGCAGCAGTGCAAGGGGGGGAAGAACCAAGGTCAACTCCCCCCGCATTCCATCTGGCCGTCCCGGTCCAGGTCTGGGACGCTTTGAGCTTCTTAGCTCCTCTCTCTCTCCGGTGCTGCATGTCTAAAACTCTTCTCCTTGATAGGAGTCCATCTCCCTCTTTTCTCAGAGGGGTCTCAAAGGAGTTTGGGGGGCTGGTACAGTCTTACCCCCAGAACTCTTGTCTCTCAGGCTGCTGGCTCTCTTTTTCCCAGGTCTCCTTCCAGGAGTCTTTTCTCCGGTGCTGCATGTTGCTTCTGCTGCTCCTTCAGTTCAGGTCCTTATCTCCTGGCTCTCTCCCACCGTTTCTCTGGTCAGTGCCGGCTGCTGCTCTGTGCCCATGGAGAAAACATCTCCAAAACTTCCAGGGGTTTCCACCCCTTGGGGTCTACCACTTTTCTTAGCCTCTGGGGGAAAACAAGATCCAAACCACTACAACAGGGAAGTCCTGAATGGATTTCTGATGTTGAATCTACTGTTTTGAAATCAGAAAATGTGGTGCTGAAGTCATCGTTAGCCTTTGAGAGGGAAACAGGAGAAAAATCCAATAAACTTGTTGCTAAAAATGAGCTGCTTCAAACTGAGGTCAACCACCTTCAAAGTCTTGTTGCGCCAGAGTGCAGAGAGAAAACTGTTGCTAAAAAAACAGGCTCCTGGTTTGGTCAGGCAACTTCATAAACCAGTGTCTTACCCTGGCATTGAGACTTGGGAAACCACAGAGAACCCTGATTCTAAGTCTCAGGAGAGAAAGAAACAAGGAGAATTTGAAGTTCAACTGATGTTTCTTGAGTCTCCCAGCTTTCCTCACATTAATGAAAATAGACTGAGTGATCCCTGTGATAATGAACAAAGGGAAGATTATTCTTTACCTCCCTCAATTTCCTTTGTGCCTGATACTGAATCCACTAAAAACCCTTGGACTCAAAAAGAGAACCCGACCCAGAAAACAACTCAATTCATTCTGATTCAAGTGGTTAAAGAGCAGAAGCATTATGGCGATAAACCTGGACAAATTAAAAGCCAACCAGTGAAATCCTATCAATATATCACATACCTTGGCATTCCACTTTGTTCTCCTCAACAGTTAATACAATTTCCAATGGATATGGGGACAAAATGTTGGCAGCAAAATGCCAAAGATGGGATTAAAACCCAGACGAAAAAGAATTAAAATCACTGGAGAAAAAGAAGAAACCAGTCTTCAACCAAGAGCTTCACCCTGTTACTGTTTTGGTGATATTACCTTTTTGCTTTTTATTCTAATAATCATATTGTATGTTAAAATTTGGATGATTATGAAACAGTCAGCTCACTGATTACCCCCATCAATACTAGACAATGCCCGCAGTATACACCCATCCCAGCCCCTCCAGGAGCCCTCAAATCCCATCCTGGTCCCACAGGACACTCCCAACTTCCCCTCAAACACTCCGAGGCCCCCAGATTGACTCCCGGATCCAGAAAACTCTTGCTGCCTGCCCATGGAGTGCCCAGTGTGGCCCACCAACTGCACCACAAAGCCAAAGCTTCCAGGCTTTCTTTCCTGGGAATTAGGGCTGTTGTTTCCTGTTTTCAGCCATGCCTCCCAACTGATAGCCCAACTCCCAAACTGCTAGCATGCCTGTTGATACAGAATTGTTAAAATAAACCTTGCCAGTATATGTTTTCAGACACCGATTATTTAGTGTCGTTTCACTTTAATCCACCCCAAGGGAATTATTAATAAAAACCTGAGTTACCCCCTCTCCCCTTTTCCTGGGGCGGGTTGTAACACCAATCAGCACTGACTCCGCCCAGTAGGCATAGCAAAGGAAGTTTCCTTTTGGTTTAGGGTTTAGTGTTAGGGTTAGGGTTAGGGTTTAGGGTTAGGGTTAGGGTTACGGTTAGGGTTAGGGTTAGGGTTAGGGTTAGGTTTTGAGTTAGGGTTAGGGTTAGAAAGGGCTAGGGTTAGGAAATTTAGGGTTAGGGTTAGAGTTAGCAAAAGTTAGGGTTAGGGTTAGGGTTAGGGTTACGTTTAGGGTTAGCAAAAGACAGGGTTACTGTTAGGGTTAGGGTTAGGGTTAGGGTTAGGGGTAAGGGTTAGGGTTAGGGTTAGGGTTAGGGTTAGGTTTAGGGTTAGCAAAAGACAGGGTTACTGTTAGGGTTCGGGTTAGCGTTAGGGTTAGGGTTAGGGTTAGGGTTAGGGGTATGGGTAAGGGTTAGTGTTAGGAAGAATTTGTCTCAGGGCGCGATCTAACAATCGCGGTTTTAGCCCATTCCGGACACGCAGCGGTGCCCAATAAGCCCCTCTCAGGCTATAAGCCCGATTCACTGCCCACCGCTGTCAGAATCTTTTGCTTTTTCTCTTGGGTCTCTGCTTTTGCTGTTGCTGTTCTGTTGCGTGTCTGGCAGAATACCCACCGCTGTCCAGTATGTACTCTGCTTCTATAGAGCACTGGCCCCGCCCACTGGGTGGAGTCAAGAGGTGGAGTCAGTGCTGATTGGTCCGCGTCACTGACTTTGCCTACTGGGCGGAGTCAGTGCTGATTGGTCCACACAGTAACTGCAAACTATGCGCAAACCCTTTTCCCTAACCCTTACACTAAAAACGAGGCTGCAAGCTATGCGCAAACCCTTTTCCCTAACCCTAACCCTAAAAAAGAGACTGCAAGCTATGCGCAAACCCGGTTCCCTAACCCTAAAAAAAACCTGCAAGCTATGCGCAAACCCTTTTCCCTACCCCTCACTTTAAAAAAGAGACTGCAAGCTACTAAGGTTAGATTTAGGGTTAGGGTTAGGGTTAGGGGTTAGGGTTAGGGTTAGGGTTAGGGTTAGGGTTAGGGTTAGGGATAGGGTTAGGTTTTGAGTTAGGGTTATGTGAGAAAATTCTCTTCTATCAATTTATAGAAACGGCAAAAAAACTTTCGCAGGACAAGGAAACTTACAGAAAAGGATCCTTTATTTGCAGCGCTGGGTGCAGTCCCAAGCCGCCCGCCTGGAAAAAGCACCCCCCTCCCAGAGCCCGTGTCTTTTTTATACTCTTCAGCTACCCAATATCTTGAATATTCAGAAAGGGTACTTTTCAAACCGGCGGGTGGGTGTCACCCTCCCACCTGATTGGTTCCTCACTTGATTGGTCCCACCTGATTGGATCAGGGCATACCCCCTGTACAGCTTGATTGATTGGTGACGTACCCCTCTGTACATGTACAGGGGGACCCCCCTGTACAAAAAGACACGTGGCCGATGTAAATTTTCCATCTATATATTGTATCCTACCTCGGCCGCAATATTCCCTTGGTGTACAGCCCTGACGGGGCCTTTCACCTTACAATCTTCGCGAGACGCCTGAAATAAAATTAAATGGGAGGTAAGAAGGAAGTCCCAACACCCCGTTTCCCACTTACATAACTTTACTTATAATAAAACCAGATTATTTTATTTCTCATAATCCCCCCTTTTTGTCTTTATTCATGGTTTTATTATAAGTCTCTTGTTTTGTTGATTGTCTTTAGGTTTTCCGTGTTCGTTCCCACTCAGTTAGTATATCTTGTGCCTTATTCATTTCTTTCGTTTGCTTGGCAAGTTCCCACTCCAGCAGTGCTTTCCGTGCTTTCTCCATGCCTTTCGTCTGTCTGGGGGTTGGTCGCAAGATCATGATTTTCTGGATTTCTGGGTCTCTAGCTGTAGTGGTTTTCGGATCCATTGGCATGGCAGTTAATTGCATCCCTTGGACAACACTAGAAATTAATCTCATAAAACATGGGATTAGACAGGGTATGAACAACAGTCCAGAGACAGCACATAATAAAAAGAATCCCACTTTTTTCCACCATACCCCCCCAAAGAATTTAGCCCACCATTCTCCATCAACTATGGAGTTCCATTTTTGAACAGGGACATGGGTGATTTTTCGGATGTTGGAGGCTATTTCCATGACAGCTTCATAGTTATCATCAATTTGTAAGCAGCAGTCTGAGGTGTTGAATTTCCCACAGACTCCTCCTTCCTCTGCCAAAAGGTAGTCTAGGGCCAATCTGTTTTGGTATATGGCTGCTCTACTTTGGCGCTGTTGTTCAGCTATTAGTTCTAATCCCTTTGCGGTTTGATTTATAACTATTTCTACTACAGCTTGGAGTCGTATAATTCGGTTGAGCATATAAATGGGTGTACGGTAACCCCATGTACCATCTTGTGCCCATGTGGCAGGTCCATAATACTCAATAATTCTCTCAGGAGGCCATTCTTCCTCCCCCCATTTTTGGGTTCCCCCTATTGAGTGTTCTTTAATCCCAATGTAAGGTGTTCTCCCTTTTACTTCTCTTTTTTTTCGGTTAAGGGAGTCATATAACGGTACTCCCAATTCATCTCCACTCTCCAAGGGCAATAGGAAAAATCCAGGCAAAATTATTCCTATGGTACAACAACCACTCCAATTTTCTGGTAGGACTGTATATGCCCTTTTTCCACAAATCCAAAAAAGTCCATTTGGTGCTTTCCAAAAATGTTTGGACAGGCTATCAGCATTTTCCCAAAATATTGATATTTCCGTTATTCCGGAAAAAGGGTTTACTTTGGTTTTATTACATTGATATAGTTTTTTGTTCGCATCCCACTCACAGTTGGGGCTCTTTTTTTCTGACCAATAGTTAGTTGGGGCTTGTGGGAAATACTCACTGTGAGTGGAGTTGGTTTTTAGGGTTCGCTTGCAAGGGGTTTCTCCAACTGGGTACACAAAGTGTGGTCCTGTTCTCCGTATACAATCTCTCCCTATTACTGTGGAGCTTAATATCCATCCTTCTGGCCTATTCACTTTATTATGAGAAAATGTGTAATTTCCTTTGAGTATTTCTTGGGCATCCAGACTAAAACCTCTCCAGGGCCATTCTTCTGCCATTAAAGGCCCTCCGCATACCCAACATCGACTTACTCTTAACCCTTTAGCAATTTTTTCTGCTAGATCAACAAATAGATTTTGTCCCATTGCCGGGAGCTCAAAATTTCCATCTATCTCCCCTGTCAGTTCAGAATATAAGCTACTTAACTGTGACAGCGGGTGGTTCTTGGATTGTTTTCTCTCAGTATTTTCAATGATTTCTTCTATTATTATTTCAGGGGCCCCCCATTCACTAGTGATATCCCAGCAAATCCAAGTTTCTTTTACGGGACAACTTCGTCCTAGTCGTGTCCCTTCTGGTCCTAAGTTTTGTGCTATCCCATAGCGTCTGTTGCCTATCACACAAGTTTCTAATTTTTCCTTGTCATAACAAACTTCGTTCACATACTCATGTGCCATAAAGATGGTTACCGCACCTGTTTCATAGTATGCATTTTGGTAACATTTTTGGCAGTGGTCATTGGCAACAACCACTAGCAGGAACGCAGCTAAGGTAAGCAGAGGTCCAGTATAGCATATACCTCCACTGTCCATGCCTATCGGATTGCAGCCGACAGCAGGATGGGAAGATCTTCCTGTGGCAAGTATAGAGGCTAATCTGGTCTTGCCCTCTATTGCTCTCTATTGCTCTGTCTTTGCGCTCGAGTATAGCTTGGCACTTAATAGCACAAAAAAATTTTGTTGGTTGGTTATCTATTTCCTAATGCACAATCGTTCTTAGTAGCGGTAGTCACTCCTTCGTGCTGGGTCTCCGATTTCGTTTGTTGGGAGTGGTGTTCCTCGGCTGTTGTCCTCTCCTGGAGACTGTAAAAACAAAATTTTACTTCCGGGTTATTTTCAGTTTTGGGTACTCTCCTTGGCATTTCCACTCGGGAGTGGAGGAAGGGGGTGTTATAGGCCCTTTGACTCTTGTACTACGGGTCCACCCCTTCTCTATAGTTCGTATTGCTGTTTCAGTGGTTAATACCACTTGGTATGGCCCCTCCCATTCTGGTTTGAGGGGCTCTTCTTTCCATGTTTTTATCAGAACCCAATCTCCCACTGAAATGTTGTGTATTTTCATCTCTAGTTTAACAGTTTGGGGAAGTAGTCCTTGTTGCCTGAGGTCGTCTAACCTCTTGGCTATTGTTGTGACATATTCTCTGAGGTATTTTTCGCCTAGTTCCAGAGTTGGACTTTGGTGGGTTTTATGGCATGATGGATAAGGCAGCCCAAATAACATCTCATAGGGAGATATATTTAGGTCTCTTCTGGGGGCTGTCCTGATCCGGAAGAGTGCTAAAGGTAAACATTTTGTCCATGGCAACCCTGTTTCCAGGGTGATTTTGGTTATGGTTCGTTTCAGAGTTTGGTTCATTCGTTCCACTCTCCCCGAACTCTGGGGGTGCCACGGGGTATGATGTTGCCACGAGACTTGTAGAGCCTCGCACGTTAATTTTAAAATTTTTGAAGTGAAATGTGGTCCCCGGTCTGAATCTATGGTTTCGGGTAGTCCAAATCTGGGAACCACTTGCTCTAATAATGTTTTAACTACACTTTGGGCCGTGGCTTTTAAGACTGGAAATGCTTCTACCCAATGGGTTAAGTGATCTACAATTACCAATAAGTATTTCCATCTTTGTACAGGAGGAAATTCGGTGAAATCTACTTGCATTCTCTGAAAGGGCCTAATTGCAAGTTCTCGCCCTCCAAGGGAGCGAGCTCTTTGTACCCTTTTGTTTACTTTCTGACAGATCATGCACTGGCTTGTTATTTGTTTAGCAACAGTATACACCCCCAGGTGCCCGTAAGCTCTCAAAAATGTTTCTACTAAGGCTTGGGTGCCCCAGTGTGTGCTGTTATGGAGTTCCTTTAGTACTTCTCGTGTAACTGCTTCTGATAGTATCTGTCTCCCATCTGAGAGAAACCACTTTCCCTCCTCGTCTTTCTTGCCTCCCATTTCAATCAGTTTTTGTTGTTCAACTTCAGTAAACACTGGCTGGGATACTTTTTTTGGAACTGGTATCAGGGCCATAATTTTTACTTCAGGTGTCCTGAGGCTGAGAGCGGCCTCTTGGGCAGCCTGATCAGCTCGAGCGTTTCCCTGACAGATCATATCTTTTCCCCTTTGGTGCCCCTTCACATGTACAATGGCAATCTCTTGTGGTTTTTGGATTTCTTCTAACAAGGTTTCTAGAAGTTCACGATGACTTAAACCTTTCCCCTGGGAGGTTACCATTCCCCTCTCATGCCAGATTTTCCCAAATATATGTGCAACCCCCCAGGCATATCTAGAATCAGTATATATGGTTCCCATCCCACTGCCAATTATACGCAGGGCACTGACCACTGCATAAACTTCACATGCTTGAGCAGACCAGTCCTTTGGCAGAGTCCCTGACTCCACCACTGTGAGATCTTCTCCATCGACTACTGCATAACCACTTTTTCGTTTCCCTTCTATGATTTTTGATGATCCATCTGTAAACAAATGTATTCCTCCCTCTATAGGGATGTCTAATAAGTCTTCTCTGATCTTTGTTTGGTAATCAATAATGTCTAAGCAATTGTGTGCAGTTATATCATTCTCGGTATTCCCTTGTCCATACAAAAATTGAGATGGATCTACACATGAGTTAGTTGTCAGGCTTAAGTCGTCTTTTTCCATTAATATGGTTTCATATTTTAGAATTCGAGAATCTGTCATCCACCTTCCAGATTTCTGACTTAAGACTGCTCTTACTGCATGTGGAGTGTGTACTTTAATCTTTCCTCCAAATGTTAATTTTCTTGCTTCCTCCACCAGTATGGCTGTAGCAGCCACCGCCTGGACACAGGCGGGCCATCCTCTGATTACTGGGTCCAATATTTTTGATAGGAAACCCACCGGCTTTCTGACTCCCCCCCAGTCCTGGGTGACCACCCCCTTGGCAGTCCCTTCTGAGGCATTCACGTAAAGATCAAAGGGTTTCTTTAGATCGGGCAAAGATAACACTGGGGCTTGGGTTAAAATTTCTTTCAATTTGTTAAATTCCTTCACCTCTTCTGGGGAGTATTCTGCTTGGTAGGCTTTTTCGGGTGCTGTGTCATTTGTCAATTTTTCGTACAGGAATTTTGTTTTACTGCTATAATCTAGAATCCATAGTCTGCAAAATCCTACTAATCCTAAAAATTGTCTGATCTCTTTCTTTGTTCTTGGGAGAGGGAGGTCTAAAATTCCTTTTATTCTTTCTGGGGTTAGCTTACGTCCTCCATTCTTTATAATGTGTCCTAAGTACTTTACTTCTTTTTCCACGAATTGAAGTTTATTCTTTGATACTCTCAATCCCTGTTCCCCCAAGAAATTTAACAGTCTTACTGTTTCCTTCTCTACTTCTTTTTGTGTTTTTCCGGCCACTAGTAAATCGTCTACATATTGTATGATGACGGTTCCTTCTTGTGTATCAAACTTGCTCATCACAGTTTCTAGGGCTTGTCCAAATAAGTTGGGTGCTTCTGAAAACCCCTGTGGAAGTACTGTCCACCTTAGTTGTTGTTTTCTTCCTGTTTCTGGATTTTCCCATTCAAAGGCAAAGATGTCTCGAGAATTTTCATCTAATGGACAGGTCCAAAATGCATCTTTCAAGTCAACTACTGAGAACCACTCATACTCGGGGGATATTCTACTCATTATGGTATAGGGGTTTGGAACAACTGGATGACGTACTCTAACTATTTTGTTGATTTCTCTCAAGTCTTGGACTAATCGGTAAGTTCCATCACTTTTCTTCACCGGTAAGATGGGGGTATTGTATGGTGACATACAGGGTTCTAATAGGTTGTCACGAATTAATTTCTCTATTACTGGTAGAAGACCCTTTTTCCCTTCTAGGGGAATGGGGTATTGTCTAATGCGAATGGGTATATTGGAATACAATTCTACTTTGAAGGGCGGTATTTCCAGTCTCCCTCGGTTCCCATCTTCAGCCCAGACTTGGGGATTTATCCCTAAGTCTTCACGCAACACAAAAAGTTTGACTGTCACCTCTTCCCCTTGGGGTACTATTCCTACCCCTAGAATGCCCATTAGGTCCCTCCCTAGTAGATTTACTCCAGCCTGTGATGTAATTAGTAAATCTGCTTCAATAATTTTCCCATTTCCTTTTATGGTTACAGCTGGGGCTATGGGTACTTCGAACGTTTCTCCTTTTGCTCCCATTACTGTAACTGTGCGTTTAGAAATCTTTATCCCTGGTGGAGGTTGAATTATGCAGGTTCTTTGGGCTCCTGAATCTACTAAAAAGGTAGTGTTTTTCTCCTGGGGTCCTATCTTTAAATTTATCAAGGGTTCTTTTCTTTCTTCTGACCCCAGGAGAAAGAACCCCTGACTTTCCTATTCTAAGTCTTCTTGTAATTGGTAGACTCGGATGTCTTTCCACTTCTTATTGCATTCTTTTTGTATATGGCCTTCTTCTCCACAGTAGTAGCAACAGATTTGTCTTCTACCCTGCGTATTTGGGGTTCTTCCTTCTGTCTCCTTCCTGTCTGGCCGCTTAGTGAACTTGTTGACATATTGAGTCCTCTGTTTCCTTTGGTTTCTGGGTCCATGGCTATATCCTTTCTGGGGTTCTTCTTCGTCGTTTTGTTCTGTTGTTTGTTTATTCATCTCTTTAATTGTAGCCATCATTATTTCAATTTTATTCTTCTGTCTTTCCTCATCTCTTCGTACATACACCTTTTGGGCTTCTTTTAATAAGTCGTTCAATCCTTTCTCGTTCCAATCCTCTATCTTTTCTAATTTCTTCTTAATATCAGGCCAAGAATGTGTTACAAAACAGACCTTTAATAGTTCTTGTCCTGTTCGAGAGTCTAGTTGTACCCCTGAATATTGTTGTATATTTCTTTTTAGTCTTTCTAACCACTCTGACGGTGATTCATCTTTTTTTTGTCGATCATCAAAGGCTTTGGCTGAGTTCTGCCCTCGAGGGACCGCCTCTTTAATTCCTTTAATGATATAACTACGATAATCAATCATATTTTGCCTCCCTTCATCTGTGTTCTGATCCCAATTCGGGCGAGCTACGGGTATTTTCTGTTCCCCATCTTGACCATTTACTCCTTGGGGGTGTTCTCTGTTCCATACCCGGATTCCTGCAGTTCGAATCATTTCTCTTTCTTCTACAGTGAATAAACTCTTAATTATAGATTGCATTTCGTCCCACATGAATACATTTGGGCCTAAAAACTGGTCCAATTGTTCTGCTAACCCTAGTGGGTCCTCTAGTAACTTTTTCATTTCCTTTCGGAATTCCCTGACTTCTGTACTGGTAAGGGGAGCGTTTACATATCCTACCCCTCCTTGTGCTCCGTACATGGGAACTTCTCTGAGGGGATAGAGTTTTCCTGGTGTTTCTGACTCCTGTTCTTTTCTCCTCCTTCGTGTTTGAGGGGGACTAGGAGGAGGAGGAGGGAGAGGAGGGGGAGGAGGGGGAGGGGGAGGAGAAGGAGGAGGAGGAGGAGTCCTGTTTAGATCTTGTGCTCCATTAGCTTGGTTTCTGTCTGGGTTGTATGGAGGGGGGTTATTTAAACACTCTTCTATTGGATCCCAATTTGGGCCTTTTTTCTTTTTCTCGTTTTTGTTTGTTTTACTGTTTACAGTAACTGGAAAGAGTTTAATGGGTTTTAACCAACATGCCGCATAAGCGCTCTCTTCTTGGTTCCATGGTTCCTTCTTATTGACATAGGTATTAAGGGCTTGACAAATCCAGTTGTCAAAAGAGCCAAATTGGGGCCAGATAAGGTAGTCTGATTTTATTGGTTCTTTTGTCCATTCATATATGCAATATTGTATCATAGTTGCCTTATTTTTTCTCCGAGTCCACCTGGCTTCGTCCCATGTCTCTAACATTCTGCCTAAGGGGGAGTCTTGGGGAATATTAGGTATTTTTTCTGATTTTTTCTTTCCCCTCTCCTTTACAGTTGTTTTACTTCCCGCAACTCCCATTGTAATTAATTGATAGGATTATACACACTTTGCCAAAACTAAACAAGAAATACCAAACTTGAAACTTGGGAAAGGAAATACTTATCCCAGAGGTAGCGGAAAAATCTGCAGGAATTCCCACCTAGGGGTTGGCCGGGGGAGGACCCCTGCGGGAATGCCCCGCCCAGGGGTTGGCCGGGGGAGGACCCCTGCGGGAAGGCCCCGCCCAGGGGTTGGCCGGGGGAGGACCCCTGCGGGAAGGCCCCGCCCAGGGGTTGGCCGGGGGAGGACCCCTGCGGGAAGGCCCCGCCCAGGGGTTGGTCGGGGGAGGACCCCTGCGGGAAGGCCCCGCCCAGGGGTTGGTCGGGGGAGGACCCCTGCGGGAAGGCCCCGCCCAGGGGTTGGCCGGGGGAGGACCCCTGCGGGAAAGCCCCGCCCAGGGGTTGGCCGGGGGAGGACCCCTGCGGGAAGGCCCCGCCCAGGGGTTGGTCGGGGGAGGACCCCTGCGGGAAGGCCCCGCCCAGGGGTTGGCCGGGGGAGGACCCCTGCGGGAAAGCCCCGCCCAGGGGTTGGCTGGGGGAGGACCCCTGCGGGAAGGCCCCGCCCAGGGGTTGGCCGGGGAGGACCCCTTTAAACAAAGATAGGGACAATATCACTGTCTCAGTCCCCACCTGGGACACACACAGCACAGCACGCCTCTCCGGTCCCCGCCAGACCATGCTGCACCCCCGTCTCCTCCGAGCACGTGGCACCCCTCCAAACAAAGGCCGCAACGCTCGGGTCTCCTCCGAGCACGTGGCACCCCTCCAAACAAAGGCCGCAACGCTCGGGTCTCCTCCGAGCACGTGGCACCCCTCCAAACAAAGGCCGCAACGCTCGGGGACGCACACAGTACACCGCTCTGCCCCTCCACCGGAGCGCACCGCCGCCCCCGTCCCTCCGGAGCAGGCAGGCACCTCCTCAAACAAAAGCAGCTACAATATCACTCTCCCACCTGGGACTCACACAGCACAGCACGCCTCTCTCGCTCCGGTTCTGTTGAAAATGTATCAAACCCCTACTACGAGTTACCCCAGACTAATCTTTTTCAATTTTTATCCCCCCCACCGTGTTCTCTCCCCCGGGAGTTCTCAGTCTCACGTCTCACCAATCACTTCGTCTCTTCACTGGCCAGTCCTCTCGCGAGAGACGTGGAAACGCAGTTAGAAAGACTCCCTCTCGCTTCGCGCCTTTAGGCACGTCTCAGTCACTCTCACGCACTCTCCCGAAACCCAATTAGTCCCCCTCAACCAAGGGACCCCAACTTGCCCCTCCAAGGGACTCCAATCCACCCCCTTAGGTTTAAATGACTCCCTTACCGGGTTCTTGTGGTTCGTGTGTTGCCGCGGTCTTTCTAACCCTATATGCCGGCCGGCTCTTCTGTTTTCCTTGTTCTGCAGCCGTATTTCCTGGGTCCTTTTCCGCAGCCGCCCTGAACCGGGGGGTCTCGTCCTCGGGCCGCCAAGCTGGGCGGGGCGCGCGCCTCCCTGGATGTTGGCCCCCCAGCCCAAGGCTGCCGGGCGTTGGATCCCGGACGAGCCCCCAAATTGTGAGAAAATTCTCTTCTATCAATTTATAGAAACGGCAAAAAAACTTTCGCAGGACAAGGAAACTTACAGAAAAGGATCCTTTATTTGCAGCGCTGGGTGCAGTCCCAAGCCGCCCGCCTGGAAAAAGCACCCCCCTCCCAGAGCCCGTGTCTTTTTTATACTCTTCAGCTACCCAATATCTTGAATATTCAGAAAGGGTACTTTTCAAACCGGCGGGTGGGTGTCACCCTCCCACCTGATTGGTTCCTCACTTGATTGGTCCCACCTGATTGGATCAGGGCATACCCCCTGTACAGCTTGATTGATTGGTGACGTACCCCTCTGTACATGTACAGGGGGACCCCCCTGTACAAAAAGACACGTGGCCGATGTAAATTTTCCATCTATATATTGTATCCTACCTCGGCCGCAATATTCCCTTGGTGTACAGCCCTGACGGGGCCTTTCACCTTACAATCTTCGCGAGACGCCTGAAATAAAATTAAATGGGAGGTAAGAAGGAAGTCCCAACACCCCGTTTCCCACTTACATAACTTTACTTATAATAAAACCAGATTATTTTATTTCTCATAGTTAGGGTTAGAAAGGGTTAGGAAATTTAGGGTTAGGGTTAGAGGTAGCAAAAGTTAGGGTTAGGGTTAGGTTTAGGGTTAGCAAAAGACAGGGTTACTGTTAGAGTTAGGGTTAGGGTTAGGGTTAGGGTTAGGAAGAATTTGTCTCAGTGCGCGATCTAACAATCGCGGTTTTAGCCCATTCTGTACACTCAGCGGTGCCCAATAAGCCCCTCTCAGGCTATAAGCCCGATTCACTGCCCACCACTGTCAGAATCTTTTGCTTTTTCTCTTGGGTCTCTGCTTTTGCTGTTGCTGTTCTGTTGCGTCTGGCAGAATACCCACCGCCGTCCAGTATGTACTCTGCTTCTATAGAGCACTGTCCCCCAACCCCAACATTAAAAGAGAGACTGGAAGCTATGCGCAAACCCTGTTCCCTAACCCTAACCCTAACCAAGAGACTGCAAGCTATGCGCAAACCTTTTTCCCTAACCCTAACCTTAAAAGTGAGAATGCAAGCTATGCGCAAACCCTTTTCCCTAACCCTAACCCTAAAAACGAGACTGCAAGTTAAGCGCAAACCCTCTTCCCTAACCCTAAGCTTAAAAAAGAGACTGCAAACTATGTGCAAACCCTGTTACCTAACCCTAACCTTAAAAAAGAGACTGCAAGCTATACGCAAACCCTTTTCTCTGAACCTAACCTTAAAAAAGAGACTGCAAGCTATGCGCAAACCCGATTCCCTGACCCAAATCCTAAAAAAGTGAATGCAAGCTATGTGCAAACCCTGTTCCCTAACCTTAACCTTAAAAAAGAGACTGCAAGCTATGCACAAAACCAGTTCCCTAACCCTAACTTTAAAAAAGAGACTGCAAGCTACTAGGGTTAGGGTTAGGGTTAGGGTTAGGGTTAGGGTTCGGGTTAAGGTTAGGGTTAGGGTAAGGGTTAGGGGTTAGGGTTGGGGTTAGGGTTAGGGTTAGTCAGAATCTGTCTCAATGCGCGATCTAACTATCGTGGGTTTACCCCATTCCAGGAACGCAAACCGTAAACCCTAAAACCTAAACCCTAACCCTTGCTAACCTTAACCCTAACCCTAACCCTAACATCTCATAGCAGAGGGAGGGAGGGGCCTGATTCCTCATCAGATATATCAACAGTCAAAAACCTGTAAGCTCAACTCTTGCCTTTTCAGGGCTTCACACCGTCAGCACTGGAGGGAGGGAGGGGTCCGACTGCTCATCAGAGGTATCATGCAAGTCAAAAGCCTGAAAAGTCTCCTAGAATGCATAAATCATTAACCATTTCAGTCTCTGACAATTGGTCCACACAGTAACTGCAAGCTATGCCCAAAGCCTGTTCCCTAACCTTAGAAGAGAGACTGCAACCCTCGAGATGTTGGAGGCTCGAGGCATGGTCCGTGACACTAATCATGGCTATAACTCATAACTTCTTGGAGTATGGGGACTTCCCTCCTTCACTCCCGGCAGATCAAGGCCACCACTTCAACTGACAGACATGGAAGCATCGCTGGACCCCGTGGGCGGTGACTATATACATCTGTCCACTCTCAGCTTTTCTTTCTCTTACTCTCCCTTGCTCTTATCCTGCCTTTCTCTCCCCTATGCATTTTCTTTCTACCCCCCAAAGGTTATCTCTGTGTGTAGCAGTACCTTCGGATACATGTCTGGAATAAAGACAAGTGCCAAAAAATACTCAAGCACACAAAATATCTTTTATTACAGTGAGAATAATAATAATAGTAATAAACTTAACAAGAGGAATTAAAAACTAAAAAAGGATACAAAGTAACTATCTTATCGGGTGGCATTAAAACAAATACTACGAACAACATTTAATACAGTATTAACAAGTGAAAAGGGATACCAAAAAAAAAAGGATCTTAGTAAAAGGGAAAACTAAAGGAAAAATACTATAAACATAAAAGGGGAATTAAAGGAAGACTAAAAGGATATTAAAAAAGTTTGTTCTCTCAGTTGCTTCCTATCAAAAAACTGTGCTTACCCACACAGACAGGCCAGGGCTGTCAGGATCTGCAGCAGCTGGTCGGTACCCATGCTTAGCGGGCATCCCCGTGGAGCAACATAGTCTCGGTGGTAGGATGAGTATCGCTCAACTCAGCAGCTCCGACACCCCATTTTTATCAGTTCCACATTACACTACGTAGGGCCAGTACGCAGTATAAGGTGATGCCTGAATGGTAGCCAAACACCGCCTAATCATTACCTCATGGCAGCAGTCTGCGCATGCCCTACTTGTAGGGCAAGGGGCGAGCGACCCCTGCCCACATAATCTTCCTCCCATCATCATCTTTCTCACCCCTATGGATGACCTCTACCATTGTGTTTCAAGGGTAGATGTCTCTATCTTGCAACATGTAGCAAAACCAAGGAAGAACTCAGCTCTGATAATAGGGGATATCAGGCTGACTTGCTAAAAAGCACAATGGACAATACAATTAGCTTGTGCCATGAAGTTACATTGTACCATACTCTAGCTGGTTTCACATCCTAATATGATTCCGTTCTCACGCCTCTATGCTCCATTGATCATCTAATTCAAAAGTACCCCCCTTACACTGTGTCACATTGTGGTATGACAGCACCCAAACTGCTAGCATGCCTGTTGATACAGAATTGCTAAAATAAACCTTGCCAGTATATGTTTTCAGACACCGATTATTTAGTGTCGTTTCACTTTAATCCAGCCCAAGGGAATTATTAATAAAAACCTGAGTTACACCCCTCCCCTTTTCCTGGGGCGGGTTGTAACACCAATCAGCACTGACTCCTCCCAGTAGGCGGAGCCAGTGATGCAGAACAATCAACATGGACTCCACCTCTTGACTCCACCCAGTGGGTGGGGCCAGTGCTCTATGGAAGCAGAGTACATACTGGACGGCGGTGGGTATTCTGCCAGACATGCAACAGAACAGCAAGAGCAAAAGCAGAGACCCTAATGGGGTAAACCCGCGATAGTTAGATCGCGTATTGAGACAGATTCTGACTAACCCTAACCCTAACCGCAACTCTAACCCCTAACCCTTACCCTAACCCTAACCCTAACCCTAACCCTAAACCCTAACCCTAACCCTAACCCTAAACCCTAACACCAACCCTAACCCTAACCCTAACCCTAACCCTAACCCTAGTAGCTTGCAGTCTCGTTTTTAAAGTTAGGGTTAGGGAACTGGTTTTGTGCATAGCTTGCAGTCTCTTTTTTAAGGTTAAGGTTAGGGAACACGGTTTGCACATAGCTTGCATTCGCTTTTTTGGGATTAGGGTCAGGGAATCGGGTTTGCGCATACCTTGTAGTCTCTTTTTTAAGGTTAGGGTTAGGTAACAGGGTTTGCGCATAGTTTGCAGTCTCTTTTTTAAGGTTAGGGTTAGGGAAGAGGGTTTGCGCATAACTTGCAGTCTCGTTTTTAGGGTTAGGGTTAGGGAAAAGGGTTTGCGCATAGTTTGCATTCTCACTTTTAAGGTTAGGGTTAGGGAGAAAGGGTTTGCGCATAGCTTGCAGTCTCTTGGTTAGGGTTAGGGTTAGGGAACAGGGTTTGCGCATAGCTTCCAGTCTCTCTTTTAATGTTGGGGTTAGGGGACAGTGCTCTATAGAAGCAGAGTACATACTGGACGGTGGTGGGTATTCTGCCAGACACGCAACAGAACAGCAACAGCAAAAGCAGAGACCCAAGAGAAAAAGCAAAAGATTCTGACAGTGGTGGGCAGTGAATCGGGCTTATAGCCTGAGAGGGGCTTATTGGGCACCGCTGCGTCTCCAGAATGGACTAAAGCTGCGATTGTTAGATCGCGCCCTGAGACAAATTCTTCCTAACCCTAACCCTTACCCATACCCCTAACCCTAACCCTAACCCTAACTCTAACAGTAACCCTGTCTTTTGCTAACCCTAAACCTAACCCTAACCGTAACCCTAACTTTTGCTAACTCTAACCCTAATCCTAAATTTCCTAACCCTAACCCTAACACTAAAACCTAAACCAAAAGGAAACTTCCTTTGCTATGCCTACTGGGCGGACTCAGTGCTGATTGGTGTTACAACCCGCCCCAGGAAAAGGGGAGAGGGGGTAACTCAGGTTTTTATTAATAATTCCCTTGGGGTGGATTAAAGTGAAACGACACTAAATAATCGGTGTCTGAAAACATATACTGGCAAGGTTTATTTTAACAATTCTGTATCAACAGGCATGCTAGCAGTTTGGGAGTTGGGCTATCAGTTGGGAGGCATGGCTGAAAACAGGAAACAACAGCCCTAATTCCCAGGAAAGAAAGTCTGGAAGCCTTGGCTTTGTGGTGCAGTTGGTGGGCCACACTGGGCACTCCATGGGCAGGCAGCAAGAGTTTTCTGGATCCGGGAGTCAATCTGGGGGCCTCGGAGTGTTTGAGGGGAAGTTGGGAGTGTCCTGTGGGACCAGGATGGGATTTGAGGGCTCCTGGAGGGGCTGGGACGGGTGTATACTGCGGGCATCGTCTAGTATTGATGGGGGTAATCAGTGAGCTGACTGTTTCATAATCATCCAAATTTTAACATACAATATGATTATTAGAATAAAAAGCAAAAAGGTAATATCACCAAAACAGTAACAGGGTGAAGCTCTTGGTTGAAGACTGGTTTCTTCTTTTTCTCCAGTGATTTTAATTCTTTTTCGTCTGGGTTTTAATCCCATCTTTGGCATTTTACTGCGAACATTTTGTCCCCATATCCATTGGAAACTGTATTAACTGTTGATGAGAACAAAGTGGAATGCCAAGGTATGTGATATATTGATAGGATTTCACTGGTTGGCTTTTAATTTGTCCAGGTTTATCGCCATAATGCTTCTGCTCTTTAACCACTTGAATCAGAATGAATTGAGTTGTTTTCTGGGTCGGGTTCTCTTTTTGAGTCCAAGGGTTTTTAGTGGATTCAGTATCAGGCACAAAGGAAATTGAGGGAGGTAAAGAAGAATCTTCCCTTTGTTC
Source organism: Manacus candei (assembly GCF_025592945.1). Taxonomy (NCBI): domain Eukaryota; kingdom Metazoa; phylum Chordata; class Aves; order Passeriformes; family Pipridae; genus Manacus; species Manacus candei. The sequence continues at coordinate 3,631,857 of NW_026138077.1, forward strand.
ATTATCACAGGGATCACTCCGTCTATTTTCATTAATGTGAGGAAAGCTGGGAGACTCTAGAAACATCAGTTGAACTTCAAATTCTCCTTGTTTCTTTCTCTCCTGAGACTTAGAATCAGGGTTCTCTGTGGTTTCCCAAGTCTCAATGCCAGGGTAAGACACTGGTTTATGAAGTTGCCTGACCAAACCAGGAGCCTGTTTTTTTAGCAACAGTTTTCCCTCTGCACTCTGGCGCAACAAGACTTTTAAGGTGGTCAACCTCAGTTTGAAGCAGCTCATTTTTAGCAACAAGTTTATCCGATTTTTCTCCTGTTTCCCTCTCAAAGGCTAACGATGACTTCAGCACCACATTTTCTGATTTCAAAACAGTAGATTCAACATCAGAAATCCATTCATGACTTCCCTGTCAGCACTCCATCCAAATGTCTGTGCTCTCACTTTGACCTGAGAGAAACCTCAGGCAGGTGGAAAAGGGCAGATAAAGAAAAAACAGATGGGTCCAGCAGAAGTGAGGCTGCTTCTGTCAAAAGCAGAGCAGAGACCGAAAGCACTTTAGGAAGTTGCTTACAGAAGCACTTGTGCATTCCAAGTTACAGCTCAGGAGTCTCAGTGACTTGTCCAACATGAGAGTTTCTTTTCCATTTCTCAACCCCCAGATTCCTCAGGAGTAGGAAACTGGAAACACTGACTGAGAAAAGCTCCATTCCTTCTTAATAATTGTGCTTTGCCCTTCCCATTTGACAGTGCTCTTGGAAATGTGCTGCTGTGATCTGGATCTGTGAGCAGCCCTGACCTCCCAGAGCACTCATCCAATGGTAGGAAGACCCCACCTGGCTCCTGCTGGGGTTCTTGCCACCACGACCCAATATGGGTCAATAGAATGGGGAGCAGCGCGGTGGGACCAGTAAGGACCAGTTAAGGGAGTTGGGGGCACTTCAGCATCTCCATCAAGGTCAGACCAGTACAGAGCAGCATAGACCAGTACAGATCGGTATAGACCAGTATAAACCAGTATGGACCAGTATAGACCAATACGGGTCACTGGAAGGGGAATGGGGCAGTGGGACCGATAAGGACCAGTTAAGGGGCTTGGGGGTACTTCAGCATCTCCATCAAGGTCAGACCATTATAGACCAGTATAGACCAGTGTAGACCAGTATAGACCAGTATAGACCAGTATAGACCAGTAAAAAACCAGTACGGAGCAGTATGGACCAGTACGGACCAGTACAGGTCACTAGAACAGCGAGCAGGGTGGTGGGACCAGTAAGGACCAGTTAATGGGGGTTGGGGGCACTTCAGCATCTCCATCAAGGTCAGACCAGTACAGACCAGTATAAACCAGTATAGACCAGTATGGACTGGTATAGACTGGTATAGACCAGTATAAACCAGTACAGACCGGTACGGGTCATTGGAATGGGGAATGGGGCAGTGGCACCAGTAAGGACCAGTTAAGGGGGTTGGGGGCACTTCAGCATCTCCATCAAGGTCAGACCAGTATAGACCAGTAAAAAACCAGTACGGACCAGTATGGACCAGTATGGACCAGTACAGGTCACTAGAACAGCGAGCAGGGTGGTGGGACCAGTAAGGACCAGTTAAGGGGGTTGGGGGCACTTCAGCATCTCCATCAAGGTCAGACCAGTACAGACCGGTACAAACCAGTATGGACCAGTATAGACCAATATAAACCAGGGTAGAGCAGTATAAACCGATATAAACCAGTACGGGTCACTGAAACAGGGAATGGGGTGGTGGGATCAGTAAGGACCAGTTAAGGGGGTTGGGGGCACTTCAGCATCTCCGTCAAGGTCAGACCAGTACAGACCAGTATAAACCAGTATAGACCGGTATGGACTGGTATAGACTGGTATAGACCAGTATAAACCAGTACAGACCGGTACGGGTCCCTGGAACGGGGAATGGGGTGGTGGGACCAGTAAGAACCAGTTAAGGGGGTTGGGGGCACTTCAGCATCTCCATCAAGGTCAGGTCAGTATAAACCCGTATAGACCAGTATGGGCCAGTATAAACCGGTATAAACCAGTATGGACCAGTACAGGTGACTGGAACGGGGAATGGGGCAGTGGGACCAGTAAGGACCAGTTAAGGGGGTTGGGGGCACTTCAGCATCTCCGTCAACGTCAGACCAGTACAGACCAGTATAGACCAGTATAGATTAGTATAAACCAGTATGGACCAGTATAGACCAATATAAACCAGTACGGGTCACTGGAACACGGAATAGGGTGGTGGGACCAGTAAGGACCAGTTAAGGGGGTTGGGAGCACTTCAGCATCTCCATCATGGTCAGACCAGTACAGACCAGTATAAACCAGGATAGACCAGTATAAACCAGTATGGACCAGTACGGGTCACTGGAACGCGGAATGGGGTGGTGGGACCAGTAAGGACCAGTTAAGGCAGAACTCAGCTGGGACTTAGTGGTTTGGGGGTGGGCGTGTCCCTTCTTTAGGTGGGTGTGGTCTCTCCCTGGTGGGCGTGTCCCATCCCAAGGTGGCCATAGCCTCTGCAAGTGGGCGTGTCTTTTGCATCCTCTCCCCCTCCCTGAACTGGGAGCTCAACTGGGACTTACTGGGTTTTGGGTGGGCATGTCCCCTCCCAATGATGGACCCACTTTCAGCCCCTCCCCCCACCTTTAAGGGCCCCCCCAAAGCCCCTCCCTCCCCTTCCTGCACCTCCCCAACCCTAAGGGTCCCTCCTGTCCCTCCCCCACCCTCAGGGTCCCTTCCTTCCCCTCCCCCCAGTGAACCTGCTACCCCACCCCCACTCTCAGGAGCCCTCCCTGCCCCTCCCCCACCTTCAGGGGCCCTCAGGACCCCTCCCCCAACCTCAGAGACTCTCCTGCCCCTCCCCCACCTTCGGGGAACTTCCTACCCTTCCCCCACCCTCAGGGACCCTCAGGGCCCCTCCTTCACTTTCGGGGTCCCTCCCTGCCCCTCCCCAACCCTCAGGACCCTCCTGCCCCTCCCCCCACCTCGGGGTCATTCCTGCCCCTCCCCCACCCTCAGGGACCCGCCTACCCCTCCCCCACCCTCAGGGACGGTCCTACCCTTCCCCCACCCTCAGGGAACCTCCTGCCCTTCCCCCACGCTCAAGGACCATCCTGCTCCATCCCCACCCTCGGTGTTCCCTCCTTCCCCTCCCCCCCCCCCCACTGGGGCCGTTACTGGTCCCTTACTGGTCTGTACTGGGAAGGGAGATGGGAGGGGCCGCCCCCTCGAGGCCCCTCCCCCCCAGTGATGTCACCGGGTCCCAAAAATAGCCCCGGGGGCCCAAACTGGAGGGGGGACCTGGAGCCGCTCCCAGTGTGACCAGTTCAGGTACTGGGAGGGACTGGGAGGGACTGGGAGGGGGCAGGGCTTCCCCCCCTCCCCCCCCTCCGTGTCCTTGGGGTGACCTTGGGGAGGGAGGGGGATGGGCCGCTCCCAGTGGCTCCCAGTAGCTCCCAGTAACCCCAGTAATGCCTCCGGTATCTCCAGTGGCCCCCCCAGTAACCCCAGTGACCCCCCCAGTAGCTCCTAGTAGCTCCCAGTAACCCCAGTGTCTATCCCAGTAGCTCCCAGTAACTCCCAGGAATCCTAGTGTCCATCCCAGTAACTCCCAGTAACCCCAGTGTCCACCCCAGTAGCTCCCAGTAACTCCCAGTAAGCCCCCCAGTAGCTCCCAGTAACTCCCAGTAACCCCAGTGACCCCCCCAGTAGCTCCCAGTAACCCCAGTGTCCATCCCAGTAACCCCAGTGACCCCCCCAGTAGCTTCCAGTAGCTCCCAGTAACTCCCAGTGTCCCCCCCAGTGCCTCCCAGTATGTCCCAGTTTAACCCAGTTCCCCCCCCCCGTGGGCCCTGGGCCGGGTGGGGGAGGGGCAGGCTCACATTTCCATGGCAACATCCCTTTCCCTCTGGCCCAGTTTCTCCCAGTTCCTCCCAGTTTAACCCAGTTTTTCCACATTTTTCCCCATTTTTCCACATTTCCCCCCATTTTCCCCATTTTTCCCAGATTTTCCCCCATTTTTCCACATTTTCCTGAATTTTTCCCCATTTCCCCCCCATTTTCCACATTTTTCCCAATTTTCCTACATTTTCCCAGATTTTTTCCCATTTTTCCCCCATTTTCCCAGATTTTTCCCCATTTTCTCCAGATTTTCCCAGATTTTCCCCCCATTTTCCCACATTTTTCCCCATTTTTTTCCACATTTTTCCCACGTTTTCACACATTTTCACACATTTTTCTCCAGATTTTCCCAGATTTTTTTTCCCATTTTTTCCACATTTTCCCCGATTTATTCTCACATTTTTCCCAGATTTGCCCAGATTTTTTCCCCCATTTTCCTGGATTTTTCCCACAATTTTCCATATTTTCCCCATTTTTCCAAAATTTTTTTGATCTTTCCCCATTTTTCCCCATTTCCTGGATTTTCTCCCATTTTTTCCACATTTTCCCAGATTTTTCCTCATTTTTCCCAGATTTTCCCAGATTTTTCCTCATTTTTCCCAGATTTTCCCAAGATTTTTTCCCATTTTTTTAAATCTTTCCCCATTTTCCCCATTTTCTGGGATTTTTTCCCATTTTTCTCCATTTCCCCCCATTTTTCCCAGCATTTCCAGCATTTCCCCCCCAGTTTGTCCCCATTTTCCCAGATTTTCCCAGATTTTCCCAGATTTTTCCCTATTTTTTCCCCATTTTCCCGGATTTTTCCCAGATTTTTCCTCCACTTTTCCCAGAATTTCCCACATTTTCCCACATTTTTCCCACATTTTTTCCCATTTTTCCCACATTTTCTCAGATTTTTCTCCAGATTTTCTTCCAGATTTTCCCACATTTTCCCACATTTTCCCACATTTTCCCCCATTTTTCTTGATTTTTCCCGATTTTCCCCATTTTTCCGGATTTTTTTTCCATTTTTCCCATTTTCCCACATTTTCCTCATTTTCCCCCCATTTTCACGGATTTCTCCTCATTTCCCCCATTTTCCCACAGTTTTTCCCAATTTTTTCACATTTTCCCAGATTTTTCCCCATTTTCCCCAGATTTTTCCCCATTTCACCCTCATTTTCTCGCATTTTTCCCCATTTTCCCACATTTTCCCAAAATTTTTCCCACATTTTCCCAGATTTTCTCCCTAGTTCCCCAGATTTTTCCTCATTTTCCCCATTTTTTCCCAGATTTTTTCCTGATTATTTTCCCCATTTTCCCGGATTTCTCCCCTTTTTTCCCACATTTCCCCGGATTTTTTCCCAATTTCCCCCCATTTTCCATGATTTTTCCCACATTTTTTCCACATTTTCCCAGATTTTTCCTCATTTTCCCCCATTTTTCCCAGATTTTTCCCCATTTTTCTCAGATTTTTTCCCCATATTTCCAGATTTTCCCAGAATATTCCCCATTTCCCCCCCATTTTTTCCCTATTTTCCCAGATTTTTCCCATTTTGTCCCCTTTCCCCCCCATTTTTTCCACATTTTTCCCACATTTTCTCCCATTTTCCCCAGAATTTTCCAGTTTTTTTCCAATTTTTCCCCATTTTCCCAGTTTTTTCCAATTTTTTCCCCATTTTCCCGAATTTTTTCTCCATTTCCCCCCATTTTCCCAGATTTTCCCCCATTTTTCCCACATTTTCCCAGATTTTCACACATTTTTCCCCATTTTCCCCCTTTTTTTCCCTCATTTTTCCATATTTTCCCATATTTTTCCCCATTTTCCCCAGAATTTCCCACATTTTCCCCCAGTTTTCCCCATTTCCCCAGATTTTTCTCACATTTTCCCCAGAATTTTCCGCAATTGCCCCATTTTCCCACATTTTCCCACATTTTTCACCATTTTCCTGATTTCCCCCCCATTTTTCCCACATTTTCACAGATTTTTCTCCAGATTTTCCCCACATTTTTCCCCCATTTCCCCACATTTTCTTGGATTTTTGGGTCCCCAGTTTTCCAAATTTCCCAAATTTCCCCAGTGGGAAAAAAATGGGGGGAAAAAACCAGGAATTTTGGGGAAAATGGGGAAAAATTGGGGAAAAAAGTGGGAAATTTGGTGAACACGAATGAAAAATTGGGAAAAATGGGGGAAAATTTGAGAAAAAAGTGGGAAATTTGGGGAAAATTGATAAAAATGGGGAAAAATGGGGGGAAATTTAGGAAAACTGGGGGAAAATCCAGGAAAATGTGGACAAACGGGGGAAATTTTGGGAAAAAATCAGAAATTTGTGGAAATGGGGGATTTTGAGGGGAAATGGAGGGAAAATTGGGAAAAAAGTAAGAAATTTGGGGAAAACGGGTGAAAAATCAGGAAAAATGGGGGATAATTGGGAAAAATTAGGGGAAATTTAGGGAAAAATTGGGAAAAAATGGCGGAATTTGGGGGAAATGGAGAAATTTGGGAAAAATGGGGTGAATTGAGAAAAACATGGGGGAATTTGGGTAAAATTGGATGAAAAATTGGGGAAAGTTGGGAAAAATGGGGGGAAATTTGGGGAAAATGGGAAAAAATGGGGGAAATTTGGGAACAATGGAAGGAATTTGGAAAAAAAATGGGGAAAAATTGAGAAAAATGGGGAAATTTGGGAAAAATGGGGGAAATGGGGGGAAAATTGGGGAAAGAGTGGGAAATTTGGGAGAAATGGATGAAAAACTGGGAAAAATGAGGGGAAATTTGGGAAAAACTTGGGTGTCCCCACCAGGTTCGGCCCCGCCGATAGCCCCGGGATCAGGTGAGACCCCTACCCCATGCCCTGACCCCTCCCCCTCCCCGAGGTCACTGCCCTGACCCCCCGAGTCCAGGCTGTGACCCCTCCCCCACCCCGTGGCCCCTCCCACACTTTATGGCCCCTTCCCCATTCTGTGGCCCCTACCCCATTCTGTAGCCCCTACCCCACTCTGTGACCCCTCTCCCACTTCATGGCCCCTCCCCCACTCTCTGACCCCTCCCCCACTCGATGGCCCCTCATCCACTTTATGGCCCCTCCCCCACTCTCAGACCCTTCCCCCACTCTGTGGCTCCTCCCCCACTCTGTGGCTCCTCCCCCACTCTGTGACCCCTCCCCCATTCTGGGACCCCTCTCCCACTCTGGGGCCCCTCCCCCACTTTACGGCCTCTCCCCCACTCGGTGACCCCTCCCCCACCGACAGCTTCTCCCTGCAGAGAGAACAGCCAACACACTATTTCACTTCTCACTTTAACAAAGCTCTTTTCTCCTTCAAGCCCCTCAAAGCCGCCAAGGCCACATAGGAGGCCACACACAAACAGTACTCCTCTTCCCACTTGACTACACCTTCTCCCTCACTGTTCTACAGGGAACACCAGGAATCTGCTCGCAGAGGCCTCTCCTTTCCCATCAGTAGCTCAGCACAAGGAGTTAAAGGAGTTCAAGCCTTAGGCCACAAGAGCTGACAGCGAGGAAACTTTGGGAGCAAACTAATGCTGCTAACACGGACCCAGCTGAATGTAGCACACAATCACAGAATCCAAGAGTCCTTCAGCTTGGAAAAGACCTCCAAGCTCACTGAGTCTTGTGCAGCCCCTCCCTGACCGCCTGCAGGGACTGGATGATGCTTTGCACAAGCACCAAAAGGAATGTTGTGAAAGCCATGGCCTGCAGGAGGACACAGAGAAGGGCTTGGTTGGGGCTGGGAAGGAGGGAGCTGGCGCTGGGGGAGCGGGGATGGAGCCTCGGGGATGTGGCGCAGCAAGGACAGGGGCCCAGGCAGCTGGCAGGCGGCAAGGCCTCACCCCCTGCCCCAGCAGCAGCACCAGGCCCTGCCCAAGGCACTCCTGCCAGGGGCTGGGCCCTGCAGGCAGGGGCAGAACCCACTCCCTGGGGCAGCCTTGCTGCCCCGGCCCTCGTCCGGCCCAGCCTCTCCCTGTGTGCGTGCTCCCCACAGCACAGGCTGCACTGGGCAGCATCCCCTGATGGGCCCTGCAGAGCTGCCCCACGGGGACACTTCCCTTTTATGTCACAGGTGCCACAGCCTGTCCCAGCCAGCCCTGCCCATTGTCCCCACCCCGGCTCAGTGACTCACAGTGGCCCCTGGCAACCAAAGAACCAAAGCCCCACACCCCCAGAGTGCAGCCCTACCCATGTGCAAGGGGCCCCCAAAGGGTTCCCTGCACAAAGCAGCCCCTCCAAACCCTTGTCAGATAGAAAACTGGGGGACGTGACCCTTGGATGCTTTTAGTACACAGATACAAGCTTTTCTTGAATAATGGAGGGGGTCACTTTTTTATTATTAATATTTACAGTTATCCATTTGGGGACAGGATGTCCTACAGGCTAATGTGCTGTCACATTTGGAGTGAAAAGTACTTTTCAAAGAAACCCAGGGTGCATGGGTGATGCACAGGAAGCTGCCAACACTGCTTTGCAACAGCACTGCCCTTTCACACACATCTTTGGCAAAGACAAAGATGTCAGGGTTTAGTTTCTAAATCGGAGGGGTCACCAGGAGCCCCCGGACCCCCTGAACTCACCCCACACCACCATGGCCTCGTTGGGGCCGCACGTGAAAAACAGCGCGGCGGGGGGAGACCCTGCGGCCGGGATCGATCGGGACCAATCGGGTTCAATCCCGATCCTCCCCTCCCCCGCCATCACCGCCCCGCTCCCGGCAGCCCCCGCGGAAGTTTCCACGTTCTATTGGGTGACTCACCGGCACAAGGACAGGGGCCCAGCAGAATTTGGCAATGACGTCATTCCAGCAGAGCCGTTCTATTGGCTGCGACCCACGAGGGAGCCTCAAAACCTGTTCATGGCTTGGGGGGGAAGGACAGCCGGCACGGCCGGGAACGGGGGTGCAGAGGGTGTTCAAGTGCCCAGGAAAGGGGCAAAAAACTTTCCCCTCTCCCTCCCAGTGCCCCCTCAGCCCATCCCAGTGTCTCCCCTCTCCCCCAGTGCCCCCTCAGCCCATCCTGGTCTCTCCCCTGCTCTCCCAGTGCCCCCGTCCATCGAGGTCCCAGCCCGGCCCTGCCCCCTGCTCTGCTCCGGCCTGGATTTCTCCCCTGCAGGGGCAGCTGAGGTGGCTCCAGGGCGGGCGGGAGCTTTCGGGGCAGGGGGTGGCTCCTGACATGCTGCTGGAACCGCCCCTGTCTGGGCGGGCCCGTCAGCCTGGGGCACCTCCTCACCCGAGCCTGGGGGACGGGCCGGCAACTGGGAGGGGCTTTGGGAAGGAATGGGGAGGCTGAGAAGGGCTTGGAGGTCGTGGGGGTAAGTGGGAAGGTGTTTGGGGGAGTTTGGGGGTTTGGGAGGGAGGTTGGGGAGATTGGGGCAGCTGTGAGGGGTTTTGGGGAATCGTCGGGGATGTGGGAAGGAACTGGGAGAGAGTTTGGGGGCATACTCAAGGGGAAGGGGGTAACTAGGAGAGGGTTTGAAAGGTCCTAGGAGGGCTGGAGGTAACTGGGAGGGGTTTGGGGGCATCTTGTGGGTTTTTGTGGGTCTGGGAGGCAGTCTGGGGGCCTCGGAGGGTTTAAGGGGAAGTTGGGAGTGTCCTGTGGGACCGGGATGGGATTTGAGGGTTCCTGGAGGGGCTGGGAGGGCTTTATGCCTTTCTACTGCGGGCATTGTCTAGTATTGATGGGGGTAATCCGTGAGTTGACTGTTTCATAATCATCCAGATTTTAACAAGACTTTGAAGGTGGTCAACCTCAGTTTGAAGCAGCTCATTTTTAGCAACAAATTTATCCGATTTTTCTCCTGTTTCCCTCTCAAAGGCTAACGATGACTTCAACACCACATTTTCTGATTTCAAAACAGTAGACTCAACATCAGAAATCCATTCATGACTTCCCTGTCACCACTCCATCCGAATGTCTGTGCACTCACTGTGGCCTGAGAGAAACCTGCCTGTTTGCAGCGCACTGACTGGGCAACTTTTCTTTTTGCAGGTGGAAAAGGGCAGATAAAGAAAAAACAGATGGGTCCAGCAGAAGTGATGCTGCTTCTGTCAAAAGCAGAGCAGAGGCCGAAAGTACTTTAGGAAGTTGCTTACAGAAGCACTTGTGCATTCCAAGTTACAGCTCAGGAGTCTCAGTGACTTGTCCAGCATGAGAGTTTCTTTTCCATTTCTCAACCCCCAGATTCCTCAGGAGTAGGAAACTGAAAACACTGACTGAGAAAAGCAAAGTCCCTGCCCTGGCACAAAGAACCCCGGAGCACAGGGACCCTGCTCTGCAGGACAGCCCCAGGCATCCCTGGTTGCACCCCCACCTTCCCAGCCCGCAGCCATCCCTGGGAGAAGGAGCCCACCTGCGCTGTCCCTCTGACGGTGCTGCATCGAAGGCCTGCCCTGGAGAACATCCTCCTCCGGCGCAACAGAGAAACTGGGAGAGTCCTGACAGATGTGCAAGGCTGTGGGATGTGGTAGCTTTAGGAGATTCCTCCAGGAACGCAAGCGACATTGCCCTGCACCTGTAGACTCACTCTGCAGAGGAATGTGAAGTTGTGTCCCCAAGTTGTGTCTCAGTTGAACACCTCCCATCTTTCTGCTGCCTTTAACCTCCCTTTGCCTTTCTTCTCTTCTCTCGTGCCTACAGGCAGTGCCCTCGGCCCTGCTGGGCTGTGCAGAGGAGCTGCTCCTGGGCAGAGCTGTCTCTCCTCAGTGCTGCCCGCTTGCCAGGATTTCCCTGTGTGCCAGGAGCCCGACCCAGCTGAGCAGCACAGCAAGAGCCAAAGGCAGCCCTTTCTCTGCCCCTCTGGGTTCCCCGCAGGTGTCCCTGGGGCTCCAGGGGAACCTGCTGTGGAACAGACTGAAGGAAACAATGATGTTCCCTCTTCTCACCTCTTCAGTGACACTTCTTTCCAGCAGTGACACTTCTTTCCAGCAGTGACATTTCTCCTCTTAGAAAATTACCAGGGTATGATGATCACCTTTTCTAGTTTCATCATTACACAGCACACCAGGAGGGTGACCGCAAAGGATCTGGTAACTCCCTGGCACAGCGGGGGTTTTCCTGGAGTCACCCAGAGAAATGTGTCAGGGCTCTGAGAGGTGTCCAACCCTGAGCTGGACTGATGCACACACGGGGGTGTTCAGAGACACGAGTCCTTCCCTGGCACACACACAGGCAGTTCATTGCAGCAGGGGCAGTGTCTCCCTGGGCTCCTGCTACCACTCCCAGAGCCTGGAGCCACCTCAGCCCTGTAATGCTCCCACCCTGCCCACTCCTACACTTCAGATGAACATTGGGGTTTTCTAGTCACTGGAACTGCCCAGACCAGCCCCTCCCTGGTGCCCCCATCTCCCTGCCCCACCCCAACCCAGCAGAGCAGCACAGTCGTTTCTGGTCCTGCAGCAAGAAAGGGAGGCAATAGAGGACAGGGACAGTGACTGCATGTCTGGACTGCTCAGGAGATCATCAGCTCAGGCGGCAGCTCCTGCAGCCCCAGGGCCAGACCCACTTCCCAGTGCCCCAGGCAGTTGCTGCCACGTGGGCACAAGCTCTGCTGCCCAGGAGGGTCCTGTAGTGAAGGGCTTTGCAGATGGACATGTAGCGGTCATAGGACATGATGGTGAGAAGGGCAAGCTCCGCTGTGATCAAGAAGAAAAGCAAAAAACACCTGTGCAGCTCATCCTGAGTAGGACATGCCCTTGGTGTTCCAGAGGGAATTGGCCATGGCTTTGGGGAGAGTGGTGCAGATGCAGCCCGGGTGTGTGAGGGAGAGGTGGAGCAGGAGGAAGTCCCTGGGGGGTGTGCAGGTGGTGGTGGCAGGCTACGGCGCTGAGGATGAGGCCGTTGCCCAGGAGGGCAGCCAGGGAGATGCCCAGGAAGAAGTAGAAGTGCAAGAGCTGCAGCCAGGAGGAGGAAGTGGGGGATGGAGCTGCTGTTGGACATGAGCTTCCTCCGGGCATCAGGAAATGTCCAAGGAGGGAAAGGCAGTGAAAACTTTGGGACAGGTTTCCTAGATCAAACCCATGAATTCTTCTGAGCATCTACCCTCATCCCAAGTATCTGCAGTCACACATATATAGATTCTGGACTGTAGAAGACAGGCTTAGCATGACTTTAAGATGATTTCTTCTCAATTTTTTGATTTATTTTTCTACTGCCAGGTCTGAGAGGGGCATCGTGGAACCAAAGGAACCCTGAGACATTTCAGAATCCCACATGTGTTGGGTCTGTCTGAGCTGGAGTTCATTTTCTCACTGCAGGCGTCACAGGGCTGTGCTTTGCATTGGGAGCTACAAAGGGGTTAATCACACCAGTGCTTTGGCAACTGCTGAGCAGGGCTGGTGCAGCATCTGCATTGTCGGCTTCGTCCCCTGAATCGGGGGCAAGATCATGGGAGGTGATACAGACAGGTCAGTTGAGCCAAATGGACCAAAGGGACATTGCAGAATATATGGCGTCAGCTGAGCTACAAGAGCTCAGGAAAGGAACAGGAAAGGGGGAAAATCCATTTTTTTACAATCCATGCCTTCTGAGCGGCTTCTCTGTGTGGTGAAGCCCTGCTTCCCATGAAGTGGCCAGGTATCGCTGCTGACAGGAAGTAGAGAGAAAATCTTTTTATTTTCCTCTTCACTTCTGCATGCGCAAACTTTGGCTTTTGCTTTAGTAAAGTGCCTGATCTCAAGGTAGAAATAATTTTCCATCTTATTCTGTCTCTTCTGTCTGACTGGGAAGGGCAGCAATAGAGCAGCTTGGTGGGCACCTGGCATCCAGGTAAGGTCAACCCACTGCAACATTGCAGGGTCTCATGGAACCAAAGGACTGCTGGGAGACTGGGGGAACTCACGGAATCAAGTGGCCGGCGTGGCACTGCCCTGCATCATAGAAGCAAATGTTCCCTGGGAAACTACAGAAACCAGGGACTTAAGGGACATCATTGGGATGTGCGGGACCTCATTGAATTAAACAAACCGTGAGATATCTTTGGAACTTCATGGAATCAAAGGGATAAAACAAAAGAATTAAACCCCATGACCAGAAACCATTGGATCGAACATTTCTTTAATATGCCAGCTGGGGATTCATGGGGGTACTCTGCCATGCATGAATCAAAGAATCAGTATAAATTTCGGAGTATAAATACAGTGATACTTGAAAGACCCTCCCCTTCACAAGCAGTCCAAACTTCTCTTATGGTTTTCGGGTCAAATAGCCTCTTGGATTTTATTCGTGGAGCAAGACTGCCATCTAGCGTCCATTTCTTCTGGGAGGGGCAGTCCTTTTCACAGAGTGGTCTTCTCCCTTAGCAGGCCTCGTAGCATCTCTGATTGATCTATCCGACCCCTAACCCCTAAACTAAATGCTTTAGGACCAGCTAAGCCGTGCCTTAGAGCTTCCCATTTGCTTAAACAATGTATAATTGACTTTCTTCTTAACAGAACAATCTCTTATTAAACAAGTTTTCTGAGGCCTGTAAGCTAATTTCTTGAAGATGGGCATATGATACACTCTCTATTAGTTTCCATGTATCATCTACATTCTCTCTCCTACAACTAATTGTAGTCTTAAAAGAAAAGAAAAGACTGCTACCATGCCAAGAAAGCAAACCCCTTTGTTGATTAGGATTTTTATGTAAGAAAAACTTCTGATTTACGAAGCCATTAAGGATGGAGATCCTCTCTCATTTCAGTGCCATTGTGACAATATGGGGCCTCATGTAACACATGGAACACAGAACACTGCACATTCCCAAGCAATCAAGGGGCCATTGTAACACTCCAGGGCCTCATGGAAGACGGAGGCCCCGCAGAGAGACCTCAAATCAGAGGTTTGGGCAATCCTCAACCAGAGGAAATTCAACAAGGGGAAGTGCCAGATTCTGTCCCTGTGATGGGGCAACCCCGAATGTCCGGACAGACTGGGAATGATATTCTGCATAGCAGCGCTGGAAAATGGCCTCTGGGGTCCTGGTGGATGGCCAGTTGGCCAAGAGTCAGTGGTACCCTGGCGGGGGCTCACTGCTCGGTCACAGGAGGGTTTTCAGACACACGAGTCCTTCGCTTGCACACAGACACAGACAGTTCATGGCAGCAGGGGCAGTATCTCCTGGGGTTCCTGCTGCCATGCCAGGAGCCTGGATGCACCTAAGCCCTTGTGGGGTGCCACCTGCTCTGCCACTATCTGAGATACCCCACCGCCTGAGAGATGGAAACGCGGAGCTCTGTCCAAGAGAAGCACATCCCAGAGCTGCACGCATGGGTTTTGCCAGGATTTAGAACCGTAAATGCAATGTGACACCGAGACACTCTTTGTCCCACATAACTTCAAGGTCTCCCCAGGAGGTTGATGGCAATTGTTCTTGCTCATGGTCATCTCCCCACACCAACAGCAGGCGTGTGCTCAAGACTTGTCTGTGCAATGCAAACAGATACACGCTGTCTAGTTCTTCCGGTCTCTCCAAGGAAGGCAAAAGAATCTCTGTGTGCCGGGTGAGAAGCCAGTGCTGGAAGTTGTGGTTCTATTGTGAGTGCCAAGAGCGGATGGCAGGTCTGTGATGAATGCCCTGAGGAGATGACCTGGGTTTTCCAGTGCACATGGCAATAGATCACACCCTGCTTTGGTGGTCATTTACGTCCTACGGAGGTGACAGAGAATGAAAGAGAATGAAATTTTTGAATGTGCCTCTGAGTGCCCCTCAACCTGCTGCAAATGTGCAGATTCGAGTACATCCAGTTCAGGTGTGAGAGGCTGTTCCCTGGTCCTCTGAGCAAGAAGAGCTGGACGAGGGACACAGCAGAACTCGCTTACTGAGACTGCATCTCCATGAATCCCAAAGTACTTTCGAGTTTTCTCAGGGGAAGGTGTTTCTCCCATGCACTGCCTCCCCTGGCACTGGTGCCACAGCCCCCGACAAAACCACAAGTGGTCTTTGTCCCTAGCAAAAATGCTCCTACAGCTAGCAGGGATGTTCCACCGGAAAGGCCAGGAGAGGTTGAGCCCGGAGGGCACTGAGCCCGGAGGGTTGTTCTGCCTCTCGTGCCCCTCGACCATTCTCGCAAGCCCAGCCCATCCCCGCCGGTTCTACGGTGCAGAGCACGGACTGCCACCGCGCTGCCGCCGCTGTCGCCTGGCCTCCGCCTCCAAGCCAGCACCCGAGGAGAGCCCGCGAGGCTTCGGCGCCTGTCCCAGCCCCGGGGCGGATTTGTCGGAAGAGGACAGGGGAGGAGGGAGAGGAAGGCAGGGGAGGCGGAGAGGATGTGGCCCATCAGGAGCAGAGAGTCGGGGCTGGCGGGGGCAGAGAGACGCCGGGAAGCGGATCGGCGGCTGCGGCGCTGTCGGGGAGCGGGGCTGGCGGCGCTGGCCGCGGTTTTGATCTGTGCGCAGGGCTGGCGGCCGGAGACCCTAGGGGCCGGTGTAGCCCCCGGGGGTGGACGTGCGTATTCCTCGAGGCTGCCCTCCTGTCTGGTAGGTTCTTCACAAAGCTCTTCTCCCGAACTATCTTCCCAGCCCTCCCTCCCTCTGGTCCATAAAGTATTCCCTGGGAACACTCATCGCTTTTTTCTTTGTCGAGCCGTTATTCTTTCCTTGCTTTATTCTCTGTCCTTCAGTGAATTCGTGCAGTCCGTCCTTTCCCTTTCCGACTTTTCTTCCTCTCTTCGCTTGTCTTAATCCCGCAGCTTTCCATTCTTCAGTGACTTCACCAATCCACTTCTCTTTTCCGCTCACCTCTCTCCAGAAAATATTAATGGACATTTCAACTACTACACTCCTTTATATCCTCTTAAAATTCTTCTCCGTATTGGCTTGACTGCTGCTGTGCCCTTTGTTTTGGGAAAAAACATCCAGTGCAAAAACACTTCCGACGGCTTTTCTTCATCTCCCTGCCAGTGTCTGCAGGTAGAGCCCAGGTGCAGCAGGACCCATTGGTAGAGACCACCGAGAGCAGTGAAATCACCAAGTGCTCAGACGCCAACATACGAAACTGTGAATTTATCCATTCCTACCGGCAACTCCCGGGTCACAGCCCCGAGCTCCTCGTACGCGCTGCTTAATCGTCCAGAGAGTTGCGGGCGCCAACGGGTGGCTTTTGGTGACGGCAGACGGTCTTTCCGCCGTCCTCTGGTTCTCCGGACCCCATCATGGAAACGCGACTCTGTATTCCTGGGCCCTGGCGGACACGGACTCATTGACACTGTCGTCTTCAGAGATTTCAGGGGATTCTCTTAGAAACAAAACTCGGTTAATTGGTTCTAAGCAGAGCAAGTTAACACCCCTATGAAAACATGACTTTTCATTCCTACACAGAACGCAGGCTTACGACAGAATGCCTGAGTGCAAAGTGATTTATACAGCACAGTGCAGCGCAAATCTGGGCATCCTGCAGTCAGCTGCCATGTGTGTCCCTAGCTTCTCTTGAGGCATCGTCTCCTGTTTACTCTGATCCACTCCAGGCAGGAACCGCGATTCTCTGGTTCATGAAGATCTTTCTCTTTGGACAGGAGGAGGGGTTCTTGCCCTGTCTGGAGTGTGGAAAAGACAGAGAGTAAGGGTCCGCAAGATTTGGAGTGTCACTCGTCGAGGATCTGAACACTACATCTCGGACGTGTTCTGAAGAAGCTGTGAAGGCAGACAGTGCGAAGGAGCGAGGAGCAACCAAGCCAGACCAAGCGTTAGAGGTGGTGAGAGAGGAATGCAAAGCAGTAAGAAAGGAGAGACCTCCAGCCATGTGGCCCTGGCCTCAGGAAGGATGGTTGCAGGACCATCCTTCATTAACCTCTCAGTAAAAATGCCGAATTCTCAGCTTCCTCTAAATGTGTTATCTCTCCTATGATACTTAAGATGGTAGAAAATTTTCAGGAGCACATAAGGAGGGTGAACTCGATAATGCTCTTCCACCTGGGAAGCATGTGAAAGCCTCTGTTTCCTGTGGTGTGATGGGTGCCTGGGATCCCTCTGGACATGGTTTAGGGAAGGGCTGGGTGTAAGGGTCTCCATCTGCCGAGCCCCCAGACCTTCTACTGCCCTGGGTGGGCCAGGGCTCTCCCTAGCCCCACCACTCGCAAGCAGCACTCTGGTATATGCTCCCTGCATGTGCGTCAGGATCTTCATCCTTTTCCCTGCTCATCCCTCAGTACATTCCCTAGGGCATATGCTCTCCTTGAAATCACTGGAGCTGGGATATCCAGCAGCCCTGCTGGAACCACGTTCCTCTCAGACTTTGCGTTTTCGCAGAAGAGAAAGGCAAATCTAGAGACACTGGGTTGCTGCCCAGCAGGGCTCATCTCCCTTTCCCGGGGAGCTGGGAGAGAGACATTCTTCCCAGGCAGATGAAGAAGGACAGGGGAAAAGCCACAGAAGCGGAGGAGACACCTGTTCCACGAGGAAGCTGCAAGCAGCCCAGAGAGCTGAGGACAGCACGGGAAGATGTGAAAGGTGCAGAAGGTTAGAAACCCGGAACTCCCAAAAGCACATCAGTGGGTGTGCAGCAGAGCAGGTGATTGCAACTGGGGAGGGGAGGACTGCACTGCGAGCTGACCGGGAACAATCTCTGCCCATGAGTGAGACCCCAGAGCCAGGCAATGCTCAGAATGCCATCGGTTGGGGGAGCCAGACGGGTTGCTGCTTGGGGAGGGAGAAACCCAAAGAGAGCATTTGAGGTACTGAAAGTACAGTTCATTTCTCGGCCCTCCTGTTTCCTTTACTCCCCCTCTAAGAGATTCGTTTCTGGCACCTCTCTTCTCTCGGCACAGGGTGGAGATTTCTGACACACTCGGCAAACAGGCAGGTTTGTCTCAGCATGAAGTTTGGCTACCTCGTCTTCACTTTCTGCCTGGTACACCCCCTCTCTATATCCCAGCTTTTCATAAATGCATTCTTTTTCCTCCCAGGAAATATTCAACTGCCTTTTCAGGTCCCGTGGGGGAATACAACTGAATAGAGAAACATCGCTGCAGATCATGTACTTGCTGTCTTTCATGTGTTCACTCCAGGCGATCTTACTTCTCTAAAGAAATAAAGAGGGATAGAAGAGAAACTCAGGTCTCCTTCTCTTCCTCTGCTCGCCACTGCAACTTCGCTATCCCTCTCCGTCTGTCCTCTCCTCCACATGCTGCCACCAAAAGATATCTCGGCTCTCTCTGCAGTCACACATTTCTCCTTTTCTAAAGAAAATCAGGAGATCATTCCAAAGCTGCTCCAGGTCTATCAAACTCTCATCTCACTAACTTTATTAATGCATCCCTTTCAACCTGCAGGCTGCCTCTGCCACGACTTCCAGTTTTCCCCGGCTGGCAACATATTCAAATCTCTCTGTTTGCAGTGGGCCATGGCTTACGGGGGCTGTGATACACCGGGAGAACGATCGACGTCTGTGGGGAGAGGAGCTGTCAGCAGGAGCATTTCTGCTGGAGACAAATAGCACCTTAGTTTTAGACTTGGGCTGTGGCACCAGTTCTACGCCGAAGCAGTGCATGGGTGAAGCACCTACCCATGAGAAATCACGGCAGGGAATCTCCCACCCGCTTTGGACCAATGGAGATACATTCTCCGTGATGAGATCCCAGTTGTGTCACTTCTCCTGCTCAGAAGACTAGGGAACACCTGAAATATGTATGCTTGTCCTGAAAACAGAGAGCTCTAACTATTTGGGCAGCCTGGAGAAAACTGGAGGTCGTGCCAGAGGCAACCTGGAAGCAGAATCTGACGTATTATTAAGTTTAGTGAGATGAGGATTTGATAGGCCAGGGGTAAATTCAGGTACCCAAGCCTGTTCTCCTTGAATGGCTGAAAACCCTGTTTTAATAGAAGCGCTAATACCCAACTCGTCTCCATGACGGTGCCCGGAGAGCCAGAGGACGGTGGAAAGAACATCACCCGTCACCCACAGCCGCCCCGTTGGCGCCCGCAGCTCTCTGGACCATTTAGCAGCTCTCTGGACCATTTAGCACCGAGGAACTCGGGGCTGTGACCCGGGAGTTGCCGGTAGGAATGGATAAATTCACCGTTTCGTATGTTGGTGTGTGAGCACTTGGTGATTTCACTGCTCTCGCTGGTCTCTACCAATGGGTCCTACTGCACCTGGGCTCTACCTGCAGACACTGGCAGGGAGATGAAGAAAAGCCGTCGGAAGTGTTTTTGCACTGGATGTTTTTTCCCAAAACAAAGGGCACAGCAGCAGTCAAGCCAATACGGAGAAGAATTTTAAGAGGATATAAAGGAGTGTAGTAGTTGAAATGTCCATTAATATTTTCTGGAGAGAGGTGAGCGGAAAAGAGAAGTGGATTGGTGAAGTCACTGAAGAATGGAAAGCTGCGGGATTAAGACAAGCGAAGAGAGGAAGAAAAGTCGGAAAGGGGAGGGACGGACTGCACGAATTCACTGAAGGACAGAGAGTAAAGCAAGGAAAGAATAACGACTCGACAAAGAAAAAAGCGATGAGTGTTCACAGGGAATTCTTTATGGACCAGAGGGAGGGATGGCTGGGAAGATAGTTCGGGAGAAGAGCTTTGTGAAGAACCTACCAGACAGGAGGGTAACCTCGAGGAATATGCACGTCCACCCCAGGGGGCTGCCCCAGTCCCTACGGTCTCCAGCCGCTAGCCCTGCGCACAGATCAAAACCAGCCAGCACCACCAGCCCCGCTCCCTGACAGCGCCGGAGCCACCGATCCGCTTCCCTGCGCCTCGCTGTCCTCGTCAATCCCGACTCTCTACTCCTGGCGGGCCGCCTCCTCTCCACCTCCTCTACCTTCCTCTCCCTCCTCCCCTGTCCTCTTCCGACAAATCCGCCCCGGGGCTGGGACAGGTGCCGGCGCCTCTTGGGCTCTCCTCGGGTGCTGGCTTGGAGGCGGAGGCCAGGCGACAGCGGCGGCAGCGCGGCGGCGGTCCGTGCTCTGCACCGTAGAACCGGTGGGACCCGGCTGGGCTTGCGAGAATGGTCGAGGGACACGAGAGGCAGAACAACCCTCCGGGCTCAGTGCCCTCCGGGCTCAACCTCTCCTGGCCTTTCCGGTGGAACATCCCTGCTAGCAGTAGGAGCACTTTTGCTAGGGACAGAGACCACTTGTGGTTTTGTCGGGGGCTGTGGCACCAGTGCCACGGGGAGGCAGTGCATGGGAGAAACATCTTCCCCTGAGAAAACTCGGACGTGGCATAACCCCTCGCACTTGCTTTAGGATTCATGGAGATGCAGTCTCAGTAAGCGAGTTCTGCTGTGTCCCTCGTCCAGCTCTTCTTGCTCAGAGGACCAGGGAACAGCCTCTCACACCTGAACTGGATGTACTCGAATCTGCATATTTGCAGCAGGTTGAGGGGCACTCAGAGGCACATTCAAAAATTTCATTCTCTTTCCCATCTCTGTCACCTCCGTAGGACATAAATGACCACCAAAGCAGGGTGTGATCTATTGCCATGTGCACTGGAAAACCCAGGTCATCTCCTCAGGGCATTCATCACAGACCTGCCATCCGCTCTTGGCACTCACAATAGAACCACAACTTCCAGCACTGGCTTCTCACCCGGCACACAGAGATTCTTTTGCCTTCCTTGGAGAGACCGGAAGAACTAGACAGCGTGTATCTGTTTGCATTGCACAGACAAGTCTTGAGCACACGCCTGCTGTTGGTGTGGGGAGATGACCATGAGCAAGAACAATTACCATCAACCTCCTGGGGAGACCTTGAAGTTATGTGGGACAAAGAGTGTCTCGGTGTCACATTGCATTTACGGTTCTAAATCCTGGCAAAACCCATGCGTGCAGCTCTGGGATGTGCTTCTCTTGGACAGAGCTCCGCGTTTCCATCTCTCAGGCGGTGGGGCATCTCAGATAGTGGCAGAGCAGGTGGCACCCCACAAGGGCTTAGGTGCATCCAGGCTCCTGGCGTGGCAGCAGGAACCCCAGGAGATACTGCCCCTGCTGCCATGAACTGTCTGTGTCTGTGTGCAAGCGAAGGACTCGTGTGTCTGAAAACCCTCCTGTGACCGAGCAGTGAGCCCCCGCCAGGGTACCACTGACTCTTGGCCAACTGGCCATCCACCAGGACCCCAGAGGCCATTTTCCAGCGCTGCTATGCAGAATATCATTCCCAGTCTGTCCGGACATTCGGGGTTGCCCCATCACAGGGACAGAATCTGGCACTTGTTGAATTTCCTTGTTGAATTTCCTCTGGTTGAGGATTGCCCAAACCTCTGATTTGAGGTCTCTCTGCAGGGCCTTCGTCTTCCATGAGGCCCTGGAGTGTTACAATGGCCCCTTGATTGCTTGGGAATGTGCAGTGTTCTGTGTTCCATGTGTTACATGAGGCCCCATATTGTCACAATGGCACTGAAATGAGAGAGGATCTCCATCCTTAATGGCTTCGTAAATCAGAAGTTTTTCTCAGATAAAAATCCTAATCAACAAAGGGGTTTGCTTTCTTGGCATGGTAGCAGTCTTTTCTTTTCTTTTAAGACTACAATTAGTTGTAGGAGAGAGAATGTAGATGATACATGGAAACTAATAGAGAGTGTATCATATGCCCATCTTCAAGAAATTAGCTTACAGGCCTCAGAAAACTTGTTTAATAAGAGATTGTTCTGTTAAGAAGAAAGTCAATTATACATTGTTTAAGCAAATGGGAAGTTCTAAGACACGTCTTAGTTGGTCCTAAAGCATTTAGTTTACGGGTTAGGGGTCGGATAGATCAATCAGAGATGCTACGAGGCCTGCTAAGGGAGAAGACCACTCTGTGAAAAGGACTGCCCCTCCCAGAAGAAATGGACGCTAGATGGCAGTCTTGCTCCACGAATAAAATCCAAGAGGCTATTTGACCCTAAAATCAGAAGAGAATTTTGGACTGCTTGTGAAGGGGAGGGTCTTTCAAGTATCACTGTATTTATACTCCGAAATTTATACTGATTCTTTGATTCATGCATGGCAGAGTACCCCCATGAATCCCCAGCTGGCATATTAAAGAAATGTTCGATCCAATGGTTTCTGGTCATGGGGTTTAATTCTTTTGTTTTATCCCTTTGATTCCATGAAGTTCCAAAGATATCCCACGGTTTGTTTAATTCAATGAGGTCCCACACATCCCAATGATGTCCCTTAAGTCCCTGGTTTCTGTAGTTTCCCAGGGAACATTTGCTTCTATGATGCAGGGCAGTGCCACGACAGCCACTTGATTCCGTGAGTTCCCCCAGTCTCCCAGTAGTCCTTTGGTTCCATGAGACCCTGCAATGTTGCAGTGGGTTGACCTTACCTGGATGCCAGGTGCCCACCAAGCTGCTCTATTGCTGCCCTTCCCAGCCAGACAGAAGAGACAGAATAAGATCGAAAATTATTTCTACCTTGAGATCAGGCACTTTACTAAAGCAAAAGCCAAAGTTTGCGCATGCATAAGTGAAGAGGAAAATAAAAAGATTTTCTCTCTACTTCCTACCAGCAGCGATACCTGGCCACTTCATGGGAAGCAGGGCTTCACCACACAGAGAAGCCCTTCAGAAGGCATGTATTGTAAAAAAATGGATTTTTCCCCTTTCCTGTTCCTTTCCTGAGCTCTTGTAGCTCAGCTGACGCCATATATTCTGCAATGTCCCTTTGGTCCATTTGGCTCAACTGACCTGTCTGTATCGCCTCCCATGATCTTGCCCCCGATTCAGGGGACGAAGCCGACAATGCAGATGCTGCACCAGCCCTGCTCAGCAGTTGCCAAAGCACTGGTGTGATTAACCCCTTTGTAGCTCCCAATGCAAAGCACAGCCCTGTGACGCCTGCAGTGAGAAAATGAACTCCAGCTCAGACAGACCCAACACATGTGGGATTCTGAAATGTCTCAGGGTTCCTTTGGTTCCACGATGCCCCTCTCAGACCTGGCAGTAAAAAAATAAATCAAAAAATTGAGAAGAAATCATCTTAAAGTCATGCTAAGCCTGTCTTCTACAGTCCAGAATCTATATATGTGTGACTGCAGATACTTGGGATGAGGGTAGATGCTCAGAAGAATTCATGGGTTTGATCTAGGAAACCTGTCCCAAAGTTTTCACTGCCTTTCCCTCCTTGGACATTTCCTGATGCCCGGAGGAAGCTCATGTCCAACAGCAGCTCCATCCCCCACTTCCTCCTCCTGGCTGCAGCTCTTGCACTTCTGCTTCTTTCTGGGCATCTCCCTGGTTGCCCTCCTGGGCAACGGCCTCATCCTCAGCGCCGTAGCCTGCCACCACCACCTGCACACCCCCCAGGAACTTCTTCCTGCTCCACCTCTCCCTCACACACCCGGGCTGCATCTGCACCACTCTCCCCAAAGCCATGGCCAATTCCCTCTGGAACACCAGGGGCATGTCCTACTCAGGATGAGCTGCACAGGTGTTTTTTGCTTTTCTTCTTGATCACAGCGGAGCTTACCCTTCTCACCATCATGTCCTATGACCGCTACGTGGCCATCTGCAAAGCCCTTCACCACAGGACCCTCCTGGGCAGCAGAGTTTGTGCCCACGTGGCAGCAACTGCCTGGGCCACTGGGAAGCGGGTCTGGCCCTGGGGCTGCAGGAGTTGCCGCCTGAGCTGATGATCTCCTGAGCAGTCCAGACATGCAGTCACTGTCCCTGTCCTCTATTGCCTCCCTTTCTTGCTGCAGGACCCGAAACGACTGTGCTGCTCTGCTGGGCTGGGGCGGGGCAGGGAGATGGGGGGACCAGGGAGGGGCTGGTCTGGGCAGTTCCAGTGACTAGAAAACCCCAATGTTCATCTGAAGTGTAGGAGTGGGCAGGGTGGGAGCATTACAGGGCTGAGGTGGCTCCAGGTTCTGGGAGTTGTAGCAGGAGCCCAGGGAGACACTGCCCCTGCTGCAATGAACTGCCTGTGTGTGTGCCAGGGAAGGACTCGTGTCTCTGAACACCCCCGTGTGTGCATCAGTCCAGCTCAGGGTTGGACACCTCTCAGAGCCCTGACACATTTCTCTGGGTGACTCCAGGAAAACCCCCGCTGTGCCAGGGAGTTACCAGATCCTTTGCGGTCACCCTCCTGGTGTCCTGTGTAATGATGAAACTAGAAAAGGTGATCATCGTACCCTGGTAATTTTCTAAGAGGAGAAATGTCACTGCTGGAAAGAAGTGTCACTGCTGGAAAGAAGTGTCCCTGAAGAGGTGAGAAGAGGGAACATCATTGTTTCCTTCAGTCTGTTCCACAGCAGGTTCCCCTGGAGCCCCAGGGACACCTGCGGGGAACCCAGAGGGGCAGAGAAAGGGCTGCCTTTGGCTCTTGCTGTGCTGCTCAGCTGGGTCGGGCTCCTGGCACACAGGGAAATCCTGGCAAGCGGGCAGCACTGCAGAGAGACAGCTCTGCCCAGGAGCAGCTCCTCTGCACAGCCCAGCAGGGCCGAGGGCACTGCCTGTAGGCACGAGAGAAGAGAAGAAAGGCAAAGGGAGGTTAAAGGCAGCAGAAAGATGGGAGGTGTTCAGCTGAGACACAACTTGGGGACACAACTTCACACTCCTCTGCAGAGTGAGTCTACAGGTGCAGGGCAATGTCGCTTGTGTTCCTGGAGGAATCTCCTAAAGCTACCACATCCCACAGCCTTGCACATCTGTCAGGACTCTCCCAGTTTCTCTGTTGTGCCGGAGGAGGATGTTCTCCAGGGCAGGCCTTCCCTGCAGCACTGTCAGAGGGACAGCGCAGGTGGGCTCCTTCTCCCAGGGATGGCTGCGGGCTGGGAAGGTGGGGGATCAGCCAGGGATGCCCGGGGCTGTCCTGCAGAGCAGGGTCCCTGTGCTCCGGAGTTCTTTGTGCCAGGGCAGGGACTTTGTTGCCTGCTGGGGTCAGGTCTCATCCTGCCTGGGGAGTTGCCCACCCCTCTGCAGGGAGAAGCTGTCGATGGGTGGTGAGAACCCCAGCAGGAGCCAGGCAGGTTCTTCCTGCCGTTGGATGAAGTGTGTGTGGTCAGGGCTGTGGGAGGTCAGGGCTGCTCCCAGATCCAGATCACAGCAGCACATTTCGAAGAGCACTGTCAAATGGGAAGGACAAAGCACAATTATTAGGAAGGAATGGAGCTTTTCTGAGTCAGTGTTTTCAGTTTCCTACTCCTGAGGAATCTGGGGGTTGAGAAATGGACATGTTGGACAAGTCACTGAGACTCCTGAGCTGTAACTTGGAATGCACAAGTGCTTCTGTAAGCAACTTCCTAAAGTGCTTTCGGTCTCTGCTCTGCTTTTGACAGAAGCAGCATCACTTCTGCGGGACCCATCTGTTTTTTCTTTATCTGCCCTTTTCCACCTGCAAAAAGAAAAGTTGCCCAGTCAGTGCGCTGCAAACAGGCAGGTTTCTCTCAGGCCACAGTGAGTGCACAGACATTCGGATGGAGTGGTGACAGGGAAGTCATGAATGGATTTCTGATGTTGAGTCTACTGTTTTGAAATCAGAAAATGTGGTGTTGAAGTCATCGTTAGCCTTTGAGAGGGAAACAGGAGAAAAATCGGATAAATTTGTTGCTAAAAATGAGCTGCTTCAAACTGAGGTTGACCACCTTCAAAGTCTTGTTAAAATCTGGATGATTATGAAACAGTCAACTCACGGATTACCCCCATCAATACTAGACAATGCCCACCATATAAATGCATAAAGCCCTCCCAGCCCCTCCAGGAACCCTCAAATCCCATCCCGGTCCCACAGGACACTCCCAACTTCCCCTTAAACCCTCCGAGGCCCCAAGACTGCCTCCCAGACCCACAAAAACCCACAAGATGCCCCCAAACCCCTCCCAGTTACCTCCAGCCCTCCCAGGACCTTTCAAACCCTCTCCTAGTTGCCCCCTTCCCCTTGAGGATGCCCCCAAACTCTCTCCCAGTTCCTTCCCACATCCCCGACGATTCCCCAAAACCCCTCACAGCTGCCCCAATCTCCCCAACCTCCCTCCCAAACCCCCAAACTCCCCCAAACCCCTTCCCACTTACCCCCACGACCTCCAAGCCCTTCTCAGCCTCCCCATTCCTTCCCAAAGCCCCTCCCAGTTGCCGGCCCGTCCCCCAGGCTCGGGTGAGGAGGTGCCCCAGGCTGACGGGCCCGCCCAGACAGGGGCGGTTCCAGTAGCATGTCAGGAGCCACCCCCTGCCCCGAAAGCTCCCGCCTGCCCTGGAACCACCTCAGCTGCCCCTGCAGGGGAGAAATCCAGGCCGGAGCAGAGCAGGGGGCAGGGCCGGGCTGGGACCTCGATGGACGGGGGCACTGGGAGAGCAGGGGAGAGACCGGGATGGGCTGAGGGGGCACTGGGGGAGAGGGGAGACACTGGGATGGGCTGAGGGGGCACTGGGAGGGAGAGGGGAAAGTTTTTTGCCCCTTTCCTGGGCACTCGAACACCCTCTGTACCCCCATTCCCGGCCATGCCGGCTGTCCTTCCCCCCCAAACCATGAACAGGCTTTGGGGCTCCCTCGTGGGTCGCAGCCAATAGAACGGCTCTGCTGGAATGACGTCATTGCCAAATTCTGCTGGGCCCCTGTCCTTGTGCCGGTGAGTCACCCAATAGAACGTGGAAACTTCCGCGGGGGCTGCCGGGAGCGGGGCAGTGATGGCGGGGGAGGGGAGGATCGGGATTGAACCCAATTGGTCCCCGATCGATCCCGGCCCCAGGATCTCCCCCCACCGCGCTGTTTTTCACGTGCGGCCCCAACGAGGCCATGGTGGTGTGGGGTGAGTTCAGGGGGTTCGGGGGCTCCTGGTGACCCCTCCGAATCTCCCCCAAGACTCTCGGGAACCACCCAGATCCTCCCCAAGACTCCTGGGGACCCTCTGCCTTTCCCCCTCCTCCCCCAAATCTCCTGTGCATCCCCTTAACCCTTGAAAATCTCCTGGGACCACCTCAGACCCCCAGACTCCCTCCTGGGGACCCCCAAACACTCTTCAGGACTCCGGGGTCCCTCACGACCCCCTCCTAGAGTCTTTTGGGTGTCACCAACCCTTTATGGCGGATTCCTCCGTCCATTTTTCCACCCCGGACTGCTGGGGGTCCACCCCTCCAAGAAACTACTGGGAACTCCCCAGTGTCCCGCCACGATATTCCTGGGTCCCTCCCCCCCCCCAACCCCCTGTGGGTGCCCCCATCCTTTCTTCCCCTCGAAAATATTCTTGGGGGTCCCCCAATGTCTCCTCCAGCCCCCATCCTGCCAGGGATGGATTTGGGGGGATCTCCTTCCCCTTCCCTCTGGTCCGAAGGCAAATGCCCTCCATGTCCTTCTTCCTTCGCCCCCAGGCAGAAAAGAGAAGAGAAACAGCCAGTTGGCCCTTGCAGGTGTGGGTGTGTGCAGGCTGTGGTTGAGTGGTTGAGAAGGGAGAGGAGGGGGCTGGTGTTTGGGCCAAGTCCAGCAGGTGATGTCTTTTGTGTCTGGCAGTCCTTGGTCGGCTCCACGACCATCCAGCTGTCAGTGTTCATGACATACCCATCAGCCCTTCTCTTCTTGGCTCCTACACTTGCCAACCCTAAGCTGCTCCTAAGTTCTCTTGCTGTCAGTTCATAAAGAGGTCTTGTCAAGTGTTACTGATTTAGAAACTAAACCTGACATCTTTGTCTTTGCCAAAGATGTGTGTGAAAGGGCAGTGCTGTTGCAAAGCAGTGTTGAGCTTCACATTGGGTGACTTGGCAGCTTCCTCTGCATCACCCATGCACCCTGGGTTTCTTTGAAAAGTACTTTTCACTCCAAATGTGACAGCACATTAGCCTGTAGGACATCCTGTCCCCAAATGGATAACTGTAAATATTAATAATAAAAAAGTGACCCCCTCCATTATTCAAGAAAAGCTTGTATCTCTGTACTGAAAGCATCCAAGGGTCACGTCCCCCAGTTTTCTATCTGACAAGGGTTTGGAGGGGCTGCTTTGTGCAGGGAACCCTTTGGGGGCCCCTTGCACATGGGTAGGGCTGCACTCTGGGGGTGTGGGGCTTTGGTTCTTTGGTTGCCAGGGGCCACTGTGAGTCACTGAGCCGGGGTGGGGACAATGGGCAGGGTTGGCTGGGACAGGCTGTGGCACCTGTGACATAAAAGGGAAGTGTCCCCGTGGGGCAGCTCTGCAGGGTCCATCAGGGGATGCTGCCCAGTGCAGCCTGTGCTGTGGGGAGCACGCACACAGGGAGAGGCTGGGCCGGACGAGGGCCGGGGCAGCAAGGCCGCCCCAGGGAGTGGGTTCTGCCCCTGCCTGCAGGGCCCAACCCCTGGCAGGAGCACCTTGGGCAGGGCCCGGTGCTGCTGCTGGGGCAGGGGGTGAGGCCTTGCTGCCTGCCAGCTGCCTGGGCCCCTGTCCTTGCTGCGCCACATCCCCGAGGCTCCATCCCCGCTCCCCCAGCGCCAGCTCCCTCCTTCCCAGCCCCAACCAAGCCCTTCTCTGTGTCCTCCTGCAGGCCATGGCTTTCACAACATTCCTTTTGGTGCTTGTGCAAAGCATCATCCAGTCCCTGCAGGCGGTCGGGGAGGGGCTGCACAAGACTCAGTGAGCTTGGAGGTCTTTTCCAAGCTGAAGGACTCTTGGATTCTGTGATTGTGTGCTACATTCAGCTGGGTCCGTGTTAGCAGCATTAGTTTGCTCCCAAAGTTTCCTCGCTGTCAGCTCTTGTGGCCTAAGGCTTGAACTCCTTTAGCTCCTTGTGCTGAGCTACTGATGGGAAACGAGAGGCCTCTGCGAGCAGATTCCTGGTGTTCCCTGTAGAAGAGTGAGGGAGAAGGTGTAGTCAAGTGGGAAGAGGAGTACTGTTTGTGTGTGGCCTCCTATGTGGCCTTGGCGCCTTTGAGGGGCTTGAAGGAGAAAAGAGCTTTGTTAAAGTGAGAAGTGAAATAGTGTGTTGGCTGTTGTCTCTGCAGGGAGAAGCTGTCGGTGGGGGAGGGGTCACCGAGTGGGGGAGAGGCCGAAAAGTGGGGGAGGGGCCCCAGAGTGGGAGAGGGGTCCCAGAATGGGGGAGGGGTCACAGAGTGGGGGAGGAGCCACAGAGTGGGGGAGGGTCCATAAAGTGGGGGAAGGGTCTGAGAGTGGGGGAGGGGCCATAAAGTGGATGAGGGACCATCGAGTGGGGGAGGGGTCAGAGAGTGGGGGAGGGGCCATGAAGTGGGAGAGGGGTCACAGAGTGGGGGAGGGGCTACAGAATGGGGTAGGGGCCACAGAATGGGGAAGGGGCCATAAAGTGTGGGAGGGGCCATGGGGTGGGGCAGGGGTCACAGCCTGGACTCGGGGGGTCAGGGCAGTGACCTCGGGGAGGGGGAGGGGTCAGGGCATGGGGTAGGGGTCTCACCTGATCCCGGGGCTATCGGGACCATGGCGGGGCCGAACCTGGTGGGGACACCCAAGTTTTTCCCAAATTTCCCCTCATTTTTCCCAGTTTTTCATCCATTTCTCCCAAATTTCCCATTCTTTCCCCAATTTTCCCCCCATTTCCCCCATTTTTCCCAAATTTCCCCATTTTTCTCAATTTTTCCCCATTTTTTTTCCAAATTCCTTCCATTGTTCCCAAATTTCCCCCATTTTTTCCCATTTTCCCCAAATTTCCCCCCATTTTTCCCAACTTTCCCCAATTTTTCATCCAATTTTACCCAAATTCCCCCATTTTTTTCTCAATTCACCCCATTTTTCCCAAATTTCCTCATTTCCCCCAAATTCCGCCATTTTTTCCCAAGTTTTCCTTAAATTTCCCCTAATTTTTCCCAATTATCCCCCATTTTTCCTGATTTTTCACCCGTTTTCCCCAAATTTCTTACTTTTTTCCCAATTTTCCCTCCATTTCCCCTCAAAATCCCCCATTTCCACAAATTTCTGACTTTTTCCCCAAAATTTCCCCCGTCTGTCCACATTTTCCCAGATTTTCCCCCAGTTTTCCTAAATTTCCCCCCATTTTTCCCCATTTTTATCAATTTTCCCCAAATTTCCCACTTTTTTCTCAAATTTCCCCCCATTTTTCCCAATTTTTCATTCGTGTTCACCAAATTTCCCACTTTTTCCCCCAATTTTTCCCCATTTTCCCCAAAATTCCTGTTTTATTCCCCCCATTTTTTCCCACTGGGGAAATTTGGGAAATTTGGAAAACTGGGGACCCAAAAATCCAAGAAAATGTGGGGAAATGGGGGGAAAATCAGGAAAATGGTGAAAAATGTGGGAAAATGTGGGAAAATGGGGCAATTGCGGAAAATTCTGGGAAAAATGTGAGAAAAATCTGGGGAAATGGGGAAAACTGGGGGAAAATGTGGGAAATTCTGGGGAAAATGGGGAAAAATATGGGAAAATATGGAAAAATGAGGAAAAAAGGGGGAAAATGGGGAAAAATGTGTGAAAATCTGGGGAAATGTGGGAAAAATGGGGGAAAATCTGGGAAAATGGGGGGAAATGGAGAAAAAATCCGGGAAAATGGGGAAAAAATTGGGAAAAAACTGGGAAAATGGGGAAAAATTGGGACAAAACCCTGGGAAATTCTGGGGAAAATGGGAGAAAATGTGGGAAAAATGTGGAAAAAATGGGGGGAAAAGGGGAAAAAATGGGAAAAAATCTGGGAAAATAGGGAAAAAATGGGGGGAAAATGGGGAATATTCTGGGAAAACTGGAAATATGGGGGGAAAAATCTGAGAAAAATGGGGAAAAATCTGGGAAAAATGGGGGAAAATGAGGAAAAATCTGGGAAAATGTGGGAAAAATCATGGAAAATGGGGGGAAATTGGGAAAAAATCCGGGGAAATGTGGGAAAAAAAGGGGGGAAATCCGGGAAAATGGGGAAAATAATCGAGAAAAAATCTGGGAAGAAATGGGAAAAATGAGGAAAAATCTGGGGAACTAGGGAGAAAATCTGGGAAAATGTGGGAAAAACTTTGGGAAAATGTGGGAAAATGGGGAAAAATGCGAGAAAACGGGGGCGAAATGTGGAAAAATCTGGGGAAAATGGGGAAAAAATAGGGAAAAATCTGGGAAGATCTGGGAGAAATCTGGGAAAATGGGGACAAACTGGGGGGGAAATGCTGGAAATTCTGGGAAAAATGGGGGGAAATGGAGAAAAATGGGAAAAAATCCCAGAAAATGGGGAAAAATGGGGAAAGATTTAAAAAAATGGGGAAAGATTTAAATAAATGGGAAAAAATCTTGGGAAAATCTGGGAAAAATGGGAAAAATCTGGGATAACCCTAACCCTAACCCTAACCCTAACAGTAACCCTGTCTTTTGCTAACCCTAACCCTAACCCTAAACCCTAACCCTAACCCTAAACCCTAACCCTAACCCTAACCCTAACACTAAACCCTAAACCAAGAGGAAACTTCCTTTGCTATACCTACTGGGCGGAGTCAGTGCTGATTAGTGTTACAACCCGCCCCAGGAAAAGGGGAGAGGGGGTAACTCAGGTTTTTATTAATAATTCCCTTGGGGTGGATTAAAGTGAAACAACACTAAATAATCGGTGTCTGAAAACATATACTGGCAAGGTTTATTTTAACAATTCTGTATCAACAGGCATGCTAGCAGTTTGGGAGTTGGGCTATCAGTTGGGAGGCATGGCTGAAAACAGGAAACAACAGCCCTAATTCCCAGGAAAGAAAGCCTGGAAGCTTTGGCTTTGTGGTGCAGTTGGTGGGCCACACTGGGCACTCCATGAGCAGGCAGCAAGAGTTTTCTGGATCTGGGAGTCAATCTGGGGGTCTCAGAGTGTTTGAGGGGAAGTTGGGAGTGTCCTGTGGGACCAGGATGGGATTTGAGGGCTCCTAGAGGGGCTGGGATGGGTGTATACTGCGGGCATCGTCTAGTATTGATGGGGGTAATCAGTGAGCTGACTGTTTCATAATCATCCAAATTTTAACATACAATATGATTATTAGAATAAAAAGCAAAAAGGTAATATCAACAAAACAGTAACAGGGTGAAGCTCTTGGCTGAAGACTGGTTTCTTCTTTTTCTCCAGTGATTTTAATTCTTTTTGTCTGGGTTTTAATCCCATCTTTGGCATTTTGCTGCCAACATTTTGTCCCCATATCCATTGGAAATTGTATTAACTGTTGATGAGAACAAAGTGGAATGCCAAGGTATGTGATATATTGATAGGATTTCACTGGTTGGCTTTTAATTTGTCCAGGTTTATCGCCATAATGCTTCTGCTCTTTAACCACTTGAATCAGAATGAATTGAGTTGTTTTCTGGGTCGGGTTCTCTTTTTGAGTCCAAGGGTTTTTAGTGGATTCAGTATCAGGCACAAAGGAAATTGAGGGAGGTAAAGAATAATCTTCCCTTTGTTCATTATCACAGGGATCACTCCGTCTATTTTCATTAATGTGAGGAAAGCTGGGAGACTCTAGAAACATCAGTTGAACTTCAAATTCTCCTTGTTTCTTTCTCTCCTGAGACTTAGAATCAGGGTTCTCTGTGGTTTCCCAAGTCTCAATGCCAGGGTAAGACACTGGTTTATGAAGTTGCCTGACCAAACCAGGAGCCTGTTTTTTTAGCAACAGTTTTCCCTCTGCACTCTGGCGCAACAAGACTTTGAAGGTGGTCAACCTCAGTTTGAAGCAGCTCATTTTTAGCAACAAGTTTATCGGATTTTTCTCCTTTTTCCCTCTCAAAGGCTAACGATGACTTCAGCACCACATTTTCTGATTTCAAAACAGTAGATTCAACATCAGAAATCCATTCATGACTTCCCTGTCAGCACTCCATCCAAATGTCTGTGCTCTCACTTTGACCTGAGAGAAACCTCAGGCAGGTGGAAAAGGGCAGATAAAGAAAAAACAGATGGGTCCAGCAGAAGTGATGCTGCTTCTGTCAAAAGCAGAGCAGAGACCGAAAGCACTTTAGGAAGTTGTTTACAGAAGCACTTGTGCATTCCAAGTTACAGCTCAGGAGTCTCAGTGACTTGTCCAACATGAGAGTTTCTTTTCCATTTCTCAACCCCCAGATTCCTCAGGAGTAGGAAACTGAAAACACTGACTCAGAAAAGCTCCATTCCTTCCTAATAATTGTGCTTTGCCCTTCCCATTTGACAGTGCTCTTGGAAATGTACTGCTGTGATCTGGATCTGTGAGCAGCCCTGACCTCCCAGAGCACTCATCCAATGGCAGGAAGACCCCACCTGGCTCCTGCTGGGGTTCTTGCCACCACGACCCAGTATGGGAATGGGGAGCAGGGCGGTGGGACCAGTAAGGACCAGTTAAGGGGGTTGGGGGCACTTCAGCATCTCCATCAAGGTCAGACCAGTACAGAGCAGCATAGACCAGTATAGATCGGTATAGACCAGTACGGACCAGTATGGACCAGTATAGACCAATATGGGTCACTGGAATGGGGAATGGGGCAGTGGGACCGATAAGGACCAGTTAAGGGACTTGGGGGCACTTCAGCATCTCCATCAAGGTCAGACCATTATAGACCAGTATAGACCAGTGTAGACCAGTATAGACCAGTATAGACCAGTATAGACCAGTATAGACCAGTAAAAACCAGTACGGACCAGTATGGACCAGTACAGGTCACTAGAACAGCGAGCAGGGTGGTGGGACCAGTAAGGACCAGTTAAGGGGGTTGGGGGCACTTCAGCATCTCCATCAAGGTCAGACCAGTAGAGACCGGTACAAACCAGTATGGACCAGTATAGACCAGTATAAACCAGGGTAGAGCAGTATAAACCGATATAAACCAGTACGGGTCACTGAAACAGGGAATGGGGTGGTGGGATCAGTAAGGACCAGTTAAGGGGGTTGGGGGCGCTTCATCATCTCCGTCAAGGTCAGACCAGTACAGACCAGTATAAACCCGTATAGACCATTATGGGCCAGTATAAAACGGTATAAACCAGTATGGACCAGTACAGGTGGCTGGAACGGGGAATGGGGCGGTGGGACCAGTAAGGACCAGTTAAGGGGGTTGGGGGCACTTCAGCATCTCTGTCAAGGTCAGGCCAGTACAGACCAGTATAAACCAGTATAGACCAGTATGGACTGGTATAGACTGGTATAGACCAGTATAAACCAGTACAGACCGGTACGGGTCATTGGAATGGGGAATGGGGCAGTGGGACCAGTAAGGACCAGTTAAGGGGGTTGGGGGCACTTCAGCATCTCCATCAAGGTCAGACCAGTATAGACCAGTATAAACCAGGGTAGAGCAGTATAAACCGATATAAACCAGTACGGGTCCCTGGAACGGGGTGGTGGGACCAGTAAGAACCAGTTAAGGGGGTTGGGGGCACTTCAGCATCTCCATCAAGGTCAGGTCAGTATAAACCCGTATAGACCAGTATGGGCCAGTATAAACCGGTATAAACCAGTATGGACCAGTAGAGGTGACCGGAACGGGGAATGGGGCGGTTGGACCAGTAAGGACCAGTTAAGGGGGTTGGGGGCACTTCAGCATCTCCGTCAACGTCACACCAGTACAGACCGGTACAAACCAGTATAGATTAGTATAAACCAGTATGGACCAGTATACACCAATATAAACCAGTACGGGTCACTGGAACACGGAATAGGATGGTGGGACCAGTAAGGACCAGTTTAGGGGGTTGGGAGCACTTCAGCATCTCCATCAAGGTCAGACCAGTCCAGACCAGTATAAACCAGGATAGATCAGTATAAACCAGTATGGACCAGTATGGGTCACTGGAACACGGAATGGGGTGGTGGGACCAGTAAGGACCAGTTAAGGCAGAACTCAGCTGAGACTTAGTGGTTTGGGGGTGGGCGTGTCCCTTCTTTAGGTGGGCGTGGTCTCTCCCTGGTGGGCATGTCCCATCCCAAGGTGGCCATAGCCTCTGCAAGTGGGCGTGTCTTTTGCATCCTCTCCCCCTCCCTGAACTGGGAGCTCAACTGGGACTTACTGGGTTTTGGGTGGGTGTGTCCCCTCCCAATGATGGACCCACTTTCAGCCCCTCCCCCACCTTTAAGGGCTCCCCCAAAGCCCCTCCCCCCCTCTTCCTGCACCTCCCCAACCCTCAGGGTCCCTCCTGTCCCTCCCCCACCCTCAGGGTCCCTTCCTTCCCCTCCCCCCAGTGAACCTGCTACCCCTCCCCCACTCTCAGGAGCCCTCCCTGCCCCTCCCCCAGTTTCAGGGGCCCTCAGGACTCGTCCCCCAACCTCAGAGACTCTCCTACCCCTCCCCCACCCTCGGGGAACTTCCTACCCTTCCCCCACCCTCAGGGACCCTCAGGGTCTCTCCTTCACTTTCGCGGTCCCTCCCTGCCCCTCCCCAACCCTCAGGACCCTCCTGCCCCTCCCCCCACCTCGGGGTCATTCCTGCCCCTCCCCCACCCTCAGGGACCCACCTACCCCTCCCCCACCCTCAGGGACAGTCCTGCCCTTCCCCCACCCTCAGAGAACCTCCTGCCCTTCCCCCACGCTCAAGGACCATCCTGCTCCATCCCCACCCTCAGTGTTCCCTCCTTCCCCTCCCCCCCCACTGGGGCCGTTACTGGTCCCTTACTGGTCTGTACTGGGAAGGGAGAGGGGAGGGACCGCCCCCTCGAGGCCCCTCCCCCCAGTGACGTCACCGGGTCCCAAAAATAGCCCCGGGGCCCAAACTGGAGGGGGGACCTGGAGCCGCTCCCAGTGTGACCAGTTCAGGTACTGGGAGGGACTGGGAGGGAACTGGGAGGGACTGGGAGGGACTGGGAGGGGGCAGGGCTTTCCCCCCCCCCCTCCGTGTCCTTGGGGTGACCTTGGGGAGGGAGGGGGATGGGCCGCTCCCAGTGGCTCCCAGTAGCTCCCAGTAACCCCAGTAATGCCTCCGGTATCTCCAGCGACCCCCCCAGTAACCCCAGTGACCCCCCCAGTAGCTCCTAGTAGCTCCCAGTAACCCCAGTGTCTATCCCAGTAGCTCCCAGTAACTCCCAGGAATCCTAGTGTCCATCCCAGTAACTCCCAGTAACCCCAGTGACCCCCCCAGTAGCTCCCAGTAACCCCAGTGTCCATCCCAGTAACCCCAGTGACCCCCCCAGTAGCTCCCAGTAACTCCAGTGTCCATCCCAGTAACCCCAGTGACCCCCCCAGTAGCTTCCAGTAGCTCCCAGTAACTCCCTGTGTCCCCGCCAGTGCCTCCCAGTATGTCCCAGTTTAACCCAGTTCCCTCCCCGCCGTGGGCCCTGGGCCGGGTGGGGGAGGGGCGGGCTCACATTTCCATGGCAACATCCCTTTCCCTCTGGCCCAGTTTCTCCCAGTTCCTCCCAGTTTAACCCAGTTTTTCCACATTTTTCCCCATTTTTCCACATTTCCTCCCATTTTCCCCATTTTTCCCAGATTTTCCCCCATTTTTCCACATTTTCCTGAATTTTTCCCCATTTCCCCCCCATTTTCCACATTTTTCCCAATTTTCCTACATTTCCCAGATTTTTTCCCATTTTTCCCCCATTTTCCCAGATTTTTCCCCATTTTCTCCAGATTTTCCCAGATTTTCCCCCCATTTACCCACATTTTTCCCCATTTTTTCCACATTTTT
Source organism: Manacus candei (assembly GCF_025592945.1). NCBI lineage: Eukaryota > Metazoa > Chordata > Aves > Passeriformes > Pipridae > Manacus > Manacus candei. The sequence continues at coordinate 3,668,152 of NW_026138077.1, forward strand.
CCCACATTTTCCCAGATTTTCACACATTTTTCTCCAGATTTTCCCAGATTTTTTTTCCCATTATTTCCACATTTTCCCCGATTTTTTCTCACATTTTTCCCAGATTTGCCCAGATTTTTTCCCCCATTTTCCTGGATTTTTCCCACAATTTCCCATATTTTCCCCATTTTTCCAAAATTTTTTTATCTTTCCCCATTTTTCCCCATTTCCTGGATTTTCTCCCATTTTTTCCACATTATCCCAGATTTTTCCCATTTTTCCCAGATTTTCCCAAGATTTTTTCCCATTTATTTAAATCTTTCCCCATTTTTTTAAATCTTTCCCCATTTTTCCCCATTTTCTGGGATTTTTTCCCATTTTTCTCCATTTCCCCCCATTTTTCCCAGAATTTCCAGCATTTCCCCCCCAGTTTGTCCCCATTTTCCCAGATTTCTCCCAGATCTTCCCAGATTTTTCCCTATTTTTTCCCCATTTTCCCCAGATTTTTCCACATTTCGCCCCCGTTTTCTCGCATTTTTCCCCATTTTCCCACATTTTCCCAAAGTTTTTCCCACATTTTCCCAGATTTTCTCCCTAGTTCCCCAGATTTTTCCTCATTTTTCCCATTTCTTCCCAGATTTTTTCTCGATTATTTTCCCCATTTTCCCGGATTTCCCCCCTTTTTTTCCCACATTTCCCCGGATTTTTTCCCAATTTCCCCCCATTTTCCATGATTTTTCCCACATTTTCCCAGATTTTTCCTCATTTTCCCCCATTTTTCCCAGATTTTTCCCCATTTTTCTCAGATTTTTCCCCCCATATTTCCAGTTTTCCCAGAATATTCCCCATTTTCCCCCCATTTTTTCCCTATTTTCCCAGATTTTTTCCCATTTTTTCCCCTTTTCCCCCCATTTTTTCCACATTTTTCCCACATTTTCTCCCATTTTCCCCAGAATTTCCCAGGGTTTTGTCCCAATTTTTCCCCATTTTCCCAGTTTTTTCCCAATTTTTTCCCCATTTTCCCGGATTTTTTCTCCATTTCCCCCCATTTTCCCAGATTTTCCCCCATTTTTCCCACATTTCCCCAGATTTTCACACATTTTTCCCCATTTTCCCCCTTTTTTCCTCATTTTTCCATATTTTCCCATATTTTTCCCCATTTTCCCCAGAATTTCCCACATTTTCCCCCAGTTTTCCCCATTTCCCCAGATTTTTCTCACATTTTTCCCAGAATTTTCTGCAATTGCCCCATTTTCCCACATTTTCCCACATTTTTCACCATTTTCCTGATTTTCCCCCCATTTTCCCCACATTTTCACAGATTTTTCTCCAGATTTTCCCCACATTTTTCCCCCATTTCCCCACATTTTCTTGGATTTTTGGGTCCCCAGTTTTCCAAATTTCCCAAATTTCCCCAGTGAGAAAAAATGGGGGGAAAAAACCAGGAATTTTGGGGAAAATGGGGAAAAATTGGGGAAAAAAGTGGGAAATTTGGTGAACACGAATGAAAAATTGGGAAAAATGGGGGGAAATTTGAGAAAAAAGTGGGAAATTTGGGGAAAATTGATAAAAATGGGGAAAAATGGGGGGAAATTTAGGAAAACTGGGGGAAAATCTGGGAAAATGTGGACAAACGGGGGAAATTTTGGGGAAAAAGTCAGAAATTTGTGGAAATGGGGGATTTTGAGGGGAAATGGAGGGAAAATTGGGAAAAAAGTAAGAAATTTGGGGAAAACGGGTGAAAAATCAGGAAAAATGGGGGATAATTGGGAAAAATTAGGGGAAATTTAAGGAAAACTTGGGAAAAAATGGCGGAATTTGGGGGAAATGGGGAAATTTGGGAAAAATGGGGTGAATTGAGAAAAAAATGGGGGAATTTGGGTAAAATTGGATGAAAAATTGGGGAAAGTTGGGAAAAATGGGGGGAAATTTGGGGAAAATGGGAAAAAATGGGGGAAATTTGGGAACAATGGAAGGAATTTGGAAAAAAAATGGGGAAAAATTGAGAAAAATGGGGAAATTTGGGAAAAATGGGGGAAATGGGGGGAAAATTGGGGAAAGAGTGGGAAATTTGGGAGAAATGGATGAAAAACTGGGAAAAATGAGGGGAAATTTGGGAAAAACTTGGGTGTCCCCACCAGGTTCGGCCCCGCCATGGTCCCGATAGCCCCGGGATCAGGTGAGACCCCTACCCCATGCCCTGACCCCTCCCCCTCCCCGAGGTCACTGCCCTGACCCCCCGAGTCCAGGCTGTGACCCCTGCCCCACCCCGTGGCCCCTCCCACACTTTATGGCCCCTTCCCCATTCTGTGGCCCCTACCCCATTCTGTAGCCCCTCCCCCACTCTGTGACCCCTCTCCCACTTCATGGCCCCTCCCCCACTCTCTGACCCCTCCCCCACTCGATGGTCCCTCATCCACTTTATGGCCCCTCCCCCACTCTCAGACCCTTCCCCCACTTTATGGACCCTCCCCCACTCTGTGGCTCCTCCCCCACTCTGTGACCCCTCCCCCATTCTGGGACCCCTCTCCCACTCTGGGGCCTCTCCCCCACTTTTCGGCCTCTCCCCCACTCGGTGACCCCTCCCCCACCGACAGCTTCTCCCTGCAGAGACAACAGCCAACACACTATTTCACTTCTCACTTTAACAAAGCTCTTTTCTCCTTCAAGCCCCTCAAAGGCGCCAAGGCCACATAGGAGGCCACACACAAACAGTACTCCTCTTCCCACTTGACTACACCTTCTCCCTCACTCTTCTACAGGGAACACCAGGAATCTGCTCGCAGAGGCCTCTCGTTTCCCATCAGTAGCTCAGCACAAGGAGCTAAAGAAGTTCAAGCCTTAGGCCACAAGAGCTGACAGCGAGGAAACTTTGGGAGCAAACTAATGCTGCTAACACGGACCCAGCTGAATCCAGCACACAATCACAGAATCCAAGAGTCCTTCAGCTTGGAAAAGACCTCCAAGCTCACTGAGTCTTGTGCAGCCCCTCCCCGACCGCCTGCAGGGACTGGATGATGCTTTGCACAAGCACCAAAAGGAATGTTGTGAAAGCCATGGCCTGCAGGAGGACACAGAGAAGGGCTTGGTTGGGGCTGGGAAGGAGGGAGCTGGCGCTGGGGGAGCGGGGATGGAGCCTCGGGGATGTGGCGCAGCAAGGACAGGGGCCCAGGCAGCTGGCAGGCGGCAAGGCCTCACCCCCTGCCCCAGCAGCAGCACCGGGCCCTGCCCAAGGCACTCCTGCCAGGGGCTGGGCCCTGCAGGCAGGGGCAGAACCCACTCCCTGGGGCGGCCTTGCTGCCCTGGCCCTCATCCGGCCCAGTCTCTCCCTGTGTGCGTGCTCCCCACAGCACAGGCTGCACTGGGCAGCATCCCCTGATGGGCCCTGCAGAGCTGCCCCACGGGGACACTTCCTTTTTATGTCACAGGTGCCACAACCTGTCCCAGCCAACCCTGCCCATTGTCCCCACCCCGGCTCAGTGACTCACAGTGGCCCCTGGCAACCAAAGAACCAAAGCCCCACACCCCCAGAGTGCAGCCCTACCCATGTGCAAGGGGCCCCCAAAGGGTTCCCTGCACAAAGCAGCCCCTCCAAACCCTTGTCAGATAGAAAACTGGGGGACGTGACCCTTGGATGCTTTTAGTACACAGATACAAGCTTTTATTGAATAATGGAGGGGGTCACTTTTTAATTATTAATATTTACAGTTATTCATTTGGGGACAGGATGTCCTACAGGCTAATGTGGTGTCACATTTGGAGTGAAAAGTACTTTTCAAAGAAACCCAGGGTGCATGGGTGATGCAGAGGAAGCTGCCAAGTCACCAGATGTGAAGCTCAACACTGCTTTGCAACAGCACTGCCCTTTCACACACATCTTTGGCAAAGACAAAGATGTCAGGGTTTAGTTTCTAAATCAGTAACACTTGACAAGACCTCTTTATGAACTGACAGCAAGAGAACTTAGGAGCAGCTTAGGGTTGGCAAGTGTAGGAGCCAAGAAGAGAAGGGCTGATGGGTATGTCATGAACACTGACAGCTGGATGGTCGTGGAGCTGACCAAGGACTGCCAGACACAAAAGACATCACCTGCTGGACTTGGCCCAAACACCAGCCCCCTCCTCTCCCTTCTCAACCACTCAACCACAGCCTGCACACACCCACACCTGCAAGGGCCAACTGGCTGTTTCTCTTCTCTTTTCTGCCTGGGGGCGAAGGAAGAAGGACATGGAGGGCATTTGCCTTCGGACCAGAGGGAAGGGGAAGGAGATCCCCCCAAATCCATCCCTGGCAGGATGGGGGCTGGAGGAGACATTGGGGGACCCCCAAGAATATTTTCGAGGGGAAGAAAGGATGGGGGCACCCACAGGGGGTTGGGGGGGGGGGAGGGACCCAGGAATATCGTGGCGGGACACTGGGGAGTTCCCAGTAGTTTCTTGGAGGGGTGGACCCCCAGCAGTCCGGGGTGGAAAAATGGACGGAGGAATCCACCATAAAGGGTTGGTGACACCCAAAAGACTCTAGGAGGGGGTCGTGAGGGACCCCGGAGTCCTGAAGAGTGTTTGGGGGTCCCCAGGAGGGAGTCTGGGGGTCTGAGGTGGTCCCAGGAGATTTTCAAGGGTTAAGGGGATGCACAGGAGATTTGGGGGAGGAGGGGGAAAGGCAGAGGGTCCCCAGGAGTCTTGGGGAGGATCTGGGTGGTTCCCGAGAGTCTTGGGGGAGATTCGGAGGGGTCACCAGGAGCCCCCGAACCCCCTGAACTCACCCCACACCACCATGGCCTCGTTGGGGCCGCACGTGAAAAACAGCGCGGTGGGGGGAGACCCTGGGGCCGGGATCGATCCGGGACCAATTGGGTTCAATCCCGATCCTCCCCTCCCCCGCCATCACTGCCCCGCTCCCGGCAGCCCCCGCGGAAGTTTCCACGTTCTATTGGGTGACTCACCGGCACAAGGACAGGGGCCCAGCAGAATTTGGCAATGACGTCATTCCAGCAGAGCCGTTCTATTGGCTGCGACCCACGAGGGAGCCCCAAAACCTGTTCATGGCTTGGGGGGGAAGGACAGCCGGCATGGCCGGGAATGGGGGTACAGAGGGTGTTCAAGTGCCCAGGAAAGGGACAAAAAACTTTCCCCTCTCCCTCCCAGTGCCCCCTCAGCCAATCCCAGTGTCTCCCCTCTCCCCCAGTGCCCCCTCAGCCCATCCCGGTCTCTCCCCTGCTCTCCCAGTGCCCCCGTCCATCGAGGTCCCAGCCCGGCCCTGCCCCCTGCTCTGCTCCGGCCTGGATTTCTCCCCTGCAGGGGCAGCTGAGGTGGCTCCAGGGCGGGCGGGAGCTTTCGGGGCAGGGGGTGGCTCCTGACATGCTGCTGGAACCGCCCCTGCCTGGGCGGGCCCGTCAACCTGGGGCACCTCCTCACCCGAGCCTGGGGGACGGACCGGCAACTGGGAGGGGCTTTGGGAAGGAATGGGGAGGCTGAGAAGGGCTTGGAGGTCGTGGGGGTAACTGGGAAGGTGTTTGGGGGAGTTTGGGGGTTTGGGAGGGAGGTTGGGGAGATTGGGGCAGCTGTGAGGGGTTTTGGGGAATCGTCGGGGATGTGGGAAGGAACTGGGAGAGAGTTTGGGGGCATCCTCAAGGGGAAGGGGGCAACTAGGAGAGGGTTTGAAAGGTCCTGGGAGGGCTGGAGGTAACTGGGAGGGGTTTGGGGGCATCTTGTGGGGTTTTGTGGGTCTGGGAGGCAGTCTGGGGGCCTCGGAGGGTTTAAGGGGAAGTTGGGAGTGTCCTGTGGGACCGGGATGGGATTTGAGGGTTCCTGGAGGGGCTGGGAGGGCTTTATGCCTTTCTACTGCGGGCATTGTCTAGTATTGATGGGGGTAATCCGTGAGTTGACTGTTTCATAATCATCCAAATTTTAACAAGACTTTGAAGGTGGTCAACCTCAGTTTGAAGCAGCTCTTTTTTAGCAACAAATTTATCCGATTTTTCTCCTGTTTCCCTCTCAAAGGCTAACGATGACTTCAACACCACATTTTCTGATTTCAAAACAGTAGACTCAACATCAGAAATCCATTCATGACTTCCCCGTCACCACTCCATCCGAATGTCTGTGCACTCACTGTGACCTGAGAGAAACCTGCCTGTTTGCAGCGCACTGACTGGGCAACTTTTCTTTTTGCAGGTGGAAAAGGGCAGATAAAGAAAAAACAGATGGGTCCAGCAGAAGTGATGCTGCTTCTGTCAAAAGCAGAACAGAGGCTGAAAGCACTTTGGGAAGTTGCTTACAGAAGCACTTGTGCATTCCAAGTTACAGCTCAGGAGTCTCAGTGACTTGTCCAACATGGGAGCTCCTTTTCCATTTCTCAACCCCCAGATTCCTCAGGAGTAGGAAACTGGAAACACTGACTCAGAAAATCTCCATTCCTTCCTAATAATTGTGCTTTGTCCTTCCCATTTGACAGTGCTCTTGGAAATGTGCTGCTGTGATCTGGATCTGGGAGCAACCCTGACCTCCCACAACCCTGACCACACACACTTCATCCAACGGCAGGAAGAACCTGCCTGGCTCCTGCTGGGGTTCTCACCACCCACCGACAGCTTCTCCCTGCAGAGGGGTGGGCAACTCCCCAGGCAGGATGAGACCTGACCCCAGCAGGCAGCAAAGTCCCTGCCCTGGCACAAAGAACCCCGGAGCACAGGGACCCTGCTCTGCAGGACAGCCCCGGGCATCCCTGGCTGCACCCCCACCTTCCCACCCCGCAGCCATCCCTGGGAGAAGGAGCCCACCTGCGCTGTCATTCTGACGGTGCTGCAGGGAAGGCCTGCCCTGGAGAACATCCTCCTCCGGCGCACCAGAGAAACTGGGAGAGTCCTGACAGATGTGCAAGGCTGTGGGATGTGGTAGCTTTAGAAGATTCCTCCAGGAACAGAAGCAACATTGCCCTGCACCTGTAGACTCACTCTGCAGAGGAATGTGAAGTTGTGTCCCCAAGTTGCGTCTCAGCTGAACACTTCCCATCTTTCTGCTGCCTTTAACCTCCCTTTGCCTTTCTTCTCTTCTCTCGTGCCTACAGGCAGTGCCCTCGGCCCTGCTGGGCTGTGCAGAGGAGCTGCTCCTGGGCAGAGCTGTCTCTCTGCAGTGCTGCCCGCTTGCCAGGATTTCCCTGTGTGCCAGGAGCCCGACCCAGCTGAGCAGCACAGCAAGAGCCAAAGGCAGCCCTTTCTCTGCCCCTCTGGGTTCCCCGCAGGTGTCCCTGGGGCTCCAGGGGAACCTGCTGTGGAACAGACTGAAGGAAACAATGATGTTCCCTCTTCTCACCTCTTCAGTGACACTTCTTTCCAGCAGTGACACTTCTTTCCAGCAGTGACATTTCTCCTCTTAGAAAATTACCAGGGTACGATGATCACCTTTTCTAGTTTCATCATTACACAGGACACCAGGAGGGTGACAGCAAAGGATCTGGTAACTCCCTGGCACAGCGGGGGTTTTCCTGGAGTCACGCAGAGAAATGTGTCAGGGCTCTGAGAGGTGTCCAACCCTGAGCTGGACTGATGCACACACGGGGGTGTTCAGAGACACGAGTCCTTCCCTGGCACACACACAGGCAGTTCATTGCAGCAGGGGCAGTGTCTCCCTGGGCTCCTGCTACCACTCCCAGAGCCTGGAGCCACCTCAGCCCTGTAATGCTCCCACCCTGCCCACCCTGCATGTCTGGACTGCTCAGGAGATCATCAGCTCAGGCGGCAGCTCCTGCAACCCCAGGGCCAGACCCGCTTCCCAGTGGCCCAGGCAGTTGTTACCACGTGGGTACAAGCTCTGCTGCCCAGGAGGGTCCTGTAGTGAAGGGCTTAGCAGATGGACATGTAGCGGTCATAGGACATGATGGTGAGAAGGGCAAGCTCCGCTGTGATCAAGAAGAAAAGCAAAAAACACCTGTGCAGCTCATCCTGAGTAGGACATGCCCCTGGTGTTCCAGAGGGAATTGGCCATGGCTTTGGGGAGAGTGGTGCAGATGCAGCCCGGGTGTGTGAGGGAGAGGTGGAGCAGGAAGAAGTTCCTGGGGGGTGTGCAGGTGGTGGTGGCAGGCTACGGCGCTGAGGATGAGGCCGTTGCCCAGGAGGGCAGCCAGGGAAATGCCCAGGAAGAAGCAGAAGTGCAAGAGCTGCAGCCAGGAGGAGGAAGTGGGGGATGGAGCTGCTGTTGGACATGAGCTTCCTCCGGGCATCAGGAAATGTCCAAGGAGGAAAAGGCAGTGAAAACTTTGGGACAGGTTTCCTAGATCAAACCCATGAATTCCTCTGAGCATCTACCCTCATCCCAAGTATCTACAGTCACACATATATAGATTCTGGACTGTAGAAGAAAGGCTTAGCATGACTTTAAGATGATTTCTTCTCAATTTTTTGATTTATTTTTCTACTGCCAGGTCTGAGAGGGGCATCGTGGAACCAAAGGAACCCTGAGACATTTCAGAATCCCACATGTGTTGGGTCTGTCTGAGCTGGAGTTCATTTTCTCACTGCAGGCGTCACAGGGCTGTGCTTTGCATTGGGAGCTACAAAGGGGTTAATCACACCAGTGCTTTGGCAACTGCTGAGCAGGGCTGGTGCAGCATCTGCATTGTCGGCTTCGTCCCCTGAATCGGGGGCAAGATCATGGGAGGCGATACAGACAGGTCAGTTGAGCCAAATGGACCAAAGGGACATTGCAGAATATATGGCGTCAGCTCAGCTACAAGAGCTCAGGAAAGGAACAGGAAAGGGGGAAAATCCATTTTTTTACAATCCATGCCTTCCGAGCGGCTTCTCTGTGTGGTGAAGCCCTGCTTCCCATGAAGTGGCCAGGTATCGCTGCTGACAGGAAGTAGAGAGAAAATCTTTTTATTTTCCTCTTCACTTATGCATGTGCAAACTTTAGCTTTTGCTTTAGTAAAGTGCCTGATCTCAAGGTAGAAATAATTTTCCATTTTATTCTGTCTCTTCTCTCTGGCTGGGAAGGGCAGCAATAGAGCAACTTGGTGGGCACCTGGCATCCAGGTAAGGTCAACCCACTGCAACATTGCAGGGTCTCATGGAACCAAAGGACTGCTGGGAGACTGGGGGAACTCACGGAATCAAGTGGCCGTCGTGGCACTGCCCTGCATCATAGAAGCAAATGTTCCCTGGGAAACTACAGAAACCAGGGACTTAAGGGACATCATTGGGATGTGTGGGACATCATGGAATTAAACAAACCGTGGGATATCTTTGGAACTTCATGGAATCAAAGGGATAAAACAAAAGAATTAAACCCCATGACCAGAAACCATTGGATCGAACATTTCTTTAATATGCCAGCTGGGGATTCATGGGGGTACTCTGCCATGCATGAATCAAAGAATCAGTATAAATTTCGGAGTATAAATACAGTGATACTTGAAAGACCCTCCCCTTCACAAGCAGTCCAAAATTCTCTTCTGATTTTAGGGTCAAATAGCCTCTTGGATTTTATTCGTGGAGCAAGACTGCCATCTAGCGTCCATTTCTTCTGGGAGGGGCAGTCCTTTTCACAGAGTGGTCTTCTCCCTTAGCAGGCCTCGTAGCATCTCTGATTGATCTATCCGACCCCTAACCCCTAAACTAAATGCTTTAGGACCAGCTAAGACGTGCCTTAGAGCTTCCCATTTGCTTAAACAATGTATAATTGACTTTCTTCTTAACAGAACAATCTCTTATTAAACAAGTTTTCTGAGAGCTGTAGGCTAATTTCTTGAAGATGGGCATATGATACACTCTCTATTAGTTTCCATGTATCATCTACATTCTCTCTCCTACAACTAATTGTAGTCTTAAAAGAAAAGAAAAGACTGCTACCATGCCAAGAAAGCAAACCCCTTTGTTGATTAGGATTTTTATCTGAGAAAAACTTCTGATTTACGAAGCCATTAAGGATGGAGATCCTCTCTCATTTCAGTGCCATTGTGACAATATGGGGCCTCATGTAACACATGGAACACAGAACACTGCACATTCCCAAGCAATCAAGGGGCCATTGTAACACTCCAGAGCCTCATGGAAGACGGAGGCCCCGCAGAGAGACCTCAAATCAGAGGTTTGGGCAATCCTCAACCAGAGGAAATTCAACAAGGGGAAGTGCCAGATTCTGTCCCTGTGATGGGGCAACCCCGAATGTCCGGACAGACTGGGAATGATATTCTGCATAGCAGCGCTGGAAAATGGCCTCTGGGGTCCTGGTGGATGGCCAGTTGGCCAAGAGTCAGTGGTGCCCTGGCGGGGGCTCACTGCTCGGTCACAGGAGGGTTTTCAGACACACGAGTCCTTCGCTTGCACACAGACACAGACAGTTCATGGCAGCAGGGGCAGTATCTCCTGGGGTTCCCGCTGCCACACCAGGAGCCTGGATGCACCTAAGCCCTTGTGGGGTGCCACCTGCTCTGCCACTATCTGAGATGCCCCACCGCCTGAGAGATGGAAACGCGGAGCTCTGTCCAAGAGAAGCACATCCCAGAGCTGCACGCATGGGCTTTGCCAGGATGTAGAACCGTAAATGCAATGTGACACCGAGACACTCTTTGTCCCACATGACTTCAAGGTCTCCCCAGGAGGTTGATGGCAATTGTTCTTGCTCAGGGTCATCTCCCCACACCAACAGCAGGTGTGTGCTCAAGACTTGTCTGTGCATTGCAAACAGATACACGCTGTCTAGTTCTTCCGGTCTCTCCAAGGAAGGCAAAAGAATCTCTGTGTGCCGGGTGAGAAGCCAGTGCTGGAAGTTGTGGTTCTATTGTGAGTACCAAGAGCGGATGGCAGGTCTGTGATGAATGCCCTGAGGAGATGACCTGGGTTTTCCAGCGCACATGGCAATAGATCACACCCTGCTTTGGTGGTCATTTATGTCCTACGGAGGTGACAGAGATGGGAAAGAGAATGAAATTTTTGAATGTGCCTCTGAGTGCCCCTCAACCTGCTGCAAATGTGCAGATTCCAGTACATCCAGTTCAGGTGTGAGAGACTGTTCCCTGGTCCTCTGAGTAAGAAGAGCTGGACGAGGGACACAGCAGAACTCGCTTACTGAGACTGTATCTCCATGAATCCCAAAGCAAGTGCGAGGGGTTATGCCACGTCCGAGTTTTCTCAGGGGAAGGTGTTTCTCCCATGCACTGCCTCCCCGTGGCACTGGTGCCACAGTCTCCGACAAAACCACAAGTGGTCTTTGTCCCTAGCAAAAGTGCTCCTACTGCTAGCAGGGATGTTCCACGGGAAAGGTCAGGAGAGGTTGAGCCCGGAGGGCACTGAACCCGGCGGGATGTTCTGCCTCTCGTGCCCCTGGATCATTCTCGCAAGCCTAGCCCTGTCCCGTCGGTTCTACGGTGCAGAGCACCGACTACAACCGCGCTGCCAGCGCTGTCGCCTGGCCTCCGCCTCCAGCCAGCACCCCAGGAGAGCCCGAGAGGCGCCGGCACCTGTCCCAGCCCCGGGGCGGATTTGTCGGAGGAGGACAGGGGAGGAGGGAGAGGAAGGCACAGGAGGCGGAGAGGAGGCGGCCCGCCAGGAGCAGAGCGTCGGGACTGACGAGGACAGCGAGGCGCCGGGAAGCGGATCGGCGGCTGCGGCGCTGTCGGGGAGCAGGGCTGGCGGCGCTGGCCGCAGTTTTGATCTGTGCGCAGGGCTGGCGGCCGGAGACCGTAGGGGCCTATGCATGCCCCCTGTTGTGCCCTTTGTTTTGGGAAAAAACATCCAGTGCAAAAACACTTCCGACGGCTTTTCTTCATCTCCCTGCCAGTGTCTGCAGGTAGAGCCCAGGTGCAGCAGGACCCATTGGTAGAGACCACCCAGAGCAGTGAAATCACCAAGTGCTCACACACCAACATACGAAAAGGTGAATTTATCCATTCCTACCGGCAGCTCCCGGGTCACAGCCCCGACCTCCTCGACAGCGCTGCTAAATGGTCCAGAGAGCTGCGGGCGCCAACGGGGTGGGTGTTGGTGACGGGAGACGGTCTTTCCGCCGTCCTCTCTCTCTCCGGACCCCATCATGGGAACGGGGCTCTGTATTCCTGGGCCCTGGCGGACACGGACTCATTGACACTGTCGTCTTCAGAGATTTCAGGGGATTCTCTTAGAAACAAAACTCGGTTAATTGGTTCTACGGCAGAGCAAATTAGCCCCCCTATGAAAACATGTCTTTTCATTCCTACACAGAACACAGGCTTGCGACAGAATGCCTGAGTGCAAAGTGATTTATACAGCACAGGGCAGCGCAAATCTGGGCATCCTGCAGTCAGCTGCCATGTGTGTCCCTAGCTTCTCTTGAGGCATCGTCTCCTGTTTACTCTGATCCACTCCAGGCAGGAACCGCGATTCTCTGGTTCCCTTTGGATAGGAGGAGGGGTTCTTGCCTTGCCTGGAGTGTGGAAAAGACAGAGAGTAAGGGTCCGCAAGATTTGGAGTGTCACTCGTCGAGGATCAGAACACTACATCTCGGACGTGTTCTGAAGAAGCTGTGAAGGCAGACAGTGAGAATGAGCGAGGTGCAACCAAGCCAGACCAAGCGTTAGAGGTGGTGAGAGAGGAATGCAAAGCAGTAAGAAAGGAGAGACCTCCAGCCATGTGACCCTGGCCTCAGGAAGGATGGTTGCAGGACCAACAGAACAGGCGATTGCAACTGGGGAGGACTGCACTGCGAGCTGAACGGGAACAATCTCTGCCCATGAGTGAGACCCCAGAGCCAGGTAATGCTCAGAATGCCATCGGTTGGGGGAGCCAGACGGGTTGCTGCTTGGGGAGGGAGAAACCCAAAGAGAGCATTTGAGGTACTGAAAGTACAGTTCATTTCTCGGTCCTCCTGCTTCCTTTGCTCCCCCTCTAAGAGATTCGTTTCTGGCAGCTCTCTTCTCTCGGCACAGTGTGGAGATTTCTGACACTCTCAGCAAACAGGCAGGTTTGTCTCAGCATGAATTTTGACTACCTCGTCACTTTCTGCCTGGTACACCTCCTCTCTATATCCCAGCTTTTCATAAATGCATTCTTTTTCCTCCCAGGAAATATTCAACTGCCTTTTCAGGCCCCGTGGGGGAATACAACTGAATAGAGAAACATCGCTGCAGATCATGTACTTGCTGTCTTTCATGTGTTCTCTCCAGGTGATCTTACTTCTCTAAAGAAATAAAGAGGGAAAGAAGAGAAACTCAGGTCTCCTTCTCTCTCTCTGCTCGCCACTTCAACTTCGCTATCCCTCTCCATCTCTCCTCTCCTCCACATGCTGCCACCAAAAGATATCTCGGCTCTCTCTGCAGTCACACATTACTCCTTTTCTAAAGAAAATCAGGAGATCATTCCAAAGCTGCTCCAGGTCTATCAAACTCTCATCTCACTAACTTTATTAATGCATCCCTTTCAACCTGCAGGCTGCCTCTGGCACGACTTCCAGTTTTCCCGGGCTGGCAACATATTCAAATCTCTCTGTTTGCAGTGGGCCATGGCTTACGGGGGCTGCGATACACCGGGAGAACGATCGACGTCTGTGGGGAGCGGAGCTGTCAGCAGGAGCATTTCTGCTGGAGACAAACAGCACCTTAGTTTTAGACTTGGGCTGTGGCACCAGTTCTACGCCGAAGCAGTGCATGGGTGAAGCACCTGCCTATGAGAAATCACGGCATGGCATCTCCCACTCGCTTTGGACCAATGGAGATACAGTCTCTTTAATGAGATCCCAGTTGTGTCACTTCTCCTGCTCAGAAGACTAGGGAACACCTGAAATATGTATGCTTGTCCTGAAAACAGAGAGCTCTAACTATTTGGGCAGCCTGGAGAAAACTGGAGGTCGTGCCAGAGGCAGCCTGCAAGCAGAATCTGACGCATTATTAAGTTTAGTGAGATGAGGATTTGATAGGCCAGGAGTTAATTCAGTGTTTTAGCACTGGTGCCTCTTGCGCTGCGCTGTGCTTTTTACGTCACTTGGCACCCAGGTACTCAAGCCTGTTCTCTTTGTATGGCTGAAAACCCTGTTTTAATAGAAGCGCTAATACCCAACTCGTCTCCATGACGGTGCCCGGAGAGCCAGAGGACGGTGGAAAGACCATCACCCGTCACCCACAGCTGCCCCGTTGGCACCCGCAGCTCTCTGGACCATTTAGCAGCTCTCTGGACCATTTAGCACCAAGGAACTCGGGGCTGTGACCCGGGAGCTGCCGGTAGGAATGGATAAATTCACCGTTTCGTATGTTGGTGTCTGAGCACTTGGTGATTTCACTGCTCTCGGTGGTCTCTACCAATGGGTCCTGCTGCACCTGGGTTCTACCTGCAGACACTGGCAGGGAGATGAAGAAAAGCCGTCGGAAGTGTTTTTGCACTGGATGTTTTTTCCCAAAACAAAGGGCACAGCAGCAGTCAAGCCAATATGGAGAAGAATTTTAAGAGGATATAAAGGTGTGTAGTAGTTGAAATGTCCATTAATATTTGCTGGAGAGAGGTGAGCGGAAAAGAGAAGAGGATTGGTGAAGTCACTGAAGAATGGAAAGTTGCGGGATTAAGCCAAGCGAAGAGAGGAAGAAAAGTAGGAAAGGGGAAGGACGGACTGCACGAATTCACTGAAGGACAGAGAGTAAAGCAAGGAAAGAATAACGGCTCGACAAAGAAAAAAGAGATGTGTGTTCCCAGGGAATACTTTATGGACCAGAGGGAGGGAGGGCTGGGAAGATAGTTCGGGAGAAGAGTTTTGTGAAGAACCTACCAGACAGGAGGGCAGCCTGGAGGAATGTGCACGTCCACCCCAGGGGGCTGCCCCGGTCCCTACGGTCTCCGGCCGCCAGCCCTGCGCACAAATCAAAACCGCGGCCAGTGCCGCCAGCCCCGCTCCCCGACAGCGCCGCAGCCGCCGATCCCCTTCCCGGCGCCTCGCTGTCCCCGTCAGTCCCGACTCTCTGCTCCTGGCGGGCCGCCTCCTCTCCACCTCCTCTACCTTCCTCTCCCTCCTCCCCTGTCCTCCTCCGACAAATCCGCCCCGGGGCTGGGACAGGCGTCGGTGCCTCTCTGGCTCTCCTCGGGTGCTGGCTGGAGGCGGAGGCCAGGCGATACCGGCGGTCCCTGCTCTGCACCGTAGTACCGGCGGGGCCGGACTGGGCTTGCGAGAATGGTCCAGGGGCACGAGAGGCAGAACATCCCTCCGGGCTCAGTGCCCTCCGGGCTCAACCTCTCCTGGCCTTTCCCGTGGAACATCCCTGCTAGCAGTAGAAGCACTTTTGCTAGGGACAAAGACCACTTGTGGTTTTGTCGGGGACTGTGGCACCAGTGCCACGGGGAGGCAGTGCATGGGAGAAACACCTTCCCCTGAGAAAACTCGGACGTGGCATAACCCCTCGCACTTGCTTTGGGATTCATGGAGATGCAGTCTCAGTAAGCGAGTTCTGCTGTGTCCCTCGTCCAGCTCTTCTTGCTCAGAGGACAGCCTCTCACACCTGAACTGGATGTACTGGAATCTGCACATTTGCAGCAGGTTGAGGGGCACTCAGAGGCACATTCAAAAATTTCATTCTCTTTCCCATCTCTGTCACCTCCGTAGGACATAAATGACCACCAAAGCAGGGTGTGATCTATTGCCATGTGCGCTGGAAAACCCAGGTCATCTCCTCAGGGCATTCATCACAGACCTGCCATCCGCTCTTGGTACTCACAATAGAACCACAACTTCCAGCACTGGCTTCTCACCCGGCACACAGAGATTCTTTTGCCTTCCTTGGAGAGACCGGAAGAACTAGACAGCGTGTATCTGTTTGCAATGCACAGACAAGTCTTGAGCACACGCCTGCTGTTGGTGTGGGGAGATGACCATGAGCAAGAACAATTGCCATAGACCTCCTGGGGAGACCTTGAAGTTATGTGGGACAAAGAGTGTCTCGGTGTCACATTGCATTTACGGTTCTAAATACTGGCAAAGCCGATGCGTGCAGCTCCGGGATGTGCTTCTCTTGGACAGAGCTCCGCGTTTCCATCTCTCAGGCGGTGGGGGCATCTCAGATAGTGGCAGAGCAGGTGGCACCCCACAAGGGCTTAGGTGCATCCAGGCTCCTGGTGTGGCAGCAGGAACCCCAGGAGATACTGCCCCTGCTGCCATGAACTGTCTGTGTCTGTGTGCAAGCGAAGGATTCGTGTGTCTGAAAACCCTTCTGTGACCGAGCAGTGAGCCCCCGCCAGGGCACCACTGACTCTTGGCCAACTGGCCATCCACCAGGACCCCAGAGGCCATTTTCCAGCGCTGCTATGCAGAATATCATTCCCAGTCTGTCCGGACATTCGGGGTTGCCCCATCACAGGGACAGAATCTGGCACTTCCCCTTGTTGAACGTCCTCTGGTTGAGGATTGCCCAAACCTCTGATTTGAGGTCTCTCTGCGGGACCTCCATCTTCCATGAGGCCCTGGAGTGTTACAATGGCCCCTTGATTGCTTGGGAATGTGCAGTGTTCTGTGTTCCATGTGTTACATGAGGCCCCATATTGTCACAATGGCACTGAAATGAGAGAGGATCTCCATCCTTAATGGCTTCGTAAAGCAGTAGTAAATCCTAATCAACAAAGGGGTTTGCTTTCTTGGCATGGTAGCAGTCTTTTCTTTTCTTTTAAGACTACAATTAGTTGTAGGAGAGAGAATGTAGATGATACATGGAAACTAATAGAGAGTGTATCATATGCCCATCTTCAAGAAATTAGCTTACAGGCCTCAGAAAACTTGTTTAATAAGAGATTGTTCTGTTAAGAAGAAAGTCAATTATACATTGTTTAAGCAAATGGGAAGTTCTAAGACACGTCTTAGCTGGTCCTAAAGCATTTAGTTTAGGGGTTAGGGGTCGGATAGATCAATCAGAGATGCTACGAGGCCTGCTAAGGGAGAAGACCACTCTGTGAAAAGGACTGCCCCTCCCAGAAGAAATGGACGCTAGATGGCAGTCTTGCTCCACGAATAAAATCCAAGAGGCTATTTGACCCTAAAATCAGAAGAGAATTTTGGACTGCTTGTGAAGGGGAGGGTCTTTCAAGTATCACTGTATTTATACTCCGAAATTTATACTGATTCTTTGATTCATGCATGGCAGAGTACCCCCATGAATCCCCAGCTGGCATATTAAAGAAATGTTCGATCCAATGGTTTCTGGTCATGGGGTTTAATTCTTTTGTTTTATCCCTTTGATTCCATGAAGTTCCAAAGATATCCCACGGTTTGTTTAATTCCTTGAGGTCCCGCACATCCCAATGATGTCCCTTAAGTCCCTGGTTTCTGTAGTTTCCCAGGGAACATTTGCTTCTATGATGCAGGGCAGTGCCACGCCGGCCACTTGATTCCGTGAGTTCCCCCAGTCTCCCAGCAGTCCTTTGGTTCCATGAGACCCTGCAATGTTGCAGTGGGTTGACCTTACCTGGATGCCAGGTGCCCACCAAGCTGCTCTATTGCTGCCCTTCCCAGTCAGACAGAAGAGTCAGAATAAGATGGAAAATTATTTCTACCTTGAGATCAGGCACTTTACTAAAGCAAAAGCCAAAGTTTGCACATGCATAAGTGAAGAGGAAAACAAAAAGATTTTCTCTCTACTTCCTGTCAGCAGCGATACCTGGCCACTTCATGGGAAGCAGGGCTTCACCACACAGAGAAGCCCTTCAGAAGGCATGTATTGTAAAAAAATGGATTTTCCCCCTTTCCTGTTCCTTTCCTGAGCTCTTGTAGCTGAGCTGACGCCATATATTCTGCAATGTCCCTTTGGTCCATTTGGCTCAACTGACCTGTCTGTATCGCCTCCCATGATCTTGCCCCCGATTCAGGGGACGAAGCCAACAATGCAGATGCTGCACCAGCCCTGCTCAGCAGTTGCCAAAGCACTGGTGTGATTAACCCCTTTGTAGCTCCCAATGCAAAGCACAGCCCTGTGACGCCTGCAGTGAGAAAATGAACTCCAGCTCAGACAGACCCAACACATGTGGGATTCTGAAATGTCTCAGGGTTCCTTTGGTTCCACGATGCCCCTCTCAGACCTGGTAGTAGAAAAATAAATCAAAAAATTGAGAAGAAATCATCTTAAAGTCATGCTAAGCCTGTCTTCTAAAGTCCAGAATCTATATATGTGTGACTGCAGATACTTGGGATGAGGGCAGATGCTCAGAGGAATTCATGGGTTTTTGATCTAGGAAACCTGTCCCAAAGTTTTCACTGCCTTTTCCTCCTTGGACATTTCCTGATGCCCGGAGGAAGTTCATGTCCAACAGCAGCTCCATCCCCCACTTCCTCCTCCTAGCTGCAGCTCTTGCACTTCTACTTCTTCCTGGGCATCTCCCTGGCTGCCCTCCTGGGCAACGGCCTCATCCTCAGCGCCGTAGCCTGCCACCACCACCTGCACACCCCCCAGGGACTTCTTCCTGCTCCACCTCTCCCTCACACACCCGGGCTGCATCTGCACCACTCTCCCCAAAGCCATGGCCAATTCCCTCTGGAACACCAGGGGCATGTCCTACTCAGGATGAGCTGCACAGGAGTTTTTTGCTGTTCTTCTTGATCACAGCAGAGCTTGCCCTTCTCACCATCATGTCCTATGACCGCTACGTGGCCATCTACAGGACCCTCCTGGGCAGCAGAGCTTGTGCCCACGTGGCAGCAGCTGCCTGGGCCACTGGGAAGCGGGTCTGGTCCTGGGGCTGCAGGAGTTGCCGCCTGAGCTGATGATCTCCTGAGCAGTCCAGACATGCAGTCACTGTCCCTGTCCTCTATTGCCTCCCTTGCTGCAGGACCAGAAACGACTGTGCTGCTCTGCTGGGCTGGGGCGGGGCAGGGAGATGGGGGCACCAGGGAGGGGCTGGTCTGGGCAGTTCCAGTGACTAGAAAACCCCAATGTTCATCTGAAGTGTAGGAGTGGGCAGGGTGGGAGCATTACAGGGCTGAGGTGGCTCCAGGCTCTGGGAGTGGTAGCAGGAGCCCAGGGAGACACTGCCCCTGCTGCAATGAACTGCCTGTGTGTGTGCCAGGGAAGGACTCGTGTCTCTGAACACCCCCGTGTGTGCATCAGTCCAGCTCAGGGTTGGACACCTCTCAGAGCCCTGACACATTTCTCTGGGTGACTCCAGGAAAACCCCCGCTGTGCCAGGGAGTTACCAGATCCTTTGCTGTCACCCTCCTGGTGTCCTGTGTAATGATGTAACTAGAAAAGGTGATCATCATACCCTGGTAATTTTCTAAGAGGAGAAATGTCACTGCTGGAAAGAAGTGTCACTGCTGGAAAGAAGTGTCACTGAAGAGGTGAGAAGAGGGAACATCATTGTTTCCTTCAGTCTGTTCCACAGCAGGTTCCCCTGGAGCCCCAGGGACACCTGCGGGGAGCCCAGAGGGGCAGAGAAAGGGCTGCCTTTGGCTCTTGCTGTGCTGCTCAGCTGGGCCGGGCTCCTGGCACACAGGGAAATCCTGGCAAGTGGGTAGCACTGCAGAGAGACAGCTCTGCCCAGGAGCAGCTCCTCTGCACAGCCCAGCAGGGCCGAGGGCACTGCCTGTAGGCACGAGAGAAGAGAAGAAAGGCAAAGGGAGGTTAAAGGCAGCAGAAAGATGGGAGGTGTTCAGCTGAGACACAACTTGGGGACACAACTTCACATTCCTCTGCAGAGTGAGTCTACAGGTGCAGGGCAATGTCGCTTGTGTTCCTGGAGGAATCTCCTAAAGCTACCACATCCCACAGCCTTGCACATCTGTCAGGACTCTCCCAGTTTCTCTGTTGCGCCGGAGGAGGATGTTCTCCAGGGCAGGCCTTCCCCGCAGCACCGTCAGAGGGACAGTGCAGGTGGGCTCCTTCTCCCAGGGATGGCTGCGGGGTGGGAAGGTGGGGGTGCAGCCAGGGATGCCCGGGGCTGTCCTGCAGAGCAGGGTCCCTGTGCTCCGGGGTTCTTTGTGCAAGGGCAGGGACTTTGCTGCCTGCTGGGATCAGGTCTCATCCTGCCTGGGGAGTTGCCCACCCCTCTGCAGGGAGAAGCTGTCGGTGGGTGGTGAGAACCCCAGCAGGAGCCAGGCAGGTTCTTCCTGCCGTTGGATGAGGTGTGTGTGGTCAGGGCTGTGGGAGGTCAGGGCTGCTCCCAGATCCAGATCACAGCAGCACATTTCCAAGAGCACTGTCAAATGGGAAGGACAAAGCACAATTATTAGGAAGGAATGGAGCTTTTCTACCCAGTTTCCTACTCCTGAGGAATCTGGGGGTTGAGAAATGGAAAAGGAGCTCCCATGTTGGACAAGTCACTGAGACTCCTGAGCTGGAACTTGGAATGCACAAGTGCTTCTGTAAGCAACTTCCCAAAGTGCTTTCGGCCTCTGCTCTGCTTTTGACAGAAGCAGCATCACTTCTGCTGGACCCATCTGTTTTTTCTTTATCTACCCTTTTCCACCTGCAAAAATAAAAAGTTGCCCAGTCAGTGCGCTGCAAACAGGCAGGTTTCTCTCAGGCCACAGTGAGTGCACAGACATTCGGATGGAGTGCTGACAGGGAAGTCATGAATGGATTTCTGATGTTGAGTCTACTGTTTTGAAATCAGAAAAAGTGGTGTTGAAGTCATCGTTAGCCTTTGAGAGGGAAACAGGAGAAAAATTGGATATATTTGTTGCTAAAAATGAGCTGCTTCAAACTGAGGTTGACCACCTTCAAAGTCTTGTTAAAATTTGGATGATTATGAAACAGTCAACTCACGGATTACCCCCATCAATACTAGACAATGCCCGCAGTAGAAAGGCATAAAGCCCTCCCAGCCCCTCCGGGAACCCTCAAATCCCATCCCGGTCCCACAGGACACTCCCAACTTCCCCTTAAACCCTCCGAGGCCCCCAGACTGCCTCTCAGACCCACAAAAACCCACAAGATGCCCCCAAACCCCTCCCAGTTACCTCCAGCCCTCCCAGGACCTTTCAAACCCTCTCCTAGTTGCCCCCTTCCCCTTGAGGATGCCCCCAAACTCTCTCCCAGTTCCTTCCCACATCCCCGACGATTCCCCAAAACCCCTCACAGCTGCCCCAATCTCCCCAACCTCCCTCCCAAACCCCCAAACTCCCCCAAACACCTTCCCAGTTACCCCCACAACCTCCAAGCCCTTCTCAGCCTCCCCATTCCTTCCCAAAGCCCCTCCCAGTTGCCGGCCCGTCCCCCAGGCTCGGGTGAGGAGGTGCCCCAGGCTGACGGGCCCGCCCAGACAGGGGTGGTTCCAGCAGCATGTCAGGAGCCACCCCCTGCCCCGAAAGCTCCCGCCCGCCCTGGAGCCACCTCAGCTGCCCCTGCAGGGGAGAAATCCAGGCCGGAGCAGAGCAGGGGGCAGGGCCGGGCTGGGACCTCGATGGACGGGGGCACTGGGAGAGCAGGGGAGAGACCGGGATGGGCTGAGGGGGCACTGGGAGAGAGGGGAGACACTGGGATGGGCTGAGGGGGCACTGGGAGGGAGAGGGGAAAGTTTTTTGCCCCTTTCCTGGGCACTTGAACACCCTCTGCACCCCCGTTCCCGGCCGTGCCGGCTGTCCTTCCCCCCCAAGCCAGGAACAGGTTTTGGGGCTCCCTCGTGGGTCGCAGCCAATAGAACGGCTCTGCTGGAATGACGTCATTGCCAAATTCTGCTGGGTCCCTGTCCTTGTGCCAGTGAGTCACCCAATAGAACGTGGAAACTTCCGCGGGGGCTGCCGGGAGGGAGCGGGGCGGTGATGGCGGGGGAGGGGAGGATCGGGATTGAACCCGATTGGTCCCGATCGATCCCGGCCGCAGGGTCTCCCCCCGCCGCGCTGTTTTTCACGTGCGGCCCCAACGAGGCCATGGTGGTGTGGGGAGAGTTCAGGGGGTCCGGGGGCTCCTGGTGACCCCTCCGATTTAGAAACTAAACCCTGACATCTTTGTCTTTGCCAAAGATGTGTGTGAAAGGGCAGTGCTGTTGCAAAGC
This sequence comes from Manacus candei, assembly GCF_025592945.1. Classification (NCBI taxonomy): domain Eukaryota; kingdom Metazoa; phylum Chordata; class Aves; order Passeriformes; family Pipridae; genus Manacus; species Manacus candei. The sequence continues at coordinate 3,690,053 of NW_026138077.1, forward strand.
AGTGTTGAGCTTCACATTGGGTGACTTGGCAGCTTCCTGTGCATCACCCATGCACCCTGGGTTTCTTTGAAAAGTACTTTTCACTCCAAATGTGACACCACATTAGACATCCTGTCCCCAAATGGATAACTGTAAATATTAATAATAAAAAAGTGACCCCCTCCATTATTCAAGAAAAGCTTGTATCTGTGTACTAAAAGCATCCAAGGGTCACGTCCCCCAGTTTTCTATCTGACAAGGGTTTGGAGGGGCTGCTTTGTGCAGGGAACCCTTTGGGGGCCCCTTGCACATGGGTAGGGCTGCACTCTGGGGGTGTGGGGCTTTGGTTCTTTGGTTGCCAGGGGCCACTGTGAGTCACTGAGCCGGGGTGGGGACAATGGGCAGGGCTGGCTGGGACAGGCTGTGGCACCTGTGACATAAAAGGGAAGCGTCCCCATGGGGCAGCTCTGCAGGGCCCATCAGGGGATGCTGCCCAGTGCAGCCTGTGCTGTGGGGAGCATGCACACAGGGAGAGGCTGGGCCGGACGAGGGCCGGGGCAGCAAGGCCGCCCCAGGGAGTGGGTTCTGCCCCTGCCTGCAGGGCCCAGCCCCTGGCAGGAGTGCCTTGGGCAGGGCCCAGTGCTGCTGCTGGGGCAGGGGGTGAGGCCTTGCTGCCTGCCAGCTGCCTGGGCCCCTGTCCTTGCTGCGCCACATCCCCGAGGCTCCATCCCCGCTCCCCCAGCGCCAGCTCCCTCCTTCCCAGCCCCAACCAAGCCCTTCTCTGTGTCGTCCTGCAGGAGGACACAGAGTTGTTGTCCTCCGTTTCACAACATTCCTTTTGGTGCTTGTGCAAAGCATCATCCAGTCCCTGCAGGCGGTCGGGGAGGGGCTGCACAAGACTCAGTGAGCTTGGAGGTCTTTTCCAAGCTGAAGGACTCTTGGATTCTGTGATTGTGTGCTGCATTCAGCTGGGTCCGTGTTAGCAGCATTAGTTTGCTCCCAAAGTTTCCTCGCTGTCAGCTCTTGTGGCCTAAGGCTTGAGTTCCTTTAACTCCTTGTGCTGAGCTGCTGATGGGAAACGAGAGGCCTCTGTGAGCAGATTCCTGGTGTTCCCTGTAGAACAGTGAGGGAGAAGGTGTAGTCAAGTGGGAAGAGGAGTACTGTTTGTGTGTGGCCTCCTATGTGGCCTTGGCGCCTTTGAGGGGCTTGAAGGAGAAAAGAGCTTTGTTAAAGTGAGAAGTGAAATAGTGTGTTGGCTGTTCTCTCTGCAGGGAGAAGCTGTCGGTGGGGGAGGGGTCAGAGAGTGGGGGAGGGGCTGTAAAGTGGGGGAGGGGCCACAGCGTGGGAGAGGGGTCACAGAATGGGGGAGGGGTCAGAGAGTGGGGGAGGGGCCATGAAGTGGGAGAGGGGTCACAGAATGGGGTAGGGGCCACAGAATGGGGAAGGGGCCATAAAGTGTGGGAGGGGCCACAGGGTGGGGGAGGGGTCACAGCCTGGACTCGGGGGGTCAGGGCAGTGACCTCAGGGAGGAGGAGGGGTCAGGGCATGGGGTAGGGGTCTCACCTGATCCCGGGGCTATCGGGGCCATGGCGGGGCCAAACCTGGTGGGGACACCCAAGTTTTTCCCAAATTTCCCCTCATTTTTCCCAGTTTTTCATCCATTTCTCCCAAATTTCCCACTCTTTCCCCAATTTTCCCCCCATTTCCCCCATTTTTCCCAAATTTCCCCATTTTTCTCAATTTTTCCCCATTTTTTTTCCAAATTCCTTCCATTGTTCCCAAATTTCCCCCATTTTTTCCCATTTTCCCCAAATTTCCCCCCATTTTTCCCAACTTTCCCCAATTTTTCATCCAATTTTACCCAAATTCCCCCATTTTTTTCTCAATTCACCCCATTTTTCCCAATTTTCCCCATTTTCCCCAAATTCCGCCATTTTTTCCCAAGTTTTTCCTTAAATTTCCCCTAATTTTTCCCAATTATCCCTCATTTTTCCTGATTTTTCACCCGTTTTCCCCAAATTTCATACTTTTTTCCCAATTTTCCCTCCATTTCCCCTTAAAATCCCCCATTTCCCCAAATTTCTGACTTTTTCCCCAAAATTTCCCCCGTTTGTGCACATTTTCCCAGATTTTCCCCCAGTTTTCCTAAATTTCCCCCCATTTTTCTCCATTTTTATCAATTTTCCCCAAATTTCCCACTTTTTTCTCAAATTTCCCCCCATTTTTCCCAATTTTTCATTCGTGTTCACCAAATTTCCCACTTTTTTCCCCAATTTTTCCCCATTTTCCCCAAAATTCCTGGTTTTATTCCCCCCGTTTTTTCCCACTGGGGAAATTTGGGAAATTTGGAAAACTGGGGACCCAAAAATCCAAGAAAATGTGGGGAAATGGGGGAAAAATGTGGGGAAAATCTGGAGAAAAATCTGTGAAAATGTGGGAAAAATGGGGGGAAAATCAGGAAAATGGTGAAAAATGTGGGAAAATGTGGGAAAATGGGGCAATTGCGGAAAATTCTGGGGAAAATGTGAGAAAAATCCGGGGAAATGGGGAAAACTGGGGGAAAATGTGGGAAATTCTGGGGAAAATGGGGAAAAATGTGTGAAAATCTGGGAAAATGTGGGAAAAATGGGGGAAAATCTGGGAAAATGGGGGGAAATGGAGAAAAAATCCGGGAAAATGGGGAAAAAATTGGGAAAAACTGGGAAAATGGGGAAAAATGGGGGGAAAATGGGGAATATTCTGGGAAAATCTGGAAATATGGGGAAAAAAATCTGAGAAAAATGGGGAAAAATCTGGGAAAAATGGGGGGAAATGAGGAAAAATCTGGGAAAATGTGGGAAAAATCATGGAAAATGGGGGGAAATTGGGAAAAAATCCGGGGAAATGTGGGAAAAAAAGGGGGGAATTCCGGGAAAATGGGGAAAATAATCGGGAAAAAATCTGGGAAAAAATGGGAAAAAAATGAGGAAAAATCTGGGGAAATAGGGAGAAAATCTGGGAAAATGTGGGAAAAACTTTGGGAAAATGTGGGAAAATGGGGAAAAATGCGAGAAAATGGGGGCGAAATGGGGAAAAATCTGGGGAAAATGGGGAAAAACCTGGGAAAATGTGAAAAAATTGGGAAAAACTGTGGGAAAATGGGGGAAATGAGGAGAAATCCGTGAAAATGGGGGAAAATGAGGAAAAATGTGTGAAAATGGGAAAAAATGGGAAAAAATCTGGAAAAATGGGGAAAATCGGGAAAAATCAAGAAAAATGGGGGAAAATGTGGGAAAATGTTGAAGAAAATCTTGAGAAAAATCTGAGAAAATGTGGGGAAAATGGGAAAAAATGTGGGAAAAGTGTGGGAAAATGTGGGAAATTCTGGGAAAAGTGTAGGAAAAACGTGGGAAAAATCCGGGAAAATGGGGAAAAAATAGGGAAAAATCTGGGAAAATCTGGGAGAAATCTGGGAAAATGGGGACAAACTGGGGGGGAAATGCTGGAAATTCTGGGAAAAATGGGGGGAAATGGAGAAAAATGGGAAAAAAACCCAGAAAATGGGGAAAAATGGGGAAAGATTTAAAAAAATGGGAAAAAATCTTGGGAAAATCTGGGAAAAATGGGGAAAAATCTGGGAAAATCTGGGAAAAATGAGGAAAAATCTGGGAAAATGTGGAAAAAATGGGAGAAAATCGAGGAAATGGGGAAAAATGGGGAAAGATAAAAAAAATTTTGGAAAAATGGGGAAAATATGGGAAATTCTGGGAAAAATCCTAGAAAATGGGGGAAAAAATCTGGGCAAATCTGGGAAAAATGTGAGAAAAAATCGGGGAAAATGTGGAAAAAATGGGAAAAAAAATCAGGGAAAATCTGGTGAAAAATGTGTGAAAATCTGGGAAAATGTGGGAAAAATGTGGAAAAAATGTGGAAAAATGTGGGAAAATGGGGGGAAAATCTGGGAAAATGTGGAAAAAATGGGGAAAAATCTGGGAAAATGGGGGAAAAATGGGAAAAAATCTGGGAAAATGTAGGAAAATTGGGAAAAATGTGGAAAATGGGGGGGAAATGGGGAAAAATTCAGGAAAATGTGGAAAAATGGGGGAAAATGTGGAAAAACTGGGTTAAACTGGGAGGAACTGGGAGAAACTGGGCCAGAGGGAAAGGGATGTTGCCATGGAAATGTGAGCCCGCCCCTCCCCCACCCGGCCCAGGGCCCACGGGGGGGGGGAGCTGGGTTAAACTGGGACATACTGGGAGGCACTGGGGGGGACACTGGGAGTTACTGGGAGCTACTGGAAGCTACTGGGGGGGTCACTGGGGTTACTGGGATGGACACTGGAGTTACTGGGAGCTACTGGGGGGGTCACTGGGGTTACTGGGATGGACACTGGGGTTACTGGGAGCTACTGGGGGGGTCACTGGGGTTACTGGGAGTTACTGGGAGCTACTGGGGGGCTTACTGGGAGTTACTGGGAGCTACTGGGGTGGACACTGGGGTTACTGGGAGTTACTGGGATGGACACTAGGATTCCTGGGAGTTACTGGGAGCTACTGGGATAGACACTGGGGTTACTGGGAGCTACTAGGAGCTACTGGGGGGGTCACTGGGGTTACTGGGGGGGTCACTGGAGATACCGGAGGCATTACTGGGGTTACTGGGAGCTACTGGGAGCCACTGGGAGCGGCCCATCCCCCTCCCTCCCCAAGGTCACTCCAAGGACATGGAGGGGGGGAGGGGGGGAAGCCCTGCCCCCTCCCAGTCCCTCCCAGTCCCTCCCAGTTCCCTCCCAGTACCTGAACTGGTCACACTGGGAGCGGCTCCAGGTCCCCCCTCCAGTTTGGGCCCCCGGGGCTATTTTTGGGACCCGGTGACATCATGGGGGGTGAGGGGCCTCGAGGGGGCGGCCCCGCCCCTCTCCCTTCCCAGTACAGACCAGTAAGGGACCAGTAACGGCCCCAGTAGGGGGGGGAGGGGAAGGAGGGAACACTGAGGGTGGGGATGGAGCAGGATGGTCCTTGAGCATGGGGGAAGGGCAGGAGGTTCCCTGAGGGTGGGGGAAGGGCAGGAGGTTCCCTGGGGGTGGGGGAGGGGTAGGTGGGTCCCTGAGGGTGGGGGAGGGGCAGGAGGGACCCTGAGGTGGGGGGAGGGGCAGGAGGGTCCTGAGGGTTGGGGAGGGGCAGGGAGGGACCCCGAAAGTGAAGGAGGGGCCCTGAGGGTCCCTGAGGGTGGGGGAACGGTAGGAAGTTCCCCGAGGGTGGGGGAGGGGCAGGAGAGTCTCTGAGGTTGGGGGAGGGGTCCTGAGGACCCCTGAAGGTGGGGGAGGGGCAGGGAGGGCTCCTGAGAGTGGGGGAGGGGTAGCAGGTTCACTGGGGGGAGGGGAAGGAAGGGACCCTGAGGGTGAGGGAGGGACAGGAGGGACCCTGAGGGTTGGGGAGGTGCAGGAAGGGGGGGAGGGGCTTTGGGGGGGCCCTTAAAGTTGGGGGGAGGGGCTGAAAGTGGGTCCATCATTGGGAGGGGACACGCCCACCCAAAACCCAGTAAGTCCCAGTGGAGCTCCCAGTTCAGGGAGGGGGAGAGGATGCAAAAGACACGCCCACTTGCAGAGGCTATGGCCACCTTGGGATGGGACCCGCCCACCAGGGAGAGACCACGCCCACCTAAAGAAGGGACACGCCCACCCCCAAACCACTAAGTCCCAGCTGAGTTCTGCCTTAACTGGTCCTTACTGGTCCCACCACCCCATTCCGCGTTCCAGTGACCCGTACTGGTCCATACTGGTTTATACTGGTCTATCCTGGTTTATACTGGTCTGTACTGGTCTGACCTTGATGGAGATGCTGAAGTGCTCCCAACCCCCTTAACTGGTCCTTACTGGTCCCACCACCCTATTCCGTGTTCCAGTGACCCGTACTGGTTTATATTGGTCTATACTGGTCCATACTGGTTTATACTAATCTATACCGGTCTATACTGGTCTGTACTGGTGTGACGTTGACGGAGATGCTGAAGTACCCCCAACCCCCTTAACAGGTCCTTACTGGTCCCACCGCCCCATTCCCCGTTCCAGTCACCTGTACTGGTCCATACTGGTTTATACCGGTTTATACTGGCCCATACTGGTCTATACGGGTTTATATTGACCTGACCTTGATGGAGATGCTGAAGTGCCCCCAGCCCCTTAACTGGTTCTTGCTGGTCCGACCACCCCATTCCCGGTTCCAGGGACCCGTACTGGTCCATACTGGTTTATACTGCTCTACCCTGGTTTATACTGGTCTGTACTGGTCTGACCTTGATGGAGATGCTGAAGTGCCCCCAACCCCCTTAACTGGTCCTTACTGGTCCCACTGCCCCATTCCCCATTCAAATGACCCGTACCGGTCTGTACTGGTTTATACTGGTCTATACCGGTCTATACCAGTCCATACTGGTCTATACTGGTTTATACTGGTCTGTACTGGTCTGACCTTGACGGAGATGATGAAGCGCCCCCAACCCCCTTAACTGGTCCTTACTGATCCCACCACCCCATTCCCTGTTTCAGTGACCCGTACTGGTTTATATCGGTTTATACTGCTCTACCCTGGTTTATACTGGTCTATACTGGTCCATACTGGTTTGTACCGGTCTGTACTGGTCTGACCTTGATGGAGATGCTGAAGTGCCCCCAACCCCCTTAACTGGTCCTTACTGGTCCCACCACCCTGCTCGCTGTTCTAGTGACCTGTACTGGTCCATACTGGTCCATACTGGTCCGTACTGGTTTTTTACTGGTCTATACTGGTCTATACTGGTCTATACTAGTCTATACTGGTCTACACTGGTCTATACTGGTCTGTACTGGTCTGACATTGATGGAGATGCTGAAGTGCCCCCAAGCCCCTTAACTGGTCCTTATCGGTCCCACTGCCCCATTCCCCATTCCAGTGACCCATATTGGTCTATACTGGTCCATACTGGTTTATACTGATCTATACCGATCTATACTGGTCTATGCTGCTCTGTACTGGTCTGACCTTGATGGAGATGCTGAAGTGCCCCCAACCCCCTTAACTGGTCCTTACTGGTCCCACCGCCCTGCTCCCCATTCCATTGACCCATACTGGGTCGTGGTGGCAAGAAACCCAGCAGGAGCCAGGTGGGGTCTTCCTGCCATTGGATGAATGCTCTGTGAGGTCAGGGCTGCTCCCAGATCCAGATCACAGCAGCACATTTCCAAGAGCACTGTCAAATGGGAAGGGCAAAGCACAATTATTAGGAAGGAATGGAGCTTTTCTCAGTCAGTGTTTCCAGTTTCCTACTCCTGAGGAATCTGGGGGTTGAGAAATGGAAAAGAAACTCTCATGTTGGGCAAGTCACTGAGACTCCTGAGCTGTAAGTTGGAATGCACAAGTGCTTCTGTAAACAACTTCCTAAAGTGCTTTCGGTCTCTGCTCTGCTTTTGACAGAAGCAGCATCACTTCTGCTGGACCCATCTGTTTTTTCTTTATCTGCCCTTTTCCACCTGCCTGAGGTTTCTCTCAGGCCACAGTGAGTGCACAGACATTTGGATGGAGTGCTGACAGGGAAGTCCTGAATGGATTTCTGATGTTGAATCTACTGTTTTGAAATCAGAAAATGTGGTGCTGAAGTCATCGTTAGCCTTTGAGAGGGAAACAGGAGAAAAATCGGATAAACTTGTTGCTAAAAATGAGCTGCTTCAAACTGAGGTTGACCACCTTCAAAGTCTTGTTGCGCCAGAGTGCAGAGAGAAAACTGTTGCTAAAAAAACAGGCTCCTGGTTTGGTCAGGCAACTTCATAAACCAGTGTCTTACCCTGGCATTGAGACTTGGGAAACCACAGAGAACCCTGATTCTAAGTCTCAGGAGAGAAAGAAACAAGGAGAATTTGAAGTTCAACTGATGTTTCTAGAGTCTCCCAGCTTTCCTCACATTAATGAAAATAGACTGAGTGATCCCTGTGATAATGAACAAAGGGAAGATTATTCTTTACCTCCCTCAATTTCCTTTGTGCCTGATACTGAATCCACTAAAAACCCTTGGACTCAAAAAGAGAACCCGACCCAGAAAACAACTCAATTCATTCTGATTCAAGTGGTTAAAGAGCAGAAGCATTATGGCGATAAACCTGGACAAATTAAAAGCCAACCAGTGACATCCTATCAATATATCACATACCTTGGGATTCCACTTTGTTCTCCTCAACAGTTAATACAATTTCCAATGGATATGGGGACAAAATGTTGGCAGCAAAATGCCAAAGATGGGATTAAAACCCAGACGAAAAAGAATTAAAATCACTGGAGAAAAAGAAGAAACCAGTCTTCAACCAAGAGCTTCAACCTGTTACTGTTTTGTTGATATTACCGTTTTGCTTTTTATTCTAATAATCATATTGTATGTTAAAATTTGGATGATTATGAAACAGTCAACTCACTGATTACCCCCATCAATACTAGACGATTCCCGCAGTATACACCCGTCCCAGCCCCTCCAGGAACCCTCAAATCCCATCCTGGTCCCACAGGACACTCCCAACTTCCCCTCAAACACTCCGAGGCCCCCAGATTGACTCCCAGATCCAGAAAACTTGCTGCCTGCCCATGGAGTGCCCAGTGTGGCCCACCAACTGCACCACAAAGCCAAAGCTTCCAGGCTTTCTTTCCTGGGAATTGGGGCTGTTGTTTCCTGTTTTCAGCCATGCCTCCCAACTGATAGCCCAACTCCCAAACTGCTAGCATGCCTGTTGATACAGAATTGTTAAAATAAACCTTGCCAGTATATGTTTTCAGACACCGATTATTTAGTGTCGTTTCACTTTAATCCACCCCAAGGGAATTATTAATAAAAACCTGAGTTACCCCCTCTCCCCTTTTCCTGGGGCGGGTTGTAACACCATTCAGCACTGACTCCGCCCAGTAGGCATAGCAAAGGAAGTTTCCTTTTGGTTTAGGGTTTAGTGTTAGGGTTAGGGTTAGGGTTTAGGGTTAGGGTTAGGGTTAGGGTTTAGGGTTAGGGTTAGGGTTAGGGTTAGGGTTCGGGTTAGGGTAAGGGTTAGGTTTTGAGTTAGGGTTAGGGTTAGAAAAGGTTAGGGTTAGGGTTGGGAAATTTAGGGTTAGGGTTAGAGTTAGCAAAAGTTAGGGTTAGGGTTAGGGTTAGGTTTAGGGTTAGCAAAAGACAGGCTTACTGTTAGCGTTAGTGTTAGGTTTAGGGTTAGGGGTATGGGTAAGGGTTAGGGTTGGGAAGAATTTGTCTCAGTGCGCGATCTAACAATCGCGGTTTTAGCCCGTTCTGGACATGCAGCGGTGCCCAATAAGCCCCTCTCAGGCTATAAGCCCGATTCAGTGCCCACCGCTGTCAGAATCTTTTGCTTTTTCTCTTGGGTCTCTGCCATTGTTGTTGCTGTTCTGTTGCGTGTCTGGCAGAATACCCACCGCCGTCCGGTATGTACTCTGCTTCTATAGAGCACCGTCCCCCAACCCCAACATTAAAAGAGAGACTGGAAGCTATGTGCAAACCCTGTTCCGTAACCCTAACCCTAACCAAGAGACTGCAAACTATGCGCAAACCCTTTTCCCTAACCCTAACCCTAAAAACGAGACTGCAAGTTATGTGCAAACCCTCTTCCCTAACCCTAACCTTAAAAAAGAGACTGCAAACTATGCGCAAACCCTGTTACCTAACCCTAACCTTAAAGAAGAGACTGCAAGCTATGCGCAAACCCGATTCCCTAAACCTAATCCTAAAAAAGTGAATGCAAGCTATGTGCAAACCCTGTTCCCTAACCTTAACCTTAAAAAAGAGACTGCAAGCTATGCACAAAACCAGTTCCCTAACCCTAACTTTAAAAAAGAGACTGCAAGCTACTAGGGTTAGGGTTAGGGTTAGGGTAAGGGTTAGGGTTGGGGGTAGGGTTTAGGGTTTGGGTTAGGGTTAGGGTTCGGGTTGCATTTAAGGTTAGGGTTAGGGTAAGGGTTAGGGGTTAGGGTTGGGGTTAGGGTTAGTCAGAATCTGTCTCAATGCGCGATCTAACTATCACGGGTTTACCCCATTCCAGGAACGCAGTGGTGCCCAGTAAACCCCTCTCAGGCTATAAGCCCGATTCAGTGCCCACCGCTGTCAGAATCTTTTGCTTTTTCTCTTGGGTCTCTGCCATTGTTGTTGCTGTTCTGTTGCGTGTCTGGCAGAATACCCACCGCCGTCCGGTATGTACTCTGCTTCTATAGAGCACTGGCCCTGCGCACTGGGTGGAGTCAAGAGGTGGAGTCCGTGTTGATTGTTCTGCGTCACTGGCTCCCCCTACTGGGCGGAGTCCGTACTGACTGGTGTTACAACCCACCTCAGGAAAAGGGGAGGGGGGTAACTCAGGTTTTTATTAATAATTCCCTTGGTCTGGATTAAAGTGAAACGACACTAAATAATCGGTGTCTGAAAACATATACCGGCAAGGTTTATTTTAACAATTCTGTATCAACAGGCATGCTAGCAGTTTGGGTGCTGTCATACCACAATGTGACACAGTGTAAGGGGGGTACTTTTGAATTAGATGATCAATGGAGCATAGAGGCGTGAGAACGGAATCATATTAGGATGTGAAACCAGCTAGAGTATGGTACAATGTAACTTCATGGCACAAGCTAATTGTAAGGTCCATTGTGCTTTTTAGCAAGTCAGCCTGATATCCCCTATTATCCGAGCTGAGTTCTTCCTTGGTTTTGTTACATATTGCAAGATAGATACATCTACCCTTGAAACACAATGGTAGAGGTCATCCATAGGGGTGAGAAAGATGATGATGGGAGGAAGATTATGTGGGCAGGGGTCGCTCGCCCCTTGCCTTACAAGTAGGGCATGCGCAGACTGCTGCCATGAGGTAATGATCAGGCGGTGTTTGGCTGCCATTCAGGCATCACCTTATCCTGCGTACTGGCCCTACGTAGTGTAATGTGGAACTGATAAAAATGGGGTGTTGGAGCTGCTGAGTTGAGCGATACTCATCCTACCACCGAGACTGTGTTGCTCCGCGGGGACGCCCGCTAAGCATGGGTACCGACCAGCTGCTGCAGATCCTGACAGCCCTGGCCTGTCTGTGTGGGTAAGCACAGTTTTTTGATAGGAAGCAACTGAGAGAACAAACTTTTTTAATATCCTTTTAGTGTTCCTTTAATTCCCCTTTTATGTTTATACTATTTTTCCTTTAGTTTTCCCTTTTTACTAACCAGTATCGTGTTATCCATAATATTGTGTTAAGATCCTTCTTTGGTATCCCTTTTTCACTAGTTAATACTGTATTAAATGCTGTTCGTAGTATTTGTTTTAATGCCACCCGATAAGATAGTTATTTTGTATCCCTTTTTCTTTTTAGTTTTTAATCCCTCTTGTTAAGTTTATTACTAGTATTATTATTCTCACTGTAATAAAAGATATTTTGTGTGCTTGAGTATTTTTGGCACTTGTCTTTATTCCGGACATGTATCCAAACATACTGCTACATAAATTGGCGTAGTCGGCAGGATACATGGAGGAATAAGTAGTGCCCCAGGGAATTCTTTGGTGGAGTGCTCAGCTGACGTTTCTCTGTGTATTGGTGGGAGATCTTCAGGTGGAGTGCACAGCCTGGAGAGCTGCGTCCCCGTGTGTGTTGTGTAAAAGGGAGATTCTCAGGTGGAGAGCATAGCCTGGGAAGCCTGTGTGTGTGGTGAACTCTGTGTGGGTGCCGTGAGTGCCAGTGTCTGGGTTCATATCTTATAATTGTTTTGTTTTAAAGTGGTTTTTGTTGTTCTTGTTGATTAAGTTACTATATGGGTGGCAATGCTTGTGTTTTATATGCTTTGTTTGTTTTTTGCATATGGGAGGTAGTTCTGAGCAATTAATTGTGAGTATACCACACTTCTTGAGACCTAGAATTAAGATTTCTCCTTTTTTGCAACTGTTGTTTATATGTACGACTTTGTTGTATTAATTGTAATAAATATATCTTGGGACGTAGAGGCAGCCAGGAGATAAGGCAAGATCGGACTTTGTATTTTTATTGTATTCGGTGTGGAGCGAATCAAAGCCTAGAATGTACCCAGTGGATTAGGTTTTATTGTTGTTTCACTCATAAGTATGTCTTTCTGAGGATTCATTTAGAGTTACTGTAGAGTGTGTATTTTGTGGTTGGTATATAAAGATTTTAGATTTGATGTGTATGTGTAGTTAGGCTTGTTTGTGATGTAAGAGCCATAGTTTGTGGATTAGTGTGTCTCATTGTGTTTAGCTTAAAAATTGAGAATCTTTTGTCATTGTTCTGTTAGTGAGAACATTAGTAGATTAAGATGAAAAAGTGGTTACGAGGGTCAGCCGCAGGCGGCAATGAACCTAAGAAAACTCCTCCCCGTGAATTAATAGAATTGGGGCAGGAACCATAGATTACTTTGTAGAATAAGTGGGAAGCATGTACAAAGATTCCTCTTGAGTATATGGGGCAGCAGACCCCAATGGAGGTATTGCAATACTGGGAGCAGTTTACCCTACTACTAAATCAAGCAGTCATCTGGAACAGGCTGGACGAATGGGGGGGTGCACTGCTTACTGCATACAAGTTAACTGTGGAAAAATGCAAAAAACTGCAGGAGAAGCTGAATGCTCTAAGAGCCACTCAGCTGGTACAACGCCAGACTTTACTTGACCTTCAGACCTAAAAGAACAGAGTAGAAGATAAATGTGTTACTTTAGCTGAGAAATATGCTGTGAGAACTGTTCGGCACAGACAAAGGAAAATAGACGCAAGTGATCGGGGACCAGGGGTGTGAGCTATAATCACTTCCCCTGATTGAGATCCAGAGAAGTGGGATAGTAACATATATAGTAGTGATGATTCTGATGAGGACGATTTTATAGAAAATTCAGAGAAGTTATCAACATCAGATGAGTTGGCACACAGAGCAAGGGGCTGACTCTGTGATAATAGACGATGTTGATGCCACGAAATTTTTAGGGTTAACTAATGATGTATATGTACAAAATGCCCTTCGGCGTTTAAGACGAACACCAGGAGTTGATAGAACTTTGGTTTCAGTTATTCCTGAAGGTCTCGGTGACCGTTTTACTAATGATGGATCATGGCAGGATGGAAGTTCATCCTGGGTAACTCTGCATCAAGCAATCAAAATATTAAAGGGGGAAGAAATGAAAATAGCTATTGAGCTGCAAAGCCCTGAACTTTACATGCAACAGCCTTTAATTCCAGTAATGCGAAACAAATTGTTAGAAGGCTGTCCTGTACCCTGGAAACCATACATTATTCCACTGTTAGTGTCTAACTCGGGGGCACCCATAGAAGAGATCATAGAGAGGTTGCAGCAACTTGGTGACCTTCCAGGCCTCCCACCCACAGAACAAAACCTTAACTTGATACTGTTGTAATGAGGAGAGGTAATATGATACCTCAAGTAAATATTAAGTTGTTAGTATTTGGAAGGGGGGAGTTGTTTGTGTTTTGTCTCCCACAGGACCCTGCTGGCTTCCAGTATGTTTGATGAAACCTTATAATGAGCGGCAAGAATTCTGGACAGAGATCAGTGAATGCTGAGCAGCACAAGACCAGCCCGAATATCACATGGAAGAAAAACATATCCTAAATGTAATTAATTGTGTCTACTAACTTTTGCTAACTGGTGTAATGACTCAGTTATCGTGTACCTGTCTCTCGTGTGTCTTGTCCACACCTGATGTTGTGATTTATGTAATGAACAATGTCCTGGCCAGAGGCTGGGAGGCTATAGCTACCAAAACCATGATTACTCCTGCATTAGCCTATTCAGTGCAGGTCATGTATCTTGAATAACAAGATGGATTGGTTATTCTTTCCTGCATAGCAAGTCTCGTGTCCCAATAGATCCCTGGATCTACTGCTCCAGAGATAAGAAGGTTTATATTTCTTAGATGAGTTGCACCAACAATCTGTATGCTTCGTTTTGTATTACTGGTAAGCAACAATCAGAATTGGAATATTATTCCTGAACAGTGTGCTGCCAAGTTGTTCTGGGAGCAGTGTTAAAGGTAAAGGCTAAAGCTAAGCCCTGGCTTCAAGAAGTGAAGGACATATGTGATGCCGTGTGCAGAGGGACTGCAATTGTACTTGGTTTTGTCTCCTGGGATGGGGCAGACGTGCCATTAAGGGGGGAAAGAAGACAATAGAAAACTATAAAACTTGTAACATCCTGAAGCCTAATGGTCATCACTGTATAGAATGATCTGTTTCTGTGCTATTCATGCCACACCAATGATGTTTGTGAAGATCAGGCAGAACGGTGTGGTTTGGGAATTCTAAATCAGACACTGATTGTTTTGCAGTGCTCATATTTGTATGTGTTTCATCCCGGTAGTGTTACAGCAAGTGGCAAGAATTATTTGGAATCAACAAATGACAGAAACCTTTTGGCTTACGAGTCTATACAAGAATATATGTGATTGTGAAATAACCATGTGTGAGGTGCTGGGCCTCGCAGAAGAAAAGCTTATGTTGAAAAGCTGATTGGTAAGACTGCAAATGAAGGACTGATGTTTGTGGACCTCCCTATGGGCTCTGGTTCGCATCATGTTTACAATTTTCTTATGATGAACTGGTAATATTCTAGTTAAGTACAGAAATGATTTCACACTCAATGGTATAGTTAATATGAAGATGGATAAAATTCTTTTATAGCATGGAGGCAAGAGATAACCTGTACTATCACTCCATGAGGTGAAGGGGGATTGACTGCAGTCAGGGGTAAACTGGGGCAGGACGGTTTGCTCCCGATGAGGCCTGGAATCTGTACAGAGAGTGCAAGCTTTCTGTGGGAGCGGTTGGTGAGACCAGGATGTTGTCTGGTGTTGCATCAAACTCCAGATAAACATTGCCTGTGATAGCTCCTAACAGACCTATAAACGTGTGACTGGCAGTCAACCACTTCATACTATAAAAGATGAATCCAGACTATAAAATTCTGAAATGAGAAGTTCTGTTGTACTAGACTTTATATTTTGCAGAAATTCCTGAGATTCATTGTGTTGTCCAGGCCCATACGATTGGACACACCTGTTCACCTGTCCAAACTTGGAAACTAGGTCTGCCAACCGGGAAAAGATTATCTCAAGTACTGTTGACTCCAAGTAAATGACCACTGTAATCCACTTAGATCTCCTCACTGGGGATGGACATGATTATATTATTGTATTATATTTTCACTGTTACTCAGTTGTTATGTTGTTTACATTTTTAGAAATGACACTTCATCAATACACTGTTCGAGTCATTCACCAGTGTCATGGTCCAACCATGGACCACGCGGTGGGATGGAATCCAACAGCCCCCAGGAGCTGGTTTCTCCCCTGAGGGTGCAGAGCAGCAGGGCCTTTTCCAGACCCAACTGTACCTTCCAGAAAGATATCAGCTATACTTTGCTTCTTTGCTGACTTCTGTTTTAGATGTCAATGTGTGGACCACCCTGGCCAACGTGACGAAGATGGACGTGATATGTGTGTCCATGGTAACTCCCACGAGTCCTTTTCGCACCTGTCTGGTTGGAGTACCCATTGATAACTACTGGTGGGGAACTCTATATAATGAGACCGTGTTAGCAAACTGCACATATCCAGGAGCTGACATTTTTTCTTAGAGATATTTACCAGAATGCATCAGCTTGGTGCAAAGAGACTCTGCAAAAACAATTTATTCCTGGATCTGATGCAATAGGTCTCCCAAATGATCTGTTTCTCATTTGTGGACAAAGAGCATGGAAAGGTATTCCGGGAAAGGCTGTAGGAGGCCCTTGTACCTTTGGACGATTAACCTTTTTTCATCCTCGCAGCGTAACCTTGCCTAAACTAAGAAGACGCAGACGTAGCACACGGCGATTTATTCCAGACTGTAACTCTGATGTAGAGTTTTGGAATAAGGCTGAAAGAATAACTGCTAGTGTAAGATCTCAGATAGGGACTGCTCATGCTTTGGCTTCTCTAAATAAACTAGGATGCTGGTTGGTTAAAGAAGCTAATGCTACTTCTGCTGCTTTGAGTGCATTGCTCACAGATGTAGACTCTGTTAGACATGCAAGTTTACAAAATAGAGCTGCTATTGATTTTTTTTTGTTGTTGTTAGCCCAGGGACATGGCTGTCAAGATTTTGAGGGCATGTGCTGCATGAATTTAAGTGATCATTCTGAATCTGTTCATGCTAACATCCAGAAATTAAAAGCCCTTACTCAACAATTACATGTTCATGATGAATGGAACCTCTTTGGTGATTGGAAATGGGGATGGTCCTGGTTACGAAAAGCGTTAATAGGTTTGTCAATAGTTGGATGTATAATAACATGCGTATTGTGCATGATTCCCTGTATACTAACATGCGTATGTCAAATGATAAACACCAGGCTAAATGCGTTGCAATTTTGAGTAGTTCGTTATCACCCTCTTGCTACCATTGATCACGCGGTGGTATGTAAGGGGGGTACTTTTGAATTAGATGATCAGTGGAGCATAGAGGCGTGAGAACGGAATCATATTAGGATGTGAAACCAGCTAGAGTATGGTACAATGTAACTTCATGGCACAAGCTAATTGTAAGGTCCATTGTGCTTTTTAGCAAGTCAGCCTGATATCCCCTATTATCCGAGCTGAGTTCTTCCTTGGTTTTGTTACATATTACAAGATAGATACATCTACCCTTGAAACACAATGGTAGAGGTCATCCATAGGGGTGAGAAAGATGATGATGGGAGGAAGATTATGTGGGCAGGGGTCGCTCGCCCCTTGCCCTACAAGTAGGGCATGCGCAGACTGCTGCCATGAGGTAATGATCAGGCGGTGTTTGGCTGCCATTCAGGCATCACCTTATCCTGCGTACTGGCCCTACGTAGTGTAATGTGGAACTGATAAAAATGGGGTGTCGGAGCTGCTGAGTTGAGCGATACTCATCCTACCACCGAGACTGTGTTGCTCCGCGGGGACGCCCGCTAAGCATGGGTACCAACCAGCTGCTGCAGATCCTGACAGCCCTGGCCTGTCTGTGTGGGTAAGCACAGTTTTTTGATAGGAAGCAACTGAGAGAAAAAACTTTTTTAATATCCTTTTAGTGTTCCTTTAATTCCCCTTTTATGTTTATACTATTTTTCCTTTAGTTTCCCCTTTTACTAAGATCCTTTTTTTTTTTTGGTATCCCTTTTCACTAGTTAATACTGTATTAAATGCTGTTCGTAGTATTTGTTTTAATGCCACCCGATAAGATAGTTATTTTGTATCCCTTTTTCTTTTTAGTTTTTAATCCCTCTTGTTAAGTTTATTACTATTATTATTATTCTCACTGTAATAAAAGATATTTTGTGTGCTTGAGTATTTTTTGGCACTTGTCTTTATTCCAGACATGTATCCGAACGTACTGCTACACACAGAGATAACCTTTGGGGGGGGGAAAGAAAATGCACAGGGGAGAGAAAGGCAGGATAAGAGCAAGGGAGAGTAAGAGAAAGAAAAGCTGAGAGTGGACAGATGTATATAGTCACCGCCCACGGGGTCCAGCGATGCTTCCATGTCTGTCAGTTGAAGTGGTGGCCTTGATCTGCCGGGGGTGAAGGAGGGAAGTCCCCATACTCCAAGAAGTTATGAGTTATAGCCATGATTAGTGTCACGGACCATGCCTCGAGCCTCCAACATCTCGAGGGTTGCAGTCTCTCTTCTAAGGTTAGGGAACAGGCTTTGGGCATAGCTTGCAGTTACTGTGTGGACCAATTGTCAGAGACTGAAATGGTTAATGATTTATGCATTCTAGGAGACTTTTCAGGCTTTTGACTTGCATGATACCTCTGATGAGCAGTCGGGCCCCTCCCTCCAGTGTTGATGGTGTGAAGCCCTGAAAAGGCAAGAGCTGAGCTTACAGGCTTTTGACTGTTGATATATCTGATGAGGAATCAGGCCCCTCCCTCCCTCTGCTATGAGATGTTAGGGTTAGGGTTAGGGTTAAGGTTAGCAAGGGTTAGGGTTTAGGTTTTAGGGTTTACGGTTTGCGTTCCTGGAATGGGGTAAACCCACGATAGTTAGATCGCACATTGAGACAGATTCTGACTAACCCTAAGCCAAACCCCAACCCTAACCCCTAACCCTTACCCTAACCCTAACCTTAACCCTAACCCGAACCCTAACCCTAACCCTAAAACTAACCCTAACCCTAAACCCTACCCCCAACCCTAACCCTTACCCTAACCCTAACCCTAACCCTAGTAGCTTGCAGTCTCTTTTTTAAAGTTAGGGTTAGGGAACTGGTTTTATGCATAACTTGCAGTCTCTTTTTTAAGGTTAAGGTTAGGGAACAGGGTTTGCACATAGCTTGCATTCACTTTTTTAGGATTAGGGTCAGGGAATCGGGTTTGCGCATAGCAACACTAACCCTAAAAAAGAGACTGCAAGCTATGCGCAAACCCGGTTCCCTAACCCTAAAAAAAACCCTAACCCTAACCCTAACCCTAACCCTAAACCCTAACCCCAACCCTAAACCTAACCCTAACCCTAACTCTGATTCTAAGTCTGAGGAGAGACAGAAACCAGGAGACTTTGAAGTTCAACTGATGTTTCTACAGTCTCTCAATTTTCCTCACATTAATGAAAATTGGTTCATTGAGGATAATGAGGATGCAGCTTCTGCTATGGGGAATTCTAAGCATTCTGGGGTCGGTAAGACAGGGAGACAGGGAAAAAGTGGGTGGAACTTCGGAGTTCCTCTTTACCTCTTTACTCCTGACGGGGTACTGCGATCCCCCTACACCGCTGACTCTGATGTTAGTGGTCTGGGCTGGCCAGCTGTACGGCCAGTCCTTGGAGGCAATTATGGTGACATCCGCCCCCATGTCGAGTAACCTTTCCACCTTGACTTTCTGAGGGTGCCTAGGTTGAGAAAAGTAGATGAGACATGTTAGAAGAGGGCGAGAGGTCTTCACCAAGGTTGTCCAGTGGACTTCCCTCAGTGATCCCTCCCTCCGCTCCTCATCTGGGGACACCACGCAGAGCAGCTCGTCGGTGGAGACCGTCTTCGCCACAGGGAAGCGGTCCTCCAACTGCACGGGAGGGAGATGCACAGTTAGGCATATAGCTATATTTGTGTTCGTCAGTCCCGTCAGGAGAGTAGGCACTACAATTATTCCCTTAGCCACTGCTGAAAAGTGCGATATCATCAGGTAAGTCTTATCTGGATCGACCGGGGCAGATGGTCTAACCCTGGCCTGCTCATAGGAGCTTAGGTGAGTAGATGGGTGAGTAACGGAAAGGATTATCCAATTTAGGGGAACACACTGGTTTTTAACTGAGATAGGGTCTGCTGAATTTAAAGGATCACACTGAACGGGAATGAGGTCTGTCGGAGGCTCTTGGGTAATGGGGTAGCTGGGCACGGTGTTGGGTGCAGGATGGAGCAGAGAGCAGGGGTTATTTGTGTCGTCGCGCCCCCCTGGGCGCTCTGCTCCCCGTTTCCCTGATGTTCACAGGAGCAAGGGCGAAGATCGGGCAAAGATTGGAAGGTTACCCTTTTCCTCAGCTCTGGGGACCTCCTGGGGGGAAGGGGCTCACCATTGATATTGGTCATTGACCTACAACTAGAAGACCAATGGCGGCCCTTCCCACACCTCCGACATAGGGTCTTAGGCAAATTTGGTTCGGGGACTAACTTAGGACAATGTTTTTTGAAGTGTCCCTTTTCACCACAATTGAAACATGATTGGGGACCCATGAAAGTGGCAGCCAGTAGACGCGCTTTATGGGAATTGGAACCTATATTTTTACAAGCGTCTATCATTTCGAGTAGGGAGGGATCCTTTAACATCTTCAAAGCTTTCTGACAGTCCTCATTAACCTTTTTGATAACCAATTTATTGAATAAAATTTCCTGGCTCTCTTTTTGGTGGACCTGCCTGCTGATTGCCTCTTTTAGCCTGGTTATGAATTCTACAAAAGGTTCTTTTGGGCCTTGGTTAATAAGTGTGAAAGAAGGCATCTGCACATAGGCATCTGTCACCCTTTTCACGGCCTCTAATGCCAATTCTTTAGTCGCTTCTAAAAATTTGGGGTCAATTCGAGCTTGATCCCCCCTACACGAATAGTTCCCCTCCCCATAGAGCATGTCTATTGCCTGCTGAATTGGGATTCCCCTTCTTTCCATTTTGTCATTGACATATGCAGTGATTAATTTTTTCCATTCTGCCTCAAATACTGAGGACTGTACTGTTGTAAAGAGTCCTCCTATCACTGCTCTTATGTTGTAACGTGTCAGCTTATAGGCCAGGAAGAAGGATTCTAGCAACTCGATGGTGAAGGGTGCCCCCAACCCATACTCGACGATGGCCTTTTTCATATCTTTTAGCATGGGGTACAATATTGGTCGCCACTTGTCGTGATGAGGGAAGAATGAGACGCTCAATATGAGAATCAGCAAGCTTCGTTTATTGATCATTGCTAACAGCTTAATATACGCTTTATAATTAGTTCATACATATTGCAAAAGCTAAGCTCATTATTGGTTCTGCTTAAATGTTGATCTCACCTCTTACTCATTTCTTTGTTGACACAGGTGGTACTCAGTTGCTTTTTGTTTTGCTAATCACAATGTCCTGTTTACCAGCCAGCTAACAGGGTACAAGGGCACTGTAACCTCGCTATCTAAGAGGTTCCCACGGCCTAGGTAAGCCATGTTCTATAGCCAATTCCCTACAAATACCCCCGTTTTTTTATTCTGGGCTAATAATGTTTTCTCTGTTATAGCACTTACACATTTAACAATACAAGAAAAAGCAATATGAACTATTACTAAAATTACAACAATTGTCAACAACCATCGTAGGTTTTTCTTTAACAAAACTTAAAACCCATTCAGACATAGAACCAAAAATAGATTGAAGCCACAAGGCTATAGGACTAGTTGTTATTGTTACTTTCTTTGTGTGTTCTACTGTTTCACTCAGGCTCTACAGTTCTTTTGTGTACAGGCTAGGCAGTTTGTACCAGCTGGACAAGTCGTGGTTTTGATAAACACTTAATGTAGATTGAAATAATCTCAACATAAAACAGGTTTGAGTCCCATTACCACTTGTGTTATGTATATACAGTGATCCCGTTAAATCTAACTCTGGTGGATCTTTTGCCAGAGTAAGACCTCGAGGGTTAGTACTAAAATAGACAGGACAAGCACGACGACAATCCGGACAAGAGACAACAACTGAGCGAGCAATAGAATGAATTAAGCTAAATCGACATCTGAAGGCTTCTGTATGCTGTGCTCTCAGTTCCTCACCAGTGCCCTCCTCCTTGCTCTCAACCCTGTCACGAAGCTCAGGCAACATGGCCGAGGTGGGTGCTGAGGCCAGGCTGAAGGACGAACTGACATGCCCCATCTGCCTGGACATTTACAGGAACCCTATGTCTCTGGGGTGTGGTCACAGCTTCTGCAAGGAGTGCATGCATACAGAAGGAACAGAAATATGCCAGCAGGGCCCTTCCCAGTGCCCACTCTGCCTTTACCCCACAGGCCCCCGTTCAGCCATGAAGACTTGCCTGACCTGCAAGGTCTCCCTGTGCCAAGCCCACCTGAGTAAGCATAGCACAAAGAACACTCAGAAAAAACTACGTCCTGGTGGGGCTCTGTGGTGCCCAGGTTTTGGCTGAGAGAAAATCCCCCAGTACAGTAAACTGCTGGAATGCTACTGTGAGAAGGACAAGGTCCACACCTGCACGCTGCGCTCCGCCCCCAGCTCCCACAGGGACCACAAGACCATCAGCTTAAAGGAGGCTTTTGGCCAAGCACAGCGTGTTTTTCCCAAAACTGTAAAAGAGGTAAAAAACTAGGAAACTGCACTGGATCGAAGCATAGGAAACTTGCTGGAACAATCCTCTGCAAAGGAGTTCTTTAGAGTATAAACAACGCTTGAAAATTAAGACTTGGCATAACTGGTTGAGAAATGACTGCTTTTTGTGTACATGAACCCTAAATATTTCCAGGGTACTTTTCACTGCACCGTGTCAGGAGCAACTACTAGGCCAAAGAATTGTAGACTCTTTCTGGTTTCAGCGTCCAACACACCCAACTAATCCTCAGTGGTTACAGCTAGCAGAAATATCATCTTTATAATGACAACAAAGATAGTCAGAAAATTGCACTGGAAACATAAACCACTGACAAATTATAGAAAAGCCTTTCATTCTATGGGAGAGGGTTTTCTATGGATAACACTCATAAGGTTCTGCACGAATAATAGATGGAACTAGAAATGCACATTTTTTCTCTATCACTGGGATCTAACTGGATTGTGAGAAGATAACCTGTCAAATCAATAATAACAATGGGTTATTCAGCAGGAAACACAGAAGGGGTCAGTAAGCCAATGCTTACTAACCATGATTGCACCAACCTGTCTGAGATCATGCAAAGGTTTTCATTTCATAGATTTTTTCTTTATCACAAACACAGGGGTAATTAAAGGATTCTGAGATGGTTCAATGTAATCAGAATCAAGCTGCCTTCTGACAAGCTGTTGCAGGGCCAACAGCTGTTCTGTAGGTAGGAGCCATTGTTTAAGTCACACAGGATCTGTATGTTCTAACCAAGCAGTACCTCCTAATATCACAACCTTAACTCTTGGAATGACTAGAGAAGTTTGTTTGTTTGTTTGTTTGGACAATTAACAGCAAGCTTTGAGCATCACAAAGAATACAGGTTGCCTTCGTACAACCCTAAACATTCACTAGTCAAATTATGCAAGCAATACATCTGGTATAAAACAAGGATTAATCACAATTAGTGAGGCTATTTTGCTGAGAACACAGCTACAATGGGTAGGGCATGTTTTAAGGAGGAGAGACTAGCCATTTTACAATTAATATTGCTACCAGCTGTTGCACGGGAGGGGTTTTGAAGACAATATATAAGGATTCTTTAAAACAACACTCAGCTCTGGTCACACTGATCAACATAATTGGTCTGCTCTGGCCTCCAGCCAGGAGGCCTGAAGACACACTATCCACAACACTACAGATGTTTTTGAGAAGGCACGCAGGATGGCCTTGACAGTCTGCCCCTGCAACGAGCTGAGCAAACCAGGCAGCAACATCGACAACTCCTGATTTAAATCCTGGAAAACACAGAAAAGCTCAAAACGACTCTCACTACTGCCATAGCAGATGCAAATGCAATTATTTGATGGTCTAAGGACCTCACCCTGGCACAAGCCTGCATTATCTCTAGCTAGTTATGTAACTAGCAACTTCTGTATCTGTCACAAAACTTGTTTCTTTACAGCATCTTGCAGCTTTTCCACAAATTGTAAGAATGGTTCCCGGGCACCTGGATGCATAGTGGTGTATTTTGTTTCGGGCTCTGCCAACCTTGCAGTCTGCACTAATGTTTGCTGGTTTATGATTTTTACTTGCTCTAAAACTAGTGGTCTCTTGCGCAGCTTACACAGCTAAGGAACAACAGCAGTGGAAAAACTCCACCTGAGACTTAACTTGCATAAATTTCATACAAGGCTGTAATAGAATATTAAATTTTTGTAAGAACTTCTTATTTAACTTCAGTTCAGATCATACAGCTAGCCGGACAGGGCTAGTCTAGAAATAACTAAAACCTCATCACTCACGGTGGGAATTTGAAGAATTCATATACCATTCAGAATAAGGATTCACTATGGTTCAACAGAATCATGTTACACACCTCTAAAATCTTAACACCGGCAGAAGGTATTTTTAAGTTTACACAGTCACACATTCATGTAGCTTTTCTCTTTCACACCACATTCAGGTGGCCACCTCAAACATGCTCCTCAATCACACACATTTTCAAGTAGTCATTGGCTGTGCACTTCTTATCAGTTTCATAATTCAAAGGAAATTTATGGCATAACCGTCATCAGCAATCTGCAAATCCTGCATGACTCTCTATGTAAAAGACAGATACAACAAGAAAGAACAGAATATTATCTTGGAAATCTTCAACCCTTCTCATAGAGCAATGATATTCTGTCATAAAGGCAATAAAACTACTTTTGCAGGGGGCAAGACTATGTCCCCTTCTGTCTCATCGTTCCGTCTCCAAATCTTCTACCTGCACCCTGCCCCTGGGGGAAACAGCCAAATTTCATGTAAGAGATGCGAAATAGCATGCTATAGGAAATTCTTAATAACCTTCTGTAATATGCAAAAGGCTAAGTACAGATGTTGCATTATTTCTAATCTTGCTTCAAAGGATTTTTCGTCAGTCTCCCTTTCTGTTTTTGAAGAAAACATTTGAGAATGCCATGAGCTGTAAAAACAATGCAATCTTATCTGATTTATAAGTTGGGATATTGTTAATTTTAAGTTGTTTTTTCTCTTTTCCCTTTTTTCTGTGTTTTACCGTCTTTGCCTCCCCCACGCCCCTCATTGCCGAAGGACGAAGGAGGGGGAGGAGGGACCGGGCTCACCCAAAGAAAATCAGCAGAAGGAACTTAATCACAGAGTCTGCTTAAGAAAAGATAAAAACATAGGAGAGGGAGAGAACAGCTGCAAACAGTTTCAGAGAGGGGGTGATTGGTCTAACGGGGAAAAGGAGAAACAGCTTTCCCCCTCCTCCAGCTGCACCCCTCAAGGCTTTTGCTACCATCATTAACTCGCCGCTCTAGGAAGAGGAGCGGCACCAGGGAAAAAACACTCGCTGCAAAGAAGGGAAGGGGAACGCACACCCCCCAGGACCATGGCTGTCAGCAGTGCGGGGGACACAGAGCCCCCCCGTTGCTCGCCGCACCTGGAGCCGCCGGCGTGCACGTGCGCGGGTGCACCACTCCGCACAGGCGCCGCGACCACCGTCACTGCTCCGCTGCCCGGCGCCGCCCCATAGACACCCGCCACAGGCGGACAGACCCGGCGCCAGCACGGGTTCACTCGGCACTGCGGCCTAAGCACACAGCGCCGTGAACACAGCCACAAACGCACAGCGCAGTCCCGCAGTACAGTTCAGATGAAAAGCTGGAAATGTCTTAAGGTGGAACTCAGTCATAGTGCTCGTAAAGTTCATCTCTGGTCCATCAGCAGTACTTTCACACTGCAGCCGTCATCTCCGATCGTCCTGGATATGCACTGCCGAGATGCTAGCACCGCGTTCATGTTGGCGGGGCCGCTCGGTTGTCCCCGGCTCCGATCCGTGATTTCTTGTCCCACTCCGTCTCCCTTCAACTCCGTTCAACTCCCTTTTTACACGATTTCTCTGTATGATGGTATCTAGTAGCATTCTAATGTCCTCATACTGTGCTCTAATGCCTTTTACTATTCTAGATAACAATCGCCAAGTTGAAAGGAGGGAAGCAGCAACTTTTTCTCCCTTAGAGGCAGCAGTAAAGAGCTTATCACTAAGTTCTTTCCAAGTAGAGATAGTAAAGGCAGTTACAGTGTTCGCTTCATATCCCTGGCCCTTACATGAAAGCAGCATCTGCCGCAAAGCCAGTTCGTCTAATTTTTCTTCCTTTTTTAAGCAGGATAGACTTCCATATAGATGCAACATTAGATCCCTTTTGTTCTCGGTGGCTCACCTGTCCAGGCGTCTTGTCTGGTTGGCCTGGCAGTTTCTCCACTTCTGTCATGTTACATTGAGCTCCGTCTCCGCATCAACCTCCCACAACTTAACCTCATAACGTCTCCATTCTCTTTCATCAAAAACTGTATTAGGGTCCACAAAACAACTTTTAGCAACCCTCGTCGTAAGCAATCTTGGTAATTCTTTTTTCAAAGCTATACCCTTAAGTCCCCGCTTTTCTAAAAAGCACTGGAGTAATAAAAGCACCGCTTGTCTTTCCATACCTATAAATCTTCAGCGCGCTGTTGCAGCCTTTTACAAGACGTCGGCGGTGTTGTCGGTCAGGACCCTTCTGTAAGGTCGCCTGGGGTGCGGAGTCCAGCTCTTTCGCCTCTTGTGCTGCTTCAGGACCGACCAGCTACTGCGTCAGACCGTGGCTTCGGGGGATGCAGATTTAACTTACCCCCTGTTCAGGTTTCAGGGACCGCAGATTCAACTTAGTCCCTTGGGGTATACTGATTTAACTTAGCCCCTGGGGGATGCAGATTTAACTTACCCCCTGTTCAGGTTTCAGGGACCGCAGATTCAACTTAGTCCCTTGGGGCATACAGATTTAACTTAGCCCCTGGGGGATGCAGATTTAACTTACCCCCTGTTCAGGTTTTGGGGACCGCAGATTCAACTTAATCCCTTGGGGCATACAGATTTAACTTAGCCTCTGGGGGATGCAGATTTAACTTACCCCCTGTTCAAGCGTCGGGGACCGCAGATTCAACTTAGTCCCTGTTCGGGCGCCATTTGTCGTGACGAGGGAAGAATGAGACGCTCAATATGAGAATCAGCAAGCTTCGTTTATTGATCATTGCTAACAGCTTAATATACGCTTTATAATTAGTTCATACATATTGCAAAAGCTAAGTTCATTATTGGTTCTGCTTAAATGTTGATCTCACCTCTTACTCATTTCTTTGTTGACACAGGTGGTACTCAGTTGCTTTTTGTTTTGCTAATCACAATGTCCTGTTTACCAGCCAACTAACAGGGTACAAGGGCACTGTAACCTCGCTATCTAAGATGTTCCCACAGCCTAGGCAAACCGTGTTCTATAGCCAATTCCCTACAGCCACTCTGGGGCCCTTCCTTCCTCTACATAGATGGGAAATGCTTTTAGGAATTCAGTGTCTTTAGCGCTAGCAGCCTCCTCCCTGAAGGCTCTCCAGATATCTGGTAGCTTAAGCTGCCATTCAGGGGAGTGCTGCATTAAGTCTATGTCCGGTTCAGGGTGGCGGCAGACGGGGTAGGCCTCGGTGGTGTGAGGCCTATGGGCGCAGCCATCTTGCCGGAAGGAGGCCCTGACCTTCGCCTTGACCCTGTCCTTTGCCACCCTTCCGCCCCTTGAAGGTGATGTATCCGGGGAAGAGGCGGGGCTGGAGGAAGTGGGTGTGCTCGTGGGCATGCCGGGGGAGGGATCTCTGATGCAATCAGGTGGAGGCGGAGGCGGCCTGGAGGGTGGTGCTAAGGGAGCCCGCCTCCTCCTTTCCTGCGCTGATTTTTCCCGCGGTGTCCCTTCCCACCTTTTCTCCGCGTGGTCCCTGAGTCCCTCCTCCTCGACGCCATTTTGAATTCGGCACGATGGTTTCTTCCCCCTCCCGCCATCTTGTGTGTCTGTCTGCTCAGTGTCCGTCTCTGTCTGCTCAGTGTCCCTCTCTGTCCGCTCAGTGTCTGTCTTGGGGAGGCTGATATTCTTGTTCATCATCTGGTGCTGTAGCACCATCAGAACTAACCTCCATGCGATGAGCGCCTCTTTAGCGATACGGTCCCCCTTATCACTGTCCCGCCAGAGGCTGTAGCCTATGGCTTGCCACTGCTCTACGCTGGTGTCCTCGGCAAGCTGGTGACCCTTGTGGTCGAGCTATCTGGTGAGTGATTTTGCCAATTTTTTATCTAAGGGGTGACCGTGTTCTATTACAAAGTCTTTTAGGCGCCTGTATACAAATTTTTGGGAGGTTGAGAGTGTGAGTCCCATGTTGATGTTAGTCGGGTCTCAACAACAGTCTCTTGATGGAAAGTCCTCCCTTTGGTGTTCTGCCGGGCTGTGGGTGTTAGGGTAGGGTGAGGAATGTCCTCAGCAGTTCACCTGTCTGGTGCGTCGACCCGTGCAGCTACCGCTGAGCCCACAGTCGTCCGCTCTGCTGAGGAGGACCGGCGGGGACGATCGCCTCTCCTGGCGTCACCTGAACCCAGGTGAGGACACAGGAGTTCTCTCAATATGAGAGTCCTCAACTGTGCCTCACGTTGGGTGCCACTTGCCATGGTCCGGGGGGATGGGAAATGGGACCGAGCACTGCAATAACGGTTCTTGGCACAGTCGAGGGTTCGTGCAGCAATGCCACTTTATTCAGGGACAACAGGGCTTTAAATAAGGTAAGTCTGAGGGGAGGATTCTGAACTGGGGAGGAGCATGGAACTGACAACTCAGGGAAAAGTGTGATAGGGAGACAGGGAAAAGGCGGGTGGAACTTCGGAGTCTCCAGGAGAAAGGGCCAATGGGAGCTCTCTTTGCACTGCAGCAAACTGTAGCCAATCAGTGGCAGAGGAGCGGGAAAGCAGGGGAGGACAGGGTGACAAACAACTTTGGGCGGGAAAATCTGAGGGAGAAAGGGGAACAATATGGAGGTATAACAAACTTCATAAAAATTCAACAGTAAACTGGGGTACATAAAACTCCATGACAATACAGCAATAAACTGGGGTAAAACTGGGGAACAACTGTCAGTCCGGTGGATGAATTGTCCAGTGTATAAAAGTCCATCTAGTTCCCATAGATGCTTCTCCATGCCACATATCTTTCCCAAATGGTTTTTTCTTCCACCACACCCTGCTACATGCAAACATAACAAACGACAGCATCAGCAGATGTCTTCCCATTCCTCTTTCCCTTCCCATTCTCGGTTCCTCTTCCCTTCCCATTCCCACAGCCAACACACTATTTCACTTCTCACTTTAACAAAACAGCGCAGCGGGGGGAGACCCTGGGGCCGGGATCGATCGGGACCAATCGGGTTCAATCCCGATCCTCCCCTCCCCCGCCATCACCACCCCGCTCCCGGTAGCCCCCGCGGAAGTTTCGACGTTCTATTGGGTGACTCACCGGCACAGGGACAGGGGCCCAGCAGAATTTGGCAATGACGTCATTCCAGCAGAGCCGTTCTATTGGCTGCGACCCACGAGGGAGCCCCAAAACCTGTTCCTGGCTTGGGGGGGAAGGACAGCCGACACGGCCGGGAACGGGGGTGCAGAGGGTGTTCAAGTGCCTAGGAAAGGGGCAAAAAACTTTCCCCTCTCCCTCCCAGTGCCCCCTCAGCCCATCCCAGTGCCTCTCCCAGTGCCCTCTCAGCCCATCCTGGTCTCTCCCCTGCTCTCCCAGTGTCCCCGTCCATTGAGGTCCCAGCCTGGCCCTGCCCCCTGCTCTGCTCCGGCCTGGATTTCTCCCCTGCAGGGGCAGCTGAGGTGGCTCCAGGGCGGGCGGGAGCTTTCGGGGCAGGGGGTGGCTCCTGACATGCTGCTGGAACCGCCCCTGTCTGGGCGGGCCCGTCAGCCTGGGGCACCTCCTCACCCGAGCCTGGGGGACGGGCCGGCAACTGGGAGGGGTTTTGGGAAGGAATGGGGAGGCTGAGAAGGGCTTGGAGGTCGTGGGGGTAAGTGGGAAGGGGTTTGGGGGAGTTTGGGGGTTTGGGAGGGAGGTTGGGGAGATTGGGGCAGCTGTGAGGGGTTTTGGGGAATCGTCGGGGATGTGGGAAGGAACTGGGAGAGAGTTTGGGAGCATCCTCAAGGGGAAGGGGGCAACTAGGAGAGGGTTTGAAAGGTCCTGGGAGGACTGGAGGTAACTGGGAGGGGTTTGGGGGCATCTTGTGGGTTTTTGTGGGTCTGGGAGGCAGTCTGGGGGCCTCGGAGGGTTTAAGGGGAAGTTGGGAGTGTCCTGTGGGACCGGGATGGGTTTTGAGGGTTCCTGGAGGGGCTGGGAGGGCTTTATGCCTTTATACTGCGGACATTGTCTAGTATTGATGGGGGTAATCTGTGAGTTGACTTTTTCATAATCATCCAAATTTTAACAAGACTTTGAAGGTGGTCAACCTCAGTTTGAAGCAGCTCATTTTTAGCAACAAATTTATCCGATTTTTCTCCTGTTTCCCTCTCAAAGGCTAACGATGACTTCAACACCACTTTTTCTGATTTCAAAACAGTAGACTCAACATCAGAAATCCATTCATGACTTCCCTGTCACCACTCCATCCGAATGTCTGTGCACTCACTGTGGCCTGAGAGAAACCTGCCTGTTTGCAGCGCACTGACTGGGCAACTTTTCTTTTTGCAGGTGGAAAAGGGTAGATAAAGAAAAAACAGATGGGTCCAGCAGAAGTGATGCTGCTTCTGTAAAAGCAGAGCAAAGGCCGAAAGCATAGCTTGCAGTCTCTTTTTTAAGCTTAGGTTCAGAGAAAAGGGTTTGCGTATAGCTTGCAGTCTCTTTTTTAAGGTTCGGGTTAGGTAACAGGGTTTGCGCATAGTTTGCAGTCTCTTTTTTAAACTTAGGGTTAGGGAAGAGGGTTTGCGCATAACTTGCAGTCTCGTTTTTAGGGTTAGGGTTAGGGAAAAGGGTTTGCGCGCAGCTTGCATTCTCACTTTTAAGGTTAGGGTTAGGGAACAGGGTTTGCGCATAGCTTGCAGTCTCTTGGTTAGGGTTAGGGTTAGGGAACAGGGTTTGCACATAGCTTCCAGTCTCTCTTTTAATGCTGGGGTTGGGGGACAGTGCTCTATAGAAGTAGAGAACACACTGGACGGCGGTGGGTATTCTGCCAGACACGCAACAGAACAGCAACAGCAAAAGCAGAGACCCAAGAGAAAAAGCAAAAGATTCTGACAGTGGTGGGCAGTGAATCGGGCTTATAGCCTGAGAGGGGCTTATTGGGCACAGCTGCGTGTCCGGAATGGGCTAAAACCGCAATTGTTAGATCGCGCACTGAGACAAATTCTTCCTAACACTAACCCTTAACCAAACCCCTAACCCTAACCCTAACCCTAACCCTAACGCTAACCCTAACCCTAACAGTAAGCCTGTCTTTTGCTAACTCTAACCCTAACCCTAAATTTCCTAACCCTAACCAGGAATGGGCTAAAACCGCGATTGTTAGATCGCGCACTGAGACAAATTCTTCCTAACACTAACCCTTACCCATACCCCTAACCCTAACCCTAACCCTAACCCTAACGCTAACCCTAACCCTAACAGTAAGCCTGTCTTTTGCTAACTCTAACCCTAACCCTAAATTTCCTAACCCTAACCCTTTCTAACCCTAACCCTAACTCAAAACCTAACCCTAACCCTAACCCTAATCCTAACCCTGACTCAAAACCTAACCCTAACCCTAAACCCTAACCCTAAACCCTAACCCTATCCCTAACCCTAACACTAAACCCTAAACCAAAAGGAAACTTCCTTTGCTATGCCTACTGGGCGGAGTCAGTGCTGATTGGTGTTACAACCCGCCCCAGGAAAAGGGGAGAGGGGGTAACTCAGGTTTTTATTAATAATTCCCTTGGGGTGGATTAAAGTGAAACGACACTAAATAATCGGTGTCTGAAAACATATACTGGCAAGGTTTATTTTAACAATTCTGTATCAACAGGCATGCTAGCAGTTTGGGAGTTGGGCTATCAGTTGGGAGGCATGGCTGAAAACAGGAAACAACAGCCCTAATTCCCAGGAAAGAAAGCCTGGAAGCTTTGGCTTTGTGGTGCAGTTGGTGGGCCACACTGGGCACTCCATGGGCAGGCAGCAAGAGTTTTCTGGATCTGGGAGTCAATCTGGGGGTCTCAGAGTGTTTGAGGGGAAGTTGGGAGTGTCCTGTGGGACCAGGATGGGATTTCAGGGCTCCTGGAGGGGCTGGGACGGGTGTATACTGCGGGAATCCTCTAGTATTGATGGGGGTAATCAGTGAGTTGACTGTTTCATAATCATCCAAATTTTAACATACAATATGATTATTAGAATAAAAAGCAAAAAGGTAATATCACCAAAACAGTAACAGGCTGAAGCTCTTGGTTGAAGACTGGTTTCTTCTTTTTCTCCAGTGATTTTAATTCTTTTTCGTCTGGGTTTTAATCCCATCTTTGGCATTTTGCTGCCAACATTTTGTCCCCATATCCATTGGAAATTGTATTAACTGTTGAGGAGAACAAAGTGGAATGCCAAGGTATGTGATATATTGATAGGATGTCACTGGTTGGCTTTTAATTTGTCCAGGTTTATCGCCATAATGCTTCTGCTCTTTAACCACTTGAATCAGAATGAATTGAGTTGTTTTCTGGGTCGGGTTCTCTTTTTGAGTCCAAGGGTTTTTAGTGGATTCAGTATCAGGCACAAAGGAAATTGAGGGAGGTAAAGAATAATCTTCCCTTTGTTCATTATCACAGGGATCACTCAGTCTATTTTCATTAATGTGAGGAAAGCTGGGAGACTCTAGAAACATCAGTTGAACTTCAAATTCTCCTTGTTTCTTTCTCTCCTGAGACTTAGAATCAGGGTTCTCTGTGGTTTCCCAAGTCTCAATGCCAGGGTAAGACACTGGTTTATGAAGTTGCCTGACCAAACCAGGAGCCTGTTTTTTTAGCAACAGTTTTCTCTCTGCACTCTGGCGCAACAAGACTTTGAAGGTGGTCGACCTCAGTTTGAAGCAGCTCATTTTTAGCAACAAGTTTATCCGATTTTTCTCCTGTTTCCCTCTCAAAGGCTAACGATGACTTCAGCACCACATTTTCTGATTTCAAAACAGTAGATTCAACATCAGAAATCCATTCAGGACTTCCCTGTCAACACTCCATCCAAATGTCTGTGCTCTCACTTTGACCTGAGAGAAACCTCAGGCAGGTGGAAAAGGGCAGATAAAGAAAAAACAGATGGGTCCAGCAGAAGTGATGCTGCTTCTGTCAAAAGCAGAGCAGAGACCGAAAGCACTTTAGGAAGTTGCTTACAGAAGCACTTGTGCATTCCAAGTTACAGCTCAGGAGT
This sequence comes from Manacus candei, assembly GCF_025592945.1. Classification (NCBI taxonomy): domain Eukaryota; kingdom Metazoa; phylum Chordata; class Aves; order Passeriformes; family Pipridae; genus Manacus; species Manacus candei. The sequence goes on from NW_026138077.1 coordinate 3,722,627, forward strand.
CTCAGTGACTTGTCCAACATGAGAGTTTCTTTTCCATTTCTCAACCCCCAGATTCCTCAGGAGTAGGAAACTGGAAACACTGACTGAGAAAAGCTCCATTCCTTCCTAATAATTGTGCTTTGCCCTTACCATTTGACAGTGCTCTTGGAAATGTGCTGCTGTGATCTGGATCTGTGAGCAACCCTGACCTCCCAGAGCATTCATCCAATGGCAGGAAGACCCCACCTGGCTCCTGCTGGGGTTCTTGCCACCACGACCCAGTATGGGTCAATGGAATGGGGAGCAGGGCGGTGGGACCAGTAAGGACCAGTTAAGGGGGTTGGGGGCACTTCAGCATCTCCATCAAGGTCAGACCAGTACAGAGCAGCATAGACCAGTATAGATCGGTATAGACCAGTACGGACCAGTATGGACCAGTATAGACCAATATGGGTCACTGGAATGGGGAATGGGGCAGTGGGACCGATAAGGACCAGTTAAGGGGCTTGGGGGCGCTTCAGCATCTCCATCAAGGTCTGACCATTATAGACCAGTATAGACCAGTGTAGACCAGTGTAGACCAGTATAGACCAGTAAAAAACCAGTACGGACCAGTATGGACCAGTATGGACCAGTACAGGTCACTAGAACAGTGAGCAGGGTGGTGGGACCAGTAAGGACCAGTTAAGGGGGTTGGGGCACTTCAGCATCTCCATCAAGGTCAGACCAGTACAGACCGGTACAAACCAGTATGGACCAGTATAGACCAGTATAAACCAGGGTAGAGCAGTATAAACCGATATAAACCAGTACGGGTCACTGAAACAGGGAATGGGGTGGTGGGATCAGTAAGGACCAGTTAAAGGGGTTGGGGGCGTTTCATCATCTCCGTCAAGGTCAGACCAGTACAGACCAGTATAAACCAGTATAGACCAGTATGAACTGGTATAGACTGGTATAGACCAGTATAAACCAGTACAGACCAGTACGGGTCATTGGAATGGGGAATGGGGCAGTGGGACCAGTAAGGACCAGTTAAGGAGGTTGGGGGCACTTCAGCATCTCCATCAAGGTCAGACCAGTACAGACCAGTATAAACCAGGGTAGAGCAGTATAAACCAGTACGGCTCCCTGGAACGGGGAATGGGGCGGTGGGTTTTTCTCAGATAAAAATCCTAATCAACAAAGGGGTCTGCTTTCTTGGCATGGTAGCAGTCTTTTCTTTTCTTTTAAGACTGCAATTAGTTGTAGGAGAGAGAATGTAGATGATACATGGAAACTAATAGAGAGTGTATCATATGCCCATCTTCAAGAAATTAGCTTACAGGCCTCAGAAAACTTGTTTAATAAGAGATTGTTCTGTTAAGAAGAAAGTCAATTATACATTGTTTAAGCAAATGGGAAGTTCTAAGACACGTCTTAGCTGGTCCTAAAGCATTTAGTTTAGGGGTTAGGGGTCGGATAGATCAATCAGAGATGCTACGAGGCCTGCTAAGGGAGAAGACCACTCTGTGAAAAGGACTGCCCCTCCCAGAAGAAATGGACGCTAGATGGCAGTCTTGCTCCACGAATAAAATCCAAGAGGCTATTTGACCCTAAAATCAGAAGAGAATTTTGGACTGCTTGTGAAGGGGAGGGTCTTTCAAGTATCACTGTATTTATACTCCGAAATTTATACTGATTCTTTGATTCATGCATGGCAGAGTACCCCCATGAATCCCCAGCTGGCATATTAAAGAAATGTTCGATCCAATGGTTTCTGGTCATGGGGTTTAATTCTTTTGTTTTATCCCTTTGATTCCATGAAGTTCCAAAGATATCCCACGGTTTGTTTAATTCCATGAGGTCCCGCACATCCCAATGATGTCCCTTAAGTCCCTGGTTTCTGTAGTTTCCCAGGGAACATTTGCTTCTATGATGCAGGGCAGTGCCACGACGGTCACTTGATTCCGTGAGTTCCCCCAGTCTCCCAGCAGTCCTTTGGTTCCATGAGACCCTGCAATGTTGCAGTGGGTTGACCTGACCTGGATGCCAGGTGCCCACCAAGCTGCTCTATTGCTGCCCTTCCCAGCCAGACAGAAGAGACAGAATAAGATGGAAAATTATTTCTACCTTGAGATTCAGGCACTTTACTAAAGCAAAAGCCAAAGTTTGCGCATGCATAAGTGAAGAGGAAAATAAAAAGATTTTCTCTCTACTTCCTGTCAGCAGCGATACCTGGCCACTTCATGGGAAGCAGGGCTTCACCACACAGAGAAGCCGCTCAGAAGGCATGTATTGTAAAAAAATGGATTTTCCCCCTTTCCTGTTCCTTTCCTGAGCTCTTGTAGCTGAGCTGACGCCATATATTCTGCAATGTCCCTTTGGTCCATTTGGCTCAACTGACCTGTCTGTATCGCCTCCCATGATCTTGCCCCCGATTCAGGGGACGAAGCCGACAATGCAGATGCTGCACCAGCCCTGCTCAGCAGTTGCCAAAGCACTGGTGTGATTAACCCCTTTGTAGCTCCCAATGCAAAGCACAGCCCTGTGACGCCTGCAGTGAGAAAATGAACTCCAGCTCAGACAGACCCAACACATGTGGGATTCTGAAATGTCTCAGGGTTCCTTTGGTTCCACGATGCCCCTCTCAGACCTGGCAGTAGAAAAATAAATCAAAAAATTGAGAAGAAATCATCTTAAAGTCATGCTAAGCCTGTCTTCTACAGTCCAGAATCTATATATGTGTGACTGCAGATACTTGGGATGAGGGTAGGTGCTCAGAGGAATTCATGGGTTTGATCTAGGAAACCTGTCCCAAAGTTTTCACAGCCTTTTCCTCCTTGGACATTTCCTGATGCCCGGAGGAAGCTCATGTCCAACAGCAGCTCCATCCCCCACTTCCTCCTCCTGGCTGCAGCTCTTGCACTTCTACTTCTTCCTGGGCATCTCCCTGGCTGCCCTCCTGGGCAACGGCCTCATCCTCAGCGCCGTAGCCTGCCACCACCACCTGCACACCCCCCAGGGACTTCTTCCTGCTCCACCTCTCCCTCACACACCCGGGCTGCATCTGCACCACTCTCCCCAAAGCCATGGCCAATTCCCTCTGGAACACCAGGGGCATGTCCTACTCAGGATGAGCTGCACAGGTGTTTTTTACTTTTCTTCTTGATCACAGCGGAGCTTGCCCTTCTCACCATCATGTCCTATGACCGCTACGTGGCCATCTGCAAAGCCCTTCACTACAGGACCCTCCTGGGCAGCAGAGCTTGTGCCCACGTGGCAGCAGCTGCCTGGGCCACTGGGAAGCGGGTCCGGCCCTGGGGCTGCAGGAGCTGCCGCCTGAGCTGATGATCTCCTGAGCAGTCCAGACATGCAGTCACTGTCCCTGTCCTCTATTGCCTCCCTTTCTTGCTGCAGGACCAGAAACGACTGTGCTGCTCTGCTGGGCTGGGGCGGGGCAGGGAGATGGGGGCACCAGGGAGGGGCTGGTCTGGGCAGTTCCAGTGACTAGAAAACCCCAATGTTCATCTGAAGTGTAGGAGTGGGCAGGGTGGGAGCATTACAGGGCTGAGGTGGCTCCAGGCTCTGGGAGTGGTAGCAGGAGCCCAGGGAGACACTGCCCCTGCTGCAATGAACTGCCTGTGTGTGTGCCAGGGAAGGACTCGTGTCTCTGAACACCCCCGTGTGTGCATCAGTCCAGCTCAGGGTTGGACACCTCTCAGAGCCCTGACACATTTCTCTGGGTGACTCCAGGAAAACCCCCGCTGTGCCAGGGAGTTACCAGATCCTTTGCTGTCACCCTCCTGGTGTCCTGTGTAATGAGGAAACTAGAAAAGGTGATCATCATACCCTGGTAATTTTCTAAGAGGAGAAATGTCACTGCTGGAAAGAAGTGTCACTGCTGGAAAGAAGTGTCACTGAAGAGGTGAGAAGAGGGAACATCATTGTTTCCTTCAGTCTGTTCCACAGCAGGTTCCCCTGGAGCCCCAGGGACACCTGCGGGGAACCCAGAGGGGCTGAGAAAGGGTTGCCTTTGGTTCTTGCTGTGCTGCTCAGCTGGGCCGGGCTCCTGGCACACAGGGAAATCCTGGCAAGCGGGCAGCACTGCAGAGAGACAGCTCTGCCCAGGAGCAGCTCCTCTGCACAGCCCAGCAGGGCCGAGGGCACTGCCTGTAGGCACGAGAGAAGAGAAGAAAGGCAAAGGGAGGTTAAAGGCAGCAGAAAGATGGGAGGTGTTCAGCTGAGACACAACTTGGGGACACAACTTCACACTCCTCTGCAGAGTGAGTCTACAGGAGCAGGCCAATGTCGCTTGTGTTCCTGGAGGAATCTCCTAAAGCTACCACATCCCACAGCCTTGCACATCTGTCAGGACTCTCCCAGTTTCTCTGTTGCGCCGGAGGAGGATGTTCTCCAGGGCAGGTCTTCCCTGCAGCACCGTCAGAGGGACAGCGCAGGTGGGCTCCTTCTCCCAGGGATGGCTGCGGGGTGGGAAGGTGGGGGTGCAGCCAGGGATGCCCGGGGCTGTCCTGCAGAGCAGGGTCCCTGTGCTCCGGGGTTCTTTGTGCCAGGGCAGGGACTTTGCTGCCTGCTGGGGTCAGGTCTCATCCTGCCTGGGGAGTTGCCCACCCCTCTGCAGGGAGAAGCTGTCGGTGGGTGGTGAGAACCCCAGCAGGAGCCAGGCAGGTTCTTCCTGCCGTTGGATGAGGTGTGTGTGGTCAGGGCTGTGGGAGGTCAGGGCTGCTCCCAGATCCAGATCACAGCAGCACATTTCCAAGAGCACTGTCAAATGGGAAGGACAAAGCACAATTATTAGGAAGGAATGGAGCTTTTCTGAGTCAGTGTTTTCAGTTTCCTACTCCTGAGGAATCTGGGGGTTGAGAAATGGAAAAGGAGCTCCCATGTTGGACAAGTCACTGAGACTCCTGAGCTGTAACTTGGAATGCACAAGTGCTTCTGTAAGCAACTTCCTAAAGTGCTTTCGGCCTCTGCCCTGCTTTTGACAGAAGCAGCATCACTTCTGCTGGACCCATCTGTTTTTTCTTTATCTGCCCTTTTCCACCTGCAAAAAGAAAAGTTGCCCAGTCAGTGCGCTGCAAACAGGCAGGTTTCTCTCAGGTCACAGTGAGTGCACAGACATTCGGATGGAGTGGTGACAGGGAAGTCATGAATGGATTTCTGATGTTGAGTCTACTGTTTTGAAATCAGAAAATGTGGTGTTGAAGTCATCGTTAGCCTTTGAGAGGGAAACAGGAGAAAAATCGGATAAATTTGTTGCTAAAAATGAGCTGCTTCAAACTGAGGTTGACAACCTTCAAAGTCTTGTTAAAATTTGGATGATTATGAAACAGTCAACTCACGGATTACCCCCATCAATACTAGACAATGCCCGCAGTAGAAAGGCATAAAGCCCTCCCAGCCCCTCTGGGAACCCTCAAATCCCATCCCGGTCCCACAGGACACTCCCAACTTCCCCTTAAACCCTCCGAGGCCCCCAGACTGCCTCCCAGACCCACAAAAACCCACAAGATGCCCCCAAACCCCTCCCAGTTACCTCCAGCCCTCCCAGGACCTTTCAAACCCTCTCCTAGTTGCCCCCTTCCCCTTGAGGATGCCCCCAAACTCTCTCCCAGTTCCTTCCCACATCCCCGACGATTCCCCAAAACCCCTCACAGCTGCCCCAATCTCCCCAACCTCCCTCCCAAACCCCCAAACTCCCCCAAACCCCTTCCCACTTACCCCCACGACCTCCAAGCCCTTCTCAGCCTCCCCATTCCTTCCCAAAGCCCCTCCCAGTTGCCGGCCCGTCCCCCAGGCTCGGGTGAGGAGGTGCCCCAGGCTGACGGGCCCGCCCAGACAGGGGCGGTTCCAGCAGCATGTCAGGAGCCACCCCCTGCCCCGAAAGCTCCCGCCCGCCCTGGAGCCACCTCAGCTGCCCCTGCAGGGGAGAAATCCAGGCCGGAGCAGAGCAGGGGGCAGGGCCGGGCTGGGACCTCAATGGACGGGGGCACTGGGAGAGCAGGGGAGAGACCAGGATGGGCTGTGAGGGCACTGGGGGAGAGGGGAGACACTGGGATGGGCTGAGGGGGCACTGGGAGGGAGAGGGGAAAGTTTTTTACCCCTTTCCTGGGCACTTGAACACCCTCTGCACCCCCGTTCCCGGCCGTGCCGGCTGTCCTTCCCCCCCAAGCCATGAACAGGTTTTGGGGTTCCCTCGTGGGTCGCAGCCAATAGAACGGCTCTGCTGGAATGACGTCATTGCCAAATTCTGCTGGGCCCCTGTCCTTGTGCCGGTGAGTCACCCAATAGAACGTGGAAACTTCCGCGGGGGCTGCCGGGAGCGGGGCAGTGATGGCGGGGGAGGGGAGGATCGGGATTGAACCCGATTGGTCCCGATCGATCCTGGCCCCAGGGTCTCCCCCCGCCGCGCTGTTTTTCACGTGCGGCCCCAACGAGGCCATGGTGGTGTGGGGTGAGTTCAGGGGGTCCGGGGGCTCCTGGTGACCCCTCTGAATCTCCCCCAAGACTCTCAGGAACCGCCCAGATCCCCCCCAAGACTCCTGCGGACCCTCCGCCTTTCCCCCTCCTCCCCCAAATCTCCTGTGCATCCCCTTAACCCTTGAAAATCTCCTGGGACCACCTCAGACCCCCAGACTCCCTTCTGGGGACCCCCAAACACTCTTCAGGACTCCGGGGCCCCTCCCGACCCCCTCCTAGAGTCTTTTGGGTGTCACCCACCCTTTACGGCGGATTCCTCCGTCCATTTTTCCACCCTGGACTGCTGGGGGTCCACTCCCCAAGAAACTACTGGGAACTCCCCAGTGTCCCACCACGAGATTCCTGGGTCCCTCCCCCCCCCCAACCCCCTGTGGGTGCCCCCATCCTTTCTTCCCCTCGAAAATATTCTTGGGGGTCCCCCAATGTCCCTTCCAGCCCCCATCCTGCCAGGGATGGATTTGGGGGGATCTCCTTTCCCTTCCCTCTGGCCCAAAAGCAAATGCCGTTCCTGTCCTTCTTCCTTCGCCCCCAAGCAGAAAAGAGAAGAGAAACAGCCAGTTGGCCCAGGCAGGTGTGGGTGTGTGCAGGCTGTGGTTGAGTGGTTGAGAAGGGAGAGGAGGGGGCTGGTGTTTGGGCCAAGTCCAGCAGGTGATGTCTTTCGTGTCTGGCAGTCCTTGGTCGGCTCCACGACCATCTAGCTGTCAGTGTTCATGACATACCCATCAGCCCTTGTCTTCTTGGCTCCTACACTTGCCAACCCTAAACTGCTCCGAAGTTGTCTTGCTGTCAGTTCATAAAGAGGTCTTGTCAAGTGTTACTGATTTAGAAACTAAAGCCTGACATCTTTGTCTTTGCCAAAGATGTGTGTGAAAGGGCAGTGCTGTTGCAAAGCAGTGTTGAGCTCCACATTGTGTGACTTGGCAACTTCCTGTGCATCACCCATGCACCCTGGGTTTCTTTGAAAAGTACTTTTCACTCCAAATGTGACAGCACATTAGCCTGTAGGACATCCTGTCCCCAAATGGATAACTGTAAATATTAATAATAAAAAAGTGCCCCCCTCCATTATTCAAGAAAAGCTTGTATCTCTGTACTGAAAGCATCCAAGGGTCACGTCCCCCAGTTTTCTATCTGACAAGGGTTTGGAGGGGCTGCTTTGTGCAGGGAACCCTTTGGGGGCCCCTTGCACATGGGTAGGGCTGCACTCTGGGGGTGTGGGGCTTTGGTTCTTTGGTTGCCAGGGGCCACTGTGAGTCACTGAGCCGGGGTGGGGACAATGGGCAGGGTTGGCTGGGACAGGCTGTGGCACCTGTGACATAAAAGGGAAGTGTCCCCGTGGGGCAGCTCTGCAGGGCCCATCAGGGGATGCTGCCCAGTGCAGCCTGTGCTGTGGGGAGCACGCACACAGGGAGAGGCAGGGCCCGGTGTTGCTGCTGGGGCAGGGGGTGAGGCCTTGCCGCCTGCCAGCTGCCTGGGCCCCTGTCCTTGCTGCGCCACATCCCCGAGGCTCCATCCCCGCTCCCCTAGCGCCAGCTCCCTCCTTCCCAGCCCCAACCAAGCCCTTCTCTGTGTCCTCCTGCAGGCCATGGCTTTCACAACATTCCTTTTGGTGCTTGTGCAAAGCATCATCCAGTCCCTGCAGGTGGTCGGGGAGGGGCTGCACAAGACTCAGTGGGCTTGGAGGTCTTTTCCAAGCTGAAGGACTCTTGGATTCTGTGATTGTGTGCTGGATTCAGCTGGGTCCATGTTAGCAGCATTAGTTTGCTTCCAAAGTTTCCTCGCTGTCAGCTCTTGTGGCCTAAGGCTTGAACTCCTTTAACTCCTTGTGCTGAGCTACTGATGGGAAATGAGAGGCCTCTGCGAGCAGATTCCTGGTGTGCCCTGTAGAACAGTGAGGGAGAAGGTGTAGTCAAGTGGGAAGAGGAGTACTGTTTGTGTGTGGCCTCCTATGTGGCCTTGGCACCTTTGAGGGGCTTGAAGGAGAAAAGAGCTTTGTTAAAGTGAGAAGTGAAATAGTGTGTTGGCTGTTCTCTCTGCAGGGAGAAGCTGTCGGTGGGGGAGGGGTCACCGAGTGGGGGAGAGGCCATAAAGTGGGGGAGGGGCCCCAGAGTGGGAGAGGGGTCCCAGAATGGGGGAGGGGTCAGAGAGTGGGGGAGGAGCCACAGAGTGGGGGAGGGGCCATAAAGTGGATGAGGGGCCATCGAGTGGGGGAGGGACCATAAAGTGGATGAGGGGCCATAGAGTGGGAGATGGGTCACAGAATGGGGTAGGGGCTACAGAATGGGGTAGGGGTCACAGAATGGGGAAGGGGCCATAAAGTGTGAGAGGGGCCATGGGGTGGGGGAGGGGTCACAGCCTGGACTCGGGGGGTCAGGGCAGTGACCTCGGGGAGGGGGAGGGGTCAGGGCATGGGGTAGGGGTCTCACCTGATCCCGGGGCTTTCGGGGCCATGGCGGGGCCGAACCTGGTGGGGACACCCAAGTTTTTCCCAAATTTCCCCTCATTTTTCCCAGTTTTTCATCCATTTCTCCCAAATTTCCCACTCTTTCCCCAATTTTCCCCCCATTTCCCCCATTTTTCCCAAATTTCCCCATTTTTCTCAATTTTTCCCCATATTTTTTCCAAATTCCTTCCATTGTTCCCAAATTTCCCCCATTTTTTCCCATTTTCCCCAAATTTCCCCCCATTTTTCCCAACTTTCCCCAATTTTTCATCCAATTTTACCCAAATTCCCCCATTTTTTTCTCCCCATTTTTCCCATTTTCCCCATTTTCCCCAAATTCTGCCATTTTTTCCCAATTTTTTCCTAAATTTCCCCTAATTTTTCCCAATTATCCCCCATTTTTCCTGATTTTTCACCCGTTTTCCCCAAATTTCTTACTTTTTTCCCAGTTTTCCCTCCATTTCCCATCAAAATCCCCCATTTCCCCAAATTTCTGACTTTTTCCCCAAAATTTCCCCCGTTTGTGCACATTTTCCCGGATTTTCCCCCAGTTTTCCTAAATTTCCCCCATTTTCCCCCATTTTTATCAATTTTCCCCAAATTTCCCACTTTTTCCTCAAATTTTCCCCCATTTTTCCCAATTTTTCATTCGTGTTCACCAAATTTCCCAAATTTTTTCCCCATTTTTTCCCCATTTTCCCCAAAATTCCTGGTTTTTTCCCCCCATTTTTTCCCACTGGGGAAATTTTGGAAATTTGGAAAACTGGGGACCCAAAAATCCAAGAAAATGGGGGGAAATGGGGGAAAAATGTGGGGAAAATCCGGAGAAAAATCTGTGAAAATGTGGGAAAAATGGGGGGAAAATCTGGGAAAATGGGGGGAAATCGAGAAAAAATCCGGCAAAATGGGGAAAAAATTGGGAAAAAACTGGGAAAATGGGGAAAAATTGGGAAAAATCCTGGGAAATTCTGGGGAAAATGGGAGAAAATCTGGGGAAAATGTGGAAAAAATGGGGGGGAAAGAGGAAAAAATGGGAAAAATCTGGGAAAATAGGGAAAAAATGGGGGGAAAATGGGGAATATTCTGGGAAAATCTGGAAATATGGGGAAAAAAATCTGAGAAAAATGGGGAAAAATCTGGGAAAAATGGGGGAAAATGAGGAAAAATCTGGGAAAATGTGGGAAAAATCATGGAAAATGGGGGGAAATTGGGAAAAAATCCGGGGAAATGGGGGAAAAAAAGGGGGGAAATCCGGGAAAATAATCAGGAAAAAATCTGGGAAAAAATGGGGAAAATGAGTAAAAATCTGGGGAAATAGGGAGAAAATCTGGGAAAATGTGGGAAAAAAATTGGGAAAATGTGGGAAAATGGGGAAAAATGCGAGAAAATGGGGGCGAAATGGGGAAAAATCTGGGGAAAATGGGGGAAAATGGGGAAAAATCTGGGAAAATGTGAAAAAATTGGGAAAAACTGTGGGAAAATGGGGGAAATGAGGAGAAATCCGTGAAAATGGGGGAAAATGAGGAAAAATGTGTGTAAATGGGAAAAATGGGAAAAAAATCCGGAAAAATGGGGAAAATCGGGAAAAATCAAGAAAAATGGGGGAAAATGTGGGAAAATGTCGGAAAATGTGGGAAAATCTGGAAGAAAATCTGGAGAAAAATCTGAGAAAATGTGTGAAAAATGGGAAAAAATGTGGGAAAAATGTGGGAAAATGTGGGAAATTCTGGGAAAAGTGGAGGAAAAATCTGGGAAAAATCCGGGAAAATGGGGAAAAAATAGGGAAAAATGTGGGAAAATCTGGGAGAAATCTGGGAAAATGGGGACAAACTGGGGGGGAAATGCTGGAAATTCTGGGGAAAATGGGGGGAAATGGAGAAAAATGGGAAAAAATCCCAGAAAATGGGGAAAAATGGGGAAAGATTTAAAAAAATGGGAAAAAATCTTGGGAAAATCTGGGAAAAATGAGGAAAAATCTGGGAAAATGTGGAAAAAATGGGAGAAAATCCAGGAAATGGGGAAAAATGGGGAAAGATAAAAAAATTTTGGAAAAATGGGGAAAATGTGGGAAATTGTGGGAAAAATGGAGGAAAATGGGGGAAAAAATCTGGGCAAATCAGGGAAAAATGTGAGAAAAAATCGGGGAAAATGTGGAAAAAATGGGAAAAAAAATCTGGAGAAAAATGTGTGAAAATCTGGGAAAATCTGGACAAAATGGGGAAAAATCTGGGAAAATGGGGGAAAAATGGGAAAAAATCTGGGAAAATGTAGGAAAATTGGGAAAAATCTGGAAAATGGGGGGGAAATGGGGAAAAATTCAGGAAAATGTGGAAAAATGGGGGAAAATCTGGGAAAAATGGGGAAAATGGGGGGAAATGTGGAAAAATGGGGAAAAATGTGGAAAAACTGGGTTAAACTGGGAGGAACTGGGAGAAACTGGGCCAGAGGGAAAGGGATGTTGCCATGGAAATGTGAGCCCGCCCCTCCCCCACCCGGCCCAGGGCCCACGGGGGGGGGGGAACTGGGTTAAACTGGGACATACTGGGAGGCACTGGGGGGGACACTGGGAGTTACTGGGAGCTACTGGAAGCTACTGGGGGGGTCACTGGGGTTACTGGGATGGACACTGGAGTTACTGGGAGCTACTGGGGGGGTCACTGGGGTTACTGGGAGTTACTGGGAGCTACTGGGGGGCTTACTGGGAGTTACTGGGAGCTACTGGGGTGGACACTGGGGTTACTGGGAGTTACTGGGATGGACACTAGGATTCCTGGGAGTTACTGGGAGCTACTGGGATAGACACTGGGGTTACTGGGAGCTACTAGGAGCTACTGGGGGGGTCACTGGGGTTACTGGGGGGGTCACTGGAGATACCGGAGGCATTACTGGGGTTACTGGGAGCTACTGGGAGCCACTGGGAGCGGTCCATCCCCCTCCCTCCCCAAGGTCACCCCAAGGACACGGAGGGGGGATAGGGGGGGAAACCCTGCCCCCTCCCAGTCCCTCCCAGTCCCTCCCAGTTCCCTCCCAGTCCCTCCCAGTACCTGAACTGGTCACATTGGGAGTGGCTCCAGGTCCCCCCTCCAGTTTGGGCCCCCGGGGCTATTTTCGGGACCCGGTGATGTCACTGGGGGGGAGGGGCCTCGAGGGGGCGGCCCCTCCCCTCTCCCTTCCCAGTACAGACCAGTAAGGGACCAGTAACGGCCCCAGTAGGGGGGGGAGGGGAAGGAGGGAACAGTGAGGGTGGGGATGGAGCAGGATGGTCCTTGAGCGTGGGGGAAGGGCAGGAGGTTCTCTGAGGGTGGGGGAAGGGCAGGACCGTCCCTGAGGGTGGGGGAGGGGTAGGCGGGTCCTGAGGGTGGGGGAGGGGCAGGGAGGGACCCCGAAAGTGAAGGAGGGGCCCTGAGGGTCCCTGAGGGTGGGGGAAGGGTAGGAAGTTCCCCGAGGGTGGGGGAGGGGCAGGAGAGTCTCTGAGGTTGGGGGAGGGGTCCTGAGGGCCCCTGAAGGTGGGGGAGGGGCAGGGAGGGCTCCTGAGAGTGGGGGAGGGGTAGAAGGTTCACTGGGGGGAGGGGAAGGAAGGGACCCTGAGGGTGGGGGAGGGACAGGAGGGACCCCGAGGGTTGGGGAGGTGCAGGAAGGGGGGGGAGGGGCTTTGGGGGGGCCCTTAAAGTTGGGGGGAGGGGCTGAAAGTGGGTCCATCATTGGGAGGGGACACGCCCACCCAAAACCCAGTAAGTCCAAGTTGAGCTCCCAGTTCAGGGAGGGGGAGAGGATGCAAAAGACACGCCCACTTGCAGAGGCTATGGCCACCTTGGGATGGGGCACGCCCACCAGGGAGAGACCACGCCCACCTAAAGAAGGGACACGCCCACCCCCAAACCACTAAGTCCCAGCTGAGTTCTGCCTTAACTGGTCCTTACTGGTCCCACCACCCCATTCCGCGTTCCAGTGACTCGTACTGGTCCATACTGGTTTATACTGGTCTATCCTGGTTTATACTGGTCTGGACTGGTCTGACCTTGATGGAGATGCTGAAGTGCTCCCAACCCCCTTAACTGGTCCTTACTGGTCCCACCACCCTATTCCGTGTTCCAGTGACCCGCACTGGTTTATATTGGTCTATACTGGTCCATACTGGTTTATACTAATCTATACTGGTCTATACTGGTCTCTACTGGTGTGACGTTGACAGAGATGCTGAAGTGCCCCCAACCCCCTTAACTGGTCCTTACTGGTCCCACCGCCCCATTCCCCGTTCCAGTCACCTGTACTGGTCCATACTGGTTTATACTGGTTTATAGTGGCCCATACTGGTCTATACGGGTCTATACTGGTTTAAACTGACCTGACCTTGATGGAGATGATGAAGGGCCTCCAACCCCCTTAACTGGTCCTTACTGGTCCCACTGCCCCATTCCCCATTCCAATGACCCGTACCGGTCTGTACTGGTTTATACTGGTCTATACCGGTCTATACCAGTCCATACTGGTCTATACTGGTTTATACTGGTCTGTACTGGTCTGACCTTGACGGAGATGATGAAGCGCCCCCAACCCCCTTAACTGGTCCTTACTGGTCCCACCACCCTACTCGCTGTTCTAGTGACCTGTACTGGTCCATACTGGTCCATACTGGTCCGTACTGGTTTTTTACTGGTCTATACTGGTCTATACTGGTTTATACTGGTCTATACTGGTCTACACTGGTCTATACTGGTCTATAATGGTCTGACCTTGATGGAGATGCTGAAGTGCCCCCAACCCCCTTAACTGGTCCTTACTGGTCCCACCGCCCTGCTCCCCATTCCATTGACCCATACTGGGTCGTGGTGGCAAGAAACCCAGCAGGAGCCAGGTGGGGTCTTCCTGCCATTGGATGAGTGCTCTGGGAGGTCAGGGCTGCTCACAGATCCAGATCACAGCAGCACATTTCCAAGAGCACTGTCAAATGGGAAGGGCAAAGCACAATTATTAGGAAGGAATGGAGCTTTTCTCAGTCAGTGTTTCCAGTTTCCTACTCCTGAGGAATCTGGGGGTTGAGAAATGGAAAAGAAACTCTCATGTTGGACAAGTCACTGAGACTCCTGAGCTGTAACTTGGAATGCACAAGTGCTTCTGTAAGCAACTTCCTAAAGTGCTTTCGGTCTCTGCTCTGCTTTTGACAGAAGCAGCCTCACTTCTGCTGGACCCATCTGTTTTTTCTTTATCTGCCCTTTTCCACCTGCCTGAGGTTTCTCTCAGGTCAAAGTGAGCGCACAGACATTTGGATGGAGTGCTGACAGGGAAGTCATGAATGGATTTCTGATGTTGAATCTACTGTTTTGAAATCAGAAAATGTGGGGCTGAAGTCATCGTTAGCCTTTGAGAGGGAAACAGGAGAAAAATCGGATAAACTTGTTGCTAAAAATGAGCTGCTTCAAACTGAGGTCGACCACCTTCAAAGTCTTGTTGCGCCAGAGTGCAGAGAGAAAACTGTTGCTAAAAAAACAGGCTCCTGGTTTGGTCAGGCAACTTCATAAACCAGTGTCTTACCCTGGCATTGAGACTTGGGAAACCACAGAGAACCCTGATTCTAAGTCTCAGGAGAGAAAGAAACAAGGAGAATTTGAAGTTCAACTGATGTTTCTAGAGTCTCCCAGCTTTCCTCACATTAATGAAAATAGACTGAGTGATCCCTGTGATAATGAACAAAGGGAAGATTATTCTTTACCTCCCTCAATTTCCTTTGTGCCTGATACTGAATCCACTAAAAACCCTTGGACTCAAAAAGAGAACCCGACCCAGAAAACAACTCAATTCATTCTGATTCAAGTGGTTAAAGAGCAGAAGCATTATGGCGATAAACCTGGACAAATTAAAAGCCAACCAGTGAAATCCTATCAATATATCACATACCTTGGGATTCCACTTTGTTCTCATCAACAGTTAATACAATTTCCAATGGATATGGGGACAAAATGTTGGCAGCAAAATGCCAAAGATGGGATTAAAACCCAGACGAAAAAGAATTAAAATCACTGGAGAAAAAGAAGAAACCAGTCTTCAACCAAGAGCTTCAGCCTGTTACTGTTTTGTTGATATTACCTTTTTGCTTTTTATTCTAATAATCATATTGTATGTTAAAATTTGGATGATTATGAAACAGTCAACTCACTGATTACCCCCATCAATACTAGAGGATGCCCGCAGTATACACCCGTCCCAGCCCCTCCAGGAGCCCTGAAATCCCATCCTGGTCCCACAGGACACTCCCAACTTCCCCTCAAACACTCCGAGGCCCCCAGATTGACTCCCAGATCCAGAAAACTCTTGCTGCCTGCCCATGGAGTGCCCAGTGTGGCCCACCAACTGCACCACAAAGCCAAAGCTTCCAGGTTTTCTTTCCTGGGAATTAGGGCTGTTGTTTCCTGTTTTCAGCCATGCCTCCCAACTGATAGCCCAACTCCCAAACTGCTAGCATGCCTGTTGATACAGAATTGTTAAAATAAACCTTGCCAGTATATGTTTTCAGACACCGATTATTTAGTGTCGTTTCACTTTAATCCACCCCAAGGGAATTATTAATAAAACCCTGAGTTACCCCCTCTCCCCTTTTCCTGGGGCGGGTTGTAACACCAATCAGCACTGACTCCGCCCAGTAGGCGGAGCCAGTGACGCAGAACAATCAACACGGACTCCACCTCTTGACTCCACCCAGTGGGTGCGGTCAATGCTCTATAGAAGCAGAGTACATACCGGACGGCGGTGGGTATTCTGCCAGACACGCAACAGAACAGCAACAGCAAAAGCAGAGACCCAAGAGAAAAAGTAAAAGATTCTGACAGTGGTGGGCAGTGAATCGAGCTTATAGTCTGAGAGGGGCTTATTGGGCACCGCTGCGTGTGCGGAATGGGCTAAAATCGCGATTGTTAGATCGCACACTGAGGCAAATTCTTCCCAACACTAACCCTTACCCATAACCATAACCCTAACCCTAACCCTAACCCTAACCCTAACTTTTGCTAACTCTAACCCTAACCCTAAGTTTCCTAACCCTAACCCTTTCTAACCCTAACCCTAACTCAAAACATAACCCTAACATTAACCCCAACCCTAACCCGTACCATAACCCTAACAATAACCCTAACCTTAACCCTAACCCTAACCCTAACCCTAACCCTAACCCCAAATCCTAACCCTAACCGTAACCCTAACCCTAACCCTGACCTTAGTATCTTGCAGTCTCTTTTTTAAGGTGAGGGGTAGGGAAAAGGGTTTGCGCATAGCTGGCAGGGTTTTTTTAGGGTTAGGGAACCGGGTTTGCGCATAGCTTGCAGTCTCTTTTTTAGGGTTAGTGTTAGGGAAAAGGGTTTGCGCATAGCTTGCAGTTACTGTGTGGACCAATCAGCACTGGTTCCGCCCAGTAGGCAAAGCCAGTGACGCGGACCAATCAGCACTGAGTCCACCTCTTGACTCCACCCAGTGCGCGGGGCCAGTGCTCTAGAGAAGCAGAGTACATACCGGACGGCGGCGGCTATTCTACCAGACACGCAACAGAACAGCAACAACAATGGCAGAGACCCAAGAGAAAAAGCAAAAGATTCTGACAGCGGTGGGCACTGAATCGGGCTTATAGTCCGAGAGGGGTTTACTGGGCACCACTGCGTTCCTGGAATGGGGTAAACCCGCGATAGTTAGATCGCGCATTGAGACAGATTCTGACTAACCCTAGCCCTAACCCCAACCCTAACCCCTAACCCTTTCCCTAACCCTAACCCGAACCCTAACCCTAACCCTAACCCGAACTCGAACCCTAACCCTAACCCTAACCCTAACCCTAAACCCTAACCCTAAACCCTAACCCCAGTCCTAACCCTTACCCTAACCCTAACCCTAACCCTAGTAGCTTGCAGTCTCTTTTTTAAAGTTAGGGTTAGGGAACTGGTTTTGTGCATAGCTTGCAGTCTCTTTTTTAAGGTTAAGGTTAGGGAACAGGGTTTGCACATAGCTTGCATTCGCTTTTTTAGGATTAGTGTCCGGGAATCGGGTTTGCGCATAGCTTGCAGTCTCTTTTTTAAGGTTAGGTTCAGAGAAAAGGGTCTGCGTATAGCTTGCAGTCTCTTTTTTAAGGTTAGGGTTAGGGAAGAGGGTTTGTGCATAACTTGAAGTCTCGTTTTTAGGGTTAGGGTTAGGGAAAAGGGTTTGCGCATAGCTTCCAGTCTCCTGGTTAGGGTTAGGGTTAGGGAACAGGGTTTGCGCATAGCTTCCAGTCTCTCTTTTAATGTTGGGGTTAGGGGACAGTGCTCTATAGAAGCAGAGTACATACTGGACGGCGGTGGGTATTCTGCCAGACACGCAACAGAACAGCAACAGCAAAAGCAGAGACCCAAGAGAAAAAGCAAAAGATTCTGACAGTGGGGGGCAGTGAATCGGGCTTATAGACTGAGAGGGGCTTATTGGGTACCGCTGCGTGTGCGGAATGGGCTAAAATCGCGATTGTTAGATCGCACACTGAGGCAAATTCTTCCCAACACTAACCCTTACCCATAACCATAACCCTAACCCTAACCCTAACCCTAACCCTAACCCTAACAGTAACCCTGTCTTTTGCTAACCCTAAACCTAACCCTAACCCTAACCCTAACTTTTGCTAACTCTAACCCTAACCCTAAGTTTCCTAACCCTAACCCTTTCTAACCCTAACCCTAACTCAAAACCTAACCCTAACATTAACCCCAACCCTAACCCGTACCATAACCCTAACAATAACCCAACCTTAACCCTAACCCTAACCCTAACCCTAACCCTTACCCTAACCCCAAACCCTAACCCTAACCCTAACCCTAACCCTAACCCTGACCTTAGTATCTTGCAGTCTCTTTTTTAAGGTGAGGGGTAGGGAAAAGGGTTTGCGCATAGCTTGCAGGTTTTTTTTAGGGTTAGGGAACCGGGTTTGCGCATAGCTTGCAGTCTCTTTTTTAGGGTTAGTGTTAGGGAAAAGGGTTTGCGCATAGCTTGCAGTTACTGTGTGGACCAATCAGCACTGACTCCGCCCAGTAGGCAAAACCAGTGACGCGGACCAATCAGCATTGACTCCACCTCTTGACTCCACCCAGTGCGTGGGACCAGTGCTCTATAGAAGCAGAGTACATACCGGACGGTGGCGGGTATTCTACCAGACACGCAACAGAACAGCAACAACAATGGCAGAGACCCAAGAGAAAAAGCAAAAGATTCTGACAGCGGTGGGCACTGAATCGGGCTTATAGCCCGAGAGGGGTTTACTGGGCACCACTGCGTTCCTGGAATGGGGTAAACCCGCGATAGTTAGATCGCGCATTGAGACAGATTCTGACTAACCCTAACCCTAACCCCAACCCTAACCCCTAACCCTTACCCTAACCCTAACCTTAACCCTAACCCGAACCCTAACCCGAAGCCTAACCCTAACCCTAACCCTAACCCTAACCCTAACCCTAAACCCTAACCCTAAACCCTAACCCCAACCCGAACCCTTACCCTAACCTTAACCCTAGTAGCTTGCAGTCTCTTTTTTAAAGTTAGGGTTAGGGAACTGGTTTTGTGCATCACTTGCAGTCTCTTTTTTAAGGTTAAGGTTAGGGAACAGGGTCTGCACATAGCTTGCATTCGCTTTTTTAGGATTAGTGTCCGGGAATCGGGTTTGCGCATAGCTTGCAGTCTCTTTTTTAAGGTGAGGGGTAGGGAAAAGGGTTTGCGCATAGCTTGCATGTTTTTCTTACGGTTAGGGAAACGGGTTTGCGAATAGCTTGCAGTCTCTTTTTTAGGGTTAGGGTTAGGGAAAAGGGTTTGCGCATAGCTTGCAGTCTCTTTTTTAGGGTTAGTGTTAGGGAAAATGGTTTGCACATAGCTTGCAGTTACTGTGTGGACCAATCAGCACTGACTCCGCCCAGTAGGTAAAACCAGTGACGCGGACCAATCAGCATTGACTCCACCTCTTGACTCCACCCAGTGCGTGGGACCAGTGCTCTATAGAAGCAGAGTACATACCGGACGGTGGCGGGTATTCTACCAGACACGCAACAGAACAGCAACAACAATGGCAGAGACCCAAGAGAAAAAGCAAAAGATTCTGACAGCGGTGGGCAGTGAATTTGGCTTATAGCCCCAGAGGGGCTTATTGGGCACCACTGCGTGTCTGGAATGGGCTAAGACCGCGATAGTTAGATCGCGCATCGAGACCGATTCTGCCTAACCCTAATCCTAGCCCTAACACTAAACCCTAACCCAAACCCACACCCCAACCTTAAACCCCAAACCGTAAACACTAAAACCTAAACCCTAACCCGTGCTAACCTTAACCCTAACCCTAACCCTAACATCTCATAGCAGAGGGAGGGAGGGGCCTGATTCCTCATCAGATATATCAACAGTCAAAAGCCTGTAAGCTCAGCTCTTGCCTTTTCAGGGCTTCACACCATCAGCACTGGAGGGAGGGAGGGGCCCGACTGCTCATCAGAGGTATCATGCAAGTCAAAAGCCTGAAAAGTCTCCTAGAATGCATAAATCATTAACCATTTCAGTCTCTGACAATTGGTCCACACAGTAACTGCAAGCTATGCCCAAAGCCCGTTCCCTAACCTTAGAAGAGAGACTGCAACCCTCGAGATGTTGGAGGCTCGAGGCATGGCCTGTGACACTAATCATGGCTATAACTCATAACTTCTTGGAGTATGGGGACTTCCCTCCTTCACCCCCGGCAGATCAAGGCCACCACTTCAACTGACAGACATGGAAGCATCACTGGACCCCGTGGGCGGTGACTATATACATCTGTCCACTCTCAGCTTTTCTTTCTCTTACTCTCCCTTGCTCTTATCCTGCCTTTCTCTCCCCTATGCATTTTCTTTCCCCCCACCAAAGGTTACCTCTGTGTCACATTGTGGTATGACAGCACCCAAACTGCTAGCATGCCTGTTGATACAGAATTGTTAAAAAAAACCTTGCCAGTATATGTTTTCAGACACCGATTATTTAGTGTCATTTCACTTTAATCCAGACCAAGGGAATTATTAATAAAAACCTGAGTTACCCCCTCTCCCCTTTTCCTGGGGCGGGTTGCAACACCAATCAGCACTGACTCCGCCCAGTAGGTGGAGCCAGTGACGCAGAACAATCAACACTGGACTCCATCTCTTGACTCCACCCAGTGCGCGGGGCCAGTGCTCTAGAGAAGCAGAGTACATACCGGACGGCGGTGGGTATTCTGCCAGACACGCAACAGAACAGCAACAGCAAAAGCAGAGACCCAAGAGAAAAAGCAAAAGATTCTGACAGCGGTGGGCACTGAATCGGACTTATAGCCCGAGAGGGGTTTACTGGGCACCACTGCGTTCCTGGAATGGGGTAAACCCGCGATAGTTAGATCGCGCATTGAGACAGATTCTGACTAACCCTAACCCCAACCCTAACCCCTAACCCTTACCCTAACCCTAACCTTAACCCTAACCCGAACCCTAACCCTAACCCTAACCCTAACCCTAACCCTAAACCCTAATCCCAACCCTAACCCCAACCCTAACCCTAACCCTAAACCTAGTAGCTTGCAGTCTCTTTTTTAAAGTTAGGGTTAGGGAACTGATTTTGTGCATAGCTTGCAGTCTCTTTTTTAAGGTTAAGGTTAGCAAACAGGGTTTGCACATAGCTTGCATTCGCTTTTTTTGGATTAGGTTTAGGGAATCAGGTTTGCGCATAGCTTGCAGTCTCTTTTTTAAGGTTAGGTTCATAGAAAAGGGTCTGTGTATATCTTGAAGTCTCTTTTTTAAGCTTAGGGTTAGGGAAGAGGGCTTGCGCATAGTTTGCAGCCTCTTTTTTAAGGTTAGGGTTAGGGAAGTGGGTTTGCGCATAACTTGATGTCTCGTTTTTAGGGTTAGGGTTAGGGAAAAGGGTTTGCGCATAGCTTCCAGTCTCTCTTTTAATGTTGGGGTTAGGGGACAGTGCTCTATAGAAGCAGAGTACGTACCGGACGGCGGTGGGTATTCTGCCAGACACCCAACAGAACAGCAACAGCAAAGGCAGAGACCCAAGAGAAAAAGCAAAAGATTCTGACAGTGGTGGGCAGTGAATCGGGCTTATAGCCTGAGAGGGGCTTATTGGGCACCGCTGCGTGTCCGGAATGGGCTAAAACCGCGATTGTTAGATCACGCACTGAGGCAAATTCTTCCCAACCCTAACCCTTACCCATAACCCTTACCCTAACCCTAACCCTAACCCTAACCTTAACAATAACCCTAACCTTAACCCTAACACTAACCCTAACCCTAAACCCTAACCCTAACCCTAACCCTAACCCTAACCCTAACCCTAACCTTAGTAGCTTGCAGTCTCTTTTTTAAGGTGAGGGGTAGCGAAAAGGGTTTGCGCATAGTTTGCAGTCTCTTTTTTAGGGTTAGGGTTAGGGAAAAGGGTTTGCGCAAAGTTTGCAGTCTCTTTTTTAGGGTTAGTGTTAGGGAAAAGGGTTTGCGCATAGCTTGCAGTTACAGTGTGGACCAATCAGCACTGACTCGGCCCAGTAGGCAAAACCAGTGACGCGGACCAATCAGCATTGACTCCACCCCTTGACTCCACCCAGTGCGCGGGGCCAGTGCTCTATAGAAGCAGAGTACATACCGGACGGCGGCGGCTATTCTACCAGACACGCAACAGAACAGCAACAACAATGGCAGAGACCCAAGAGAAAAAGCAAAAGATTCTGACAGCGGAGGGCACTGAATCGGGCTTATAGCCCGAGAGGGGTTTACTGGGCACCACTGCGTTCCTGGAATGGGGTAAACCCGCGATAGTTAGATCGCGCATTGAGACAGATTCTGACCAACCCTAACCATAACCTCAACCCTAACCCCTAGCCTTTACCCTAACCCTAACCTTAAACCTAACCCGAACCCTAACCCAAACCCTAACCCTAAACCCTAACCCCAACCCTAACCCCAACCCTAACCCTAACCCTAACCCTAGTAGCTTGCAGTCTCTTTTTTAAAGTTAGGGTTAGGGAACTGGTTTTGTGCATAGTTCGCAGTCTCGTTTTTAAAGTTAAGGTTAGGGAACAGGGTTTGCGCATAGTTTGCAGTCTCTTTTTTATGGTTAGGGTTAGGGAAGAGGGTTTACGCATAACTTGCAGTCTCGTTTTTAGGGTTAGGGTTAGGGAAAAGGGTTTGCGCATAGCTTCCAGTCTCTCTTTTAATGTTGGGGTTAGGGGACAGTGCTCTATAGAAGCAGAGTACATACTGGACGGCAGTGGGTATTCTGCCAGACACGCAACAGAACAGCAACAGCAAAGGCAGAGACCCAAGAGAAAAAGCAAAAGATTCTGACAGTGGGGGGTAGTGAATCAGGCTTATAGCCTGAGAGGGGCTTATTGGGCACCACTGCGTGTCCGGAATGGGTTAAAACTGCGATTGTTAGATCGCGCACTGTGGCAAATTCTTCCCAACTCTAACCCTTACCCATAACCCTAACCCTAACTTTAATCCTAACCCTAACCCTAATAGTAACCCTGTCTTTTGCTAACCCTAAACCTAACCCTAACCCTAACCCTAACTTTTGCTAACTCTAACCCTAACCTTAAATTTCCTAACCCTAACCCTAACCCTTTCTAACACTAACCCTAATTCAAAACCTAACCCTAACCCTAACCCTAAACCGAACCCTAACCCTAACCCTAACCCTAGCCCTAACCCAAACCCTAACCCTAACCCTAACACTAAAGTCTAAGCCTAACCCTAACCCTAACCCTAACCCTAACCTTAGTAGCTTGCAGTCTCTTTTTTAAGGTGAGGGGTAGGGAAAAGGGTTTGCGCATAGCTTGCATGTGTTTCTTAGGGTTAGGGAAACGGGTTTGCGAATAGCTTGCAGTCTCTTTTTTAGGGTTAGGGTTAGGGAACCTGGTTTGCGCATAGCTTGCAGTCTCTTTTTTAGGGTTAGTGTTGGGGATAAAGGTTTGTGCATAGCTTGCAGTTACTGTGTGGACCAATCAGCACTGACTCCGCCCAGGAGGCAAAGCCAGTGACGTGGACCAATCAGCACTGAGTCCACCTCTTGACTCCACCCAGTGCGCGGGGTCAGTGCTCTATAGAAGCAGAGTACATACCGGACGGCGGCGGGTATTCTACCAGACACGCAACAGAACAGCAACAACAATGGCAGAGACCCAAGAGAAAAAGCAAAAGATTCTGACAGCGGTGGGCAGTGAATCGGGCTTATAGTCCCAGAGGGGCTTATTGGGCACCACTGCGTGTCTGGAATGGGCTAAGCCCGCGATTGTTAGATCGCGCATTGAGACTGATTCTGCCTAACCCTAATCCTAACCCTAACACTAAACCCTAACCCAAACCCACACCCCAACCTTAAACCCCAAACCGTAAACCCTAAAACCTAAACCCTAACCCGTGCTAACCTTAACCCTAACCCTAACCCTAACATCTCATAGCAGAGGGAGGGAGGGGTCTGATTCCTCATCAGATATATCAACAGTCAAAAGCCTGTAAGCTCAGCTCTTGCCTTTTCAGGGCTTCACACCGTCAGCACTGGAGGGAGGGAGGGGCCCGACTGCTCATCAGAGGTATCATGCAAGTCAAAAGCCTGAAAAGTCTCCTAGAATGCATAAATCATTAACCATTTCAGTCTCTGACAATTGGTCCACACAGTAACTGCAAGCTATGCCCAAAGCTTGTTCGCTAACCTTAGAAGAGACTGCAACCCTCGAGATGTTGGAGGCTCGAGGCATTGTCTGTGACACTAATCATGGCTATAACTCATAACTTCTTGGAGTATGGGGACTTCCCTCCTTCACCCCCGGCAGATCAAGGCCACCACTTCAACTGACAGACATGGAAGCATCGCTGGACCCCGTGGGCGGTGACTATATACATCTGTCCACTCTCAGCTTTTCTTTCTCTTACTCTCCCTTGCTCTTATCCTGCCTTTCTCTCCCCTATGCATTTTCTTTCCCCCCACCAAAGGTTATCTCTGTGTCACATTGTGGTATGACAGCACCCAAACTGCTAGCATGCCTGTTGATACAGAATTGATAAAATTAACCTTGCCAGTATATGTTTTCAGACACCGATTATTTAGTGTCGTTTCACTTTAATCCACCCCAAGGGAATTATTAATAAAAACCTGAGTTACCCCCTCTCCCCTTTTCCTGGGGCGGGTTGTAACACCAATCAGCACTGACTCCGCCCAGTAGGCGGAGCCAGTGACGCAGAACAATCAACACGGACTCCACCTCTTGACTCCACCCAGTGGGCGGGGCCAGTGCTCTATAGAAGCAGAGTACATACCAGAGGCGGTGGGTATTCTGCCAGACACGCAACAGAACAGCAACAGCAAAAGCAGAGACCCAAGAGAAAAAGCAAAAGATTCTGACAGCGGTGGGCACTGAATCGGGTTTATAGCCTGAGAGGGGTTTACTGGGCACCACTACGTTCCTGGAATGGGGTAAACCCGCGATAGTTAGATCGCGCATTGAGACAGATTCTGACCAACCCTAACCCTAACCCCAACCCTAACCTCTAACCCTTACCCTAACCCTAACCCGAACCCTAACCCGAACCCTAACCCTAACCCTAACCCTAAACCTAAACCCTAACCCCAACCCTAACCCCAACCCTAACCCTAAACCTAGTAGCTTGCAGTCTCTTTTTTAAAGTTAGGGTTAGGGAACTGGTTTTGTGCATAGCTTGCAGTCTCTTTTTTAAGGTTAAGGTTAGGGAACAGGGTTTGCACATAGCTTGCATTCGCTTTTTTAGGATTAGGGTCAGGAAATCTGGTTTGAGCATAGTTTGCACTCTCTTTTTTAAGGTGGGGGGTAGGTAACAGGGTTTGCGCATAGTTTGCACTCTCTTTTTTAGGGTTAGGGTTAGGGAACAGGGTTTGCACATAGCTTCCAGTCTCTCTTTTAATGTTGGGGTTAGGGGACAGTGCTCTATAGAAGAAGAGTACATACTGGACGGCGGTGGGTATTCTGCCAGACACGCAACAGACATCAACAACAATGGCAGAGACCCAAGAGAAAAAGCAAAAGATTCTGACAGTGGTGGGCAATGAATCGAGCTTATAGCCTGAGAGGGGCTTATTGGGCACCGCTGCGTGTCCAGAATGGGCTAAAACCGCGATTGTTAGATCACGCACTGAGGCAAATTCTTCCCAACCCTACCCCTTACCCATACCCCTAACCCTAATCCTAACCCTAACCCTAACAGTAACCCTGTCTTTTGCTAACCCTAAACCTAACCCTAACCCTAACCCTAACTTTTGCTAACTCTAACCCTAAATTTCCTAACCCTAACCCTAACCCTTTCTAACCCTAACCCTACCTCAAAACCTAACCCTAACCCTAACCCTAACCCTAAACCCTAACCCTAACCGTAACCCTAACACTAAACCCTAAACCAAAAGGAAATCCATTCATGACTTCCCTGTCAGCACTCCATCCAAATGTCTGTGCTCTCACTTTGACCTGAGAGAAACCTCAGGCAGGTGGAAAAGGGCAGATAAAGAAAAAACAGATGGGTCCAGCAGAAGTGAGGCTGCTTCTGTCAAAAGCAGAGCAGAGACCGAAAGCACTTTAGGAAGTTACTTACAGAAGCACTTGTGCATTCCAAGTTACAGCTCAGGAGTCTCAGTGACTTGTCCAACATGAGAGTTTCTTTTCCATTTCTCAACCCCCAGATTCCTCAGGAGTAGGAAACTGGAAACACTGACTGAGAAAAGCTCCATTCCTTCCTAATAATTGTGCTTTGCCCTTCCCATTTGACAGTGCTCTTGGAAATGTGCTGCTGTGATCTGGATCTGTGAGCAGCCCTGACCTCCCAGAGCACTCATCCAATGGCAGGAAGACCCCACCTGGCTCCTGCTGGGGTTCTTGCCACCACGACCCAGTATGGGTCAATGGAATGGGGAGCAGGGCGGTGGGACCAGTAAGGACCAGTTAAGGGGGTTGGGGGCACTTCAGCATCTCCATCAAGGTCAGACCATTATAGACCAGTATAGACCAGTGTAGACCAGTATAGACCAGTATAGACCAGTAAAAAACCAGTACGGACCAGTATGGACCAGTATGGACCAGTACAGGTCACTAGAACAGCGAGCAGGGTGGTGGGACCAGTAAGGACCAGTTAAGGGGGTTGGGGGCACTTCAGAATCTCCATCAAAGTCAGACCAGTACAGACCGGTACAAACCAGTATGGACCAGTATAGACCAGTATAAACCAGAGTAGAGCAGTATAAACCCATATAAACCAGTACGGGTCACTGAAACAGGGAATGGGGTGGTGGGATCAGTAAGGACCAGTTAAGGGGGTTGGGGGCACTTCATCATCTCCGTCAAGGTCAGACCAGTACAGACCAGTATAAACCAGTATAGACCAGTATAGACTGGTATAGACCGGTACAGACCAGTATAAACCAGTACAGACCGGTACGGGTCATTGGAATGGGGAATGGGGCAGTGGGACCAGTAAGGACCAGTTAAGGGGGTTGGGGGCACTTCAGCATCTCCATCAAGGTCAGACCAGTATAGACCAGTATAAACCAGGGTAGAGCAGTATAAACCAGTATAAACCAGCACGGGTCCCTGGAACGGGGAATGGGGTGGTGGGACCAGTAAGAACCAGTTAAGGGGGTTGGGGACACTTGAGCATCTCCATCAAGGTCAGGTCAGTTTAAACCAGTATAGACCCGTATAGACCAATATGGGCCAGTATAAACCGGTATGAACCAGTATGGACCAGTACAGGTGACTGGAACGGGGAATGGGGCGGTGGGACCAGTAAGGACCTGTTAAGGGGGTTGGGGGTACTTCAGCATCTCCGTCAACGTCAGACCAGTACAGACCAGTATAGACCAGTATAGAGTAGTATAAACCAGTATGGACCAGTATAGACCAATATAAACCAGTACGGGTCACTGGAACACGGAATGGGGTGATGGGACCAGTAAGGACCAGTTAAGGGGGTTGGGAGCACTTCAGCATCTCCATCAAGGTCAGACCAGTACAGACCAGTATAAACCAGGATAGACCAGTATAAACCAGTATGGACCAGTACGAGTCACTGGAACGCGGAATGGGGTGGTGGGACCAGTAAGGACCAGTTAAGGCAGAACTCAGCTGGGACTTAGTGGTTTGGGGGTGGGCGTGTCCCTTCTTTAGGTGGGCGTGGTCTCTCCCTGGTGGGCGTGTCCCATCCCAAGGTGGCCATAGCCTCTGCAAGTGGGCGTGTCTTTTGCATCCTCTCCCCCTCCCTGAACTGGGAGCTCAACTGGGACTTACTGGGTTTTGGGTGGGCGTGTCCCCTCCCAATGATGGACCCACTTTCAGCCCCTCCCCCCACCTTTAAGGGCCCCCCCAAAGCCCCTCCCCCCCCTTCCTGCACCTCCCCAACCCTCAGGGTCCCTCCTGTCCCTCCCCCACCCTCAGGGTCCCTTCCTTCCCCTCCCCCCAGTGAACCTGCTACCCCTCCCCCACTCTCAGGAGCCCTCCCTGCCCCTCCCCCACCTTCAGGGGCCCTCAGGACCCCTCCCCCAACCTCAGAGACTCTCCTGCCCCTCCCCCACCCTCGGGGAACTTCCTACCCTTCCCCCACCCTCAGGGACCCTCAGGGCCCCTCCTTCACTTTCGGGGTCCCTCCCTGCCCCCCCCAACCCTCAGGACCCTCCTGCCCCTCCCCCCACCTCGGGGTCCCTCCAGCCCCTCCCCCACCCTTAGGGACCCGCCTACCCCTCCCCCACCCTCAGGGACGGTACTGCCGTTCCCCCACCCTCAGGGAACCTCCTGCCCTTCCCCCACGCTCAAGGACCATCCTGCTCCATCCCCACCCTCAGTGTTCCCTCCTTCCCCTCCCCCCCCACTGGGGCCGTTACTGGTCCCTTACTGGTCTGTACTGGGAAGGGAGAGGGGAGGGGCCGCCCCCTCGAGGCCCCTCCCCCCCAGTGACGTCACCGGGTCCCAAAAATAGCCCCGGGGGCCCAAACTGGAGGGGGGACCTGGAGCCGCTCCAAGTGTGACCAGTTCAGGTACTGGGAGGGACTGGGAGGGAACTGGGAGGGACTGGGAGGGACTGGGAGGGGGCAGGGCTTCCCCCCCTCCCCCCCCCCTGTGTCCTTGGGGTGACCTTGGGGAGGGAGGGTGATGGGCTGCTCCCAGTGGCTCCCAGTAGCTCCCAGTAACCCCAGTATTGCCTCCGGTATCTCCAGTGACCCCTCCAGTAACCCCAGTGACCCCCCCAGTAGCTCCTAGTACCTCCCAGTAACCCCAGTGTCTATCCCAGTAGCTCCCAGTAACTCCCAGTAACCCCAGTGACCCCCCCATTAGCTCCCAGTAACTCCAGTGTCCATCCCAGTAACCCCAGTGACCCCCGCAGTAGCTTCCAGTAGCTCCCAGTAACTCCCAGTGTCCCCCCCAGTGCCTCCCAGTATGTCCCAGTTTAACCCAGTTCCCCCCCCCCCGTGGGCCCTGGGCCGGGTGGGGGAGGGGCAGGTTCACATTTCCATGGCAACATCCCTTTCCCTCTGGCCCAGTTTCTCCCAGTTCCTCCCAGTTTAACCCAGTTTTTCCACATTTTTCCCCATTTTTCCACATTTCCCCCCATTTTCCCCATTTTTCCCAGATTTTCCCCCATTTTTCCACATTTTCCTGAATTTTTCCCCATTTCCCTCCCATTTTCCAGATTTTTCCCAATTTTCCTACATTTTCCCAGATTTTTTCCCATTTTCCCCCATTTTCCCAGATTTTTCCCCATTTTGTCCAGATTTTCCCAGATTTTCACACATTTTTCTCCAGATTTTCCCAAATTTTTTTTTTCCCATTTTTTCCACATTTTCCCCGATTTTTTCTCACTTTTTTCCCAGATTTGCCCAGATTTTTTCCCCCATTTTCCTGGATTTTTCCCACAATTTCCCATATTTTCCCCATTTTTCCAAAATTTTTTTTATCTTTCCCCATT
This sequence comes from Manacus candei, assembly GCF_025592945.1. NCBI lineage: Eukaryota > Metazoa > Chordata > Aves > Passeriformes > Pipridae > Manacus > Manacus candei. The sequence continues at coordinate 3,751,490 of NW_026138077.1, forward strand.
TTTCCCCATTTCCTGGATTTTCTCCCATTTTTTCCACATTTTCCCAGATTTTTCCTCATTTTTCCCAGATTTTCCCAGATTTTTCCCCATTTTTCCCAGATTTTCCCAAGATTTTTTCCCATTTTTTTAAATCTTTCCCCATTTTCCCCCATTTTCCCCCATTTTCTGGGATTTTTTTCCCATTTTTCTCCATTTCCCCCCATTTTCCCCAGAATTTCCAGCATTTCTCCCCCAGTTTGTCCCCATTTTCCCAGATTTCTCCCAGATTTTTCCAGATTTTTCCCTATTTTTTCCCCATTTTCCCGGATTTTTCCCAGATTTTTCCTCCACTTTTCCCAGATTTTCCCACATTTTCCCACATTTTTCCCACATTTTTTCCCATTTTTCCCACATTTTCTCAGATTTTTCTCCACATTTTCTTCCAGATTTTCCCACATTTTCCCACATTTTCCCACATTTTTCTTGATTTTTCCCGATTTTCCCCATTTTTCCGGATTTTTTTCCCATTTTTTCCCATTTACACTCATTTTTCCTCATTTTCCCCCATTTTCACGGATTTCTCCTCATTTCCCCCATTTTCCCACAGTTTTTCCCAATTTTTTCACATTTTCTCGGATTTTTCCCCATTTTCCCCCATTTTCCACAGATTTTTCCCCATTTCGCCCCCATTTTCTCAGATTTTTCCCCATTTTCCCACATTTTTTCCCAGATTTTTTCCCGATTATTTTCCCCATTTTTCCCGGATTTCCCCCCTTTTTTTCCCACATTTCCCTGGATTTTTTCCCAATTTCCCCCCATTTTCCATGATTTTTCCCACATTTTTTCCACATTTTCCCAGATTTTTCCTCATTTCCCCCCATTTTTCCCAGATTTTTCCCCATTTTTCTCAGATTTTTTCCCCCATGTTTCCAGATTTTCCCAGAATATTCCCCATTTTCCCCCCATTTTTCCCTATTTTCCCAGATTTTTCCCTTTTTTTCTCCTTTCCCCCCCATGTTTTCCACATTTTCCCCAGATTTTCTCCCATTTTCCCCAGAATTTCCCAGTTTTTTTCCCAATTTTTCCCCATTTTCCCAGTTTTTTCCCAATTTTTCTCCATTTTCCCGGATTTTTTCTCGATTTCCCCCCATTTTCCCAGATTTTCCCCCCATTTTTCCCACATTTTCACAGATTTTTCTCCGGATTTTCCCCTCATTTTTCCCCCATTTCCCCACATTTTCTTGGATTTTTGGGTCCCCAGTTTTCCAAATTTCCAAAATTTCCCCAGTGGGAAAAAATGGGGGGAAAAAACCAGGAATTTTGGGGAAAATGGGGAAAAATTGGGGAAATTTGGTGAACACGAATGAAAAATTGGGAAAAATGGGGGAAAATTTGAGAAAAAAGTGGGAAATTTGGGGAAAATTGATAAAAATGGGGGAAAATGGGGGGAATTTAGGAAAACTGGGGGAAAATCCGGGAAAATGTGGAAAAACGGGGGAAATTTTGGGGAAAAAGTCAGAAATTTGGGGAAATGGGGGATTTTGAGCGGAAATAGAGGGAAAACTGGGAAAAAAGTAAGAAATTTGGGGAAAACGGGTGAAAAATCAGGAAAAATGGGGGATAATTGGGAAAAATTAGGGGAAATTTAGGGAAAAAAAAATAAGAAAAAAATGGGGGAATTTGGGTAAAATTGGATGAAAAATTGGGGAAAGTTGGGAAAAATGGGGGGAAATTTGGGGAAAATGGGAAAAAATGGGGGAAATTTGGGAACAATGGAAGGAATTTGGAAAAAAAATGGGGAAAAATTGAGAAAAATGAGGAAATTTGGGAAAAATGGGGGAAATGGGAGGAAAATTGGGGAAAGAGTGGGAAATTTGGGAGAAATGGATGAAAAACTGGGAAAAATGAGGGGAAATTTGGGAAAAACTTGGGTGTCCCCACCAGGTTCGGCCCCGCCATGGCCCCGATAGCCCCGGGATCAGGTGAGACCCCTACCCCATGCCCTGACCCCTCCCCCTCCCCGAGGTCACTGCCCTGACCCCCCGAGTCCAGGCTGTGACCCCTGCCCCACCCCGCGGCCCCTCCCACACTTTATGGCCCCTTCCCCATTCTGTGGCCCCTACCCCATTCTGTAGCCCCTACCCCACTCTGTGACCCCTCTCCCACTTCATGGCCCCTCCCCCACTCTCTGACCCCTCCCCCATTCTGTGACCCCTCCCCCACTCTGTGGTTCCTCCCCCACTCTGTGGCTCCTCCCCCACTCTCTGACCCCTCCCCCATTCTGGGACCCCTCTCCCACTCTGGGGCCCCTCCCCCACTTTACGGCCTCTCCCCCACTCGGTGACCCCTCCCCCACCGACAGCTTCTCCCTGCAGAGACAACAGCCAACACACTATTTCACTTCTCACTTTAACAAAGCTCTTTTCTCCTTCAAGCCCCTCAAAGGCGCCAAGGCCACATAGGAGGCCACACACAAACAGTACTCCTCTTCCCACTTGACTACACCTTCTCCCTCACTGTTCTACAGGGCACACCAGGAATCTGCTCGCAGAGGCCTCTCGTTTCCCATCAGTAGCTCAGCACAAGGAGTTAAAGGAGCTCAAGCCTTAGGCCACAAGAGCTGACAGCGAGGAAACTTTGGGAGCAAACTAATGCTGCTAACATGGACCCAGCTGAATGCAGCACACAATCACAGAATCCAAGAGTCCTTCAGCTTGGAAAAGACCTCCAAGCTCACTGAGTCTTGTGCAGCCCCTCCCCGACCGCCTGCAGGGACTGGATGATGCTTTGCACAAGCACCAAAAGGAATGTTGTGAAAGCCATGGCCTGCAGGAGGACACAGAGAAGGGCTTGGTTGGGGCTGGGAAGGAGGGAGCTGGCGCTGGGGGAGCGGGGATGGAGCCTCGGGGATGTGGCACAGCAAGGACAGGGGCCCAGGCAGCTGGCAGGCGGCAAGACCTCACCCCCTGCCCCAGCAGCAGCACCGGGCCCTGCCCAAGGCGCTCCTGCCAGGGGCTGGGCCCTGCAGGCAGGGGCAGAACCCACTCCCTGGGGCGGCCTTGCTGCCCCGGCCCTCGTCCGGCCCAGCCTCTCCCTGTGTGCGTGCTCCCCACAGCACAGGCTGCACTGGGCAGCATCCCCTGATGGGCCCTGTAGAGCTGCCCCACAGGGACACTTCCCTTTTATGTCACAGGTGCCACAACCTGTCCCAGCCAACCCTGCCCATTGTCCCCACCCCGGCTCAGTGACTCACAGTGGCCCCTGGCAACCAAAGAACCAAAGCCCCACACCCCCAGAGTGCAGCCCTACCCATGTGCAAGGGGCCCCCAAAGGGTTCCCTGCACAAAGCAGCCCCTCCAAACCCTTGTCAGATAGAAAACTGGGGGACGTGACCCTTGGATGCTTTTAGTACAGAGATACAAGCTTTTCTTGAATAATAGAGGGGGTCACTTTTTAATTATTAATATTTACAGTTATCCATTTGGGGACAGGATGTCCTACAGGCTAATGTGGTGTCACATTTGGAGTGAAAAGTACTTTTCAAAGAAACCCAGGGTGCATGGGTGATGCAGAGGAAGCTGCCAAGTCACCCAATGTGAAGCTCAACACTGCTTTGCAACAGCACTGCCCTTTCAAACACATCTTTGGCAAAGACAAAGATGTCAGGCTTTAGTTTCTAAATCAGTAACACTTGACAAGACCTCTTTATGAACTGACAGCAAGAGAACTTAGGAGCAGCTTAGGGTTGGCAAGTGTAGGAGCCAAGAAGAGAAGGGCTGATGGGTATGTCATGAACACTGACAGCTAGATGGTCGTGGAGCTGACCAAGGACTGCCAGACACAAAAGACATCACCTGCTGGACTTGGCCCAAACACCAGCCCCCTCCTCTCCCTTCTCAACCACTCAACCACAGCCTGCACACACCCACACCTGCCAGGGCCAACTGGCTGTTTCTCTTCTCTTTTCTGCCTGGGGGCGAAGGAAGAAGGACAGGAAGGGCATTTGCCTTCGGGCCAGAGGGAAGGGGAGGGAGATCCCCCCAAATCCATCCCTGGCAGGATGGGGACTGGAGGAGACATTGGGGGACCCCCAAGAATATTTTTGAGGGGAAGAAAGGATGGGGGCACCCACAGGGGGTTGGGGGGGGAGGGACCGAGGAATCTCGTGGTGGGACACTGGGGAGTTCCCAGTAGTTTCTGGGGGGGGTGGACCCCCAGCAGTCCGGGGTGGAAAAATGGACGGAGGAATCCGCCGTAAAGGGTGGGTGACACCCAAAAGACTCTAGGAGGGGGTCGGGAGGGGCCCCGGAGTCCTGAAGAGTGTTTGGGGGTCCCCAGGAGGGAGTCTGGGGGTCTGAGGTGGTCCCAGGAGATTTTCAAGGGTTAAGGGGATGCACAGGAGATTTGGGGGAGGAGGGGGAAAAGCGGAGGGTCCGCAGGAGTCTTGGGGGGGATCTGGGCGGTTCCCGAGAATCTTGGGGGAGATTCAAAGGGGTCACCAGGAGCCCCCGGACCCCCTGAACTCACCCCACAACACCATGGCCTCGTTGGGACCGCACGTAAAAAACAGCGCGGCGGGGGGAGACCCTGGGGCCGGGATCAATCGGGACCAATCGGGTTCAATCCCGATCCTCCCCTCCCCCGCCATCACCGCCACACTCCCGGCAGCCCCCGCGGAAGTTTCCACGTTCTATTGGGTGACTCACCGGCACAAGGACAGGGGCCCAGCAGAATTTGGCAATGACGTCATTCCAGCAGAGCCGTTCTATTGGCTGCGACCCATGAGGGAGCCCCAAAACCTGTTCATGGCTTGGGGGGGAAGGACAGTCGGCACGGCCGGGAACGGGGGTGCAGAGGGTGTTCAAGTGCCCTGGAAAGGGGCAAAAAACTTTCCCCTCTCCCTCCCAGTGCCCCCTCAGCCCATCCCAGTGTCTCCCCTCTCCCCCAGTGACCCCTCAGCCCATCCCGGTCTCTCCCCTGCTCTCCCAGTGCCCCCGTCCATTGAGGTCCCAGCCCGGCCCTGCCCCCTGCTCTGCTCCGGCCTGGATTTCTCCCCTGCAGGGGCAGCTGAGGTGGCTCCAGGGCGGGCGGGAGCTTTCGGGGCAGGGGGTGGCTCCTGACATGCTGCTGGAACCGCCCCTGTCTGGGCGGGCCCGTCAGCCTGGGGCACCTCCTCACCCGAGCCTGGGGGACGGGCCGGCAACTGGGAGGGGCTTTGGGAAGGAATGGGGAGGCTGAGAAGGGCTTGGAGGTCGTGGGGGTAACAGGGAAAGTGTTTGGGGGAGTTTGGGGGTTTGGGAGGGAGGTTGGGGAGATTGGGGCAGCTGTGAGGGGTTTTGGGGAATCGTCAGGGATGTGGGAAGGAACTGGGAGAGAGTTTGGGGGCATCCTCAAGGGGAAGGGGGCAACTAGGAGAGGGTTTGAAAGGTCCTGGGAGGGCTGGAGGTAACTGGGAGGGGTTTGGGGGCATCTTGTGGGTTTTTGTGGGTCTGGGAGGCAGTCTGGGGGCCTCGGAGGGTTTAAGGGGAAGTTGGGAGTGTCCTGTGGGACCGGGATGGGTTTTGAGGGTTCCTAGAGGGACTGGGAGGGCTTTATGCCTTTCTACTGCGGGCATTGTCTAGTATTGATGGGGGTAATCCGTGAGTTGACTGTTTCATAATCATCCAAATTTTAACAAGACTTTGAAGGTGGTCAACCTCAGTTTGAAGCAGCTCATTTTTAGCAACAAATTTATCCGATCTTTCTCCTGTTTCCCTCTCAAAGGCTAACGATGACTTCAACACCACATTTTCTGATTTCAAAACAGTAGACTCAACATCAGAAATCCATTCATGACTTCCCTGTCAGCACTCCATCCGAATGTCTGTGCACTCACTGTGGCCTGAGAGAAACCTGCCTGTTTGCAGCGCACTGACTGGGCAACTTTTCTTTTTGCAGGTGGAAAAGGGCAGATAAAGAAAAAACAGATGGGTCCAGCAGAAGTGAGGCTGCTTCTGTCAAAAGCAGAGCAGAGGCCGAAAGCACTTTAGGAAGTTGCTTACAGAAGCACTTGTGCATTCCAAGTTACAGCTCAGGAGTCTCAGTGACTTGTCCAACATGGGAGCTCCTTTTCCATTTCTCAACCCCCAGATTCCTCAGGAGTAGGAAACTGAAAACACTGACTCAGAAAAGCTCCATTCCTTCCTAATAATTGTGCTTTGTCCTTCCTATTTGACAGTGCTCTTGGAAATGTGCTGCTGTGATCTGGATCTGGGAGCAACCCTGACCTCCCACAGCCCTGACCACACACACCTCATCCAACGGCAGGAAGAACCTGCCTGGCTCCTGCTGGGGTTCTCACCACCCACCGACAGCTTCTCCCTGCAGAGGGGTGGGCAACTCCCCAGGCAGGATGAGACCTGACCCCAGCAGGCAGCAAAGTCCCTGCCCTGGCACAAAGAACCCCGGAGCACAGGGACCCTGCTCTGCAGGACAGCCCCGGGCATCCCTGGCTGCACCCCCACCTTCCCACCCCGCAGCCATCCCTGGGAGAAGGAGCCCACCTGCGCTGTCCCTCTGACGATGCTGCAGGGAAGGCCTGCCCTGGAGAACATCCTCCTCCGGTGCAACAGAGAAACTGGGAGAGTCCTGACAGATGTGCAAGGCTGTGGGATGTGGTAGCTTTAGGAGATTCCTCCAGGAACACAAGCGACATTGCCCTGCACCTGTAGACTCACTCTGCAGAGGAGTGTGAAGTTGTGTCCCCAAGTTGTGTCTCAGCTGAACACCTCCCATCTTTCTGCTGCCTTTAACCTCCCTTTGCCTTTCTTCTCTACTCTCGTGCCTACAGGCAGTGCCCTCGGCCCTGCTGGGCTGTGCAGAGGAGCTGCTCCTGGGCAGAGCTGTCTCTCTGCAGTGCTGCCCACTTGCCAGGATTTCCCTGTGTGCCAGGAGCCCGGCCCAGCTGAGCAGCACAGCAAGAACCAAAGGCAACCCTTTCTCTGCCCCTCTGGGTTCCCCGCAGGTGTCCCTGGGGCTCCAGGGGAACCTGCTGTGGAACAGACTGAAGGAAACAATGATGTTCCCTCTTCTCACCTCTTCAGTGACACTTCTTTCCAGCAGTGACACTTCTTTCCAGCAGTGACATTTCTCCTCTTAGAAAATTACCAGGGTATGATGATCACCTTTTCTAGTTTCCTCATTACACAGGACACCAGGAGGGTGACAGCAAAGGATCTGGTAACTCCCTGGCACAGCGGGGGTTTTCCTGGAGTCACCCAGAGAAATGTGTCAGGGCTCTGAGAGGTGTCCAACCCTGAGCTGGACTGATGCACACACGGGGGTGTTCAGAGACACGAGTCCTTCCCTGGCACACACACAGGCAGTTCATTGCAGCAGGGGCAGTGTCTCCCTGGGCTCCTGCTACCACTCCCAGAACCTGGAGCCACCTCAGCCCTGTAATGCTCCCACCCTGCCCACTCCTACACTTCAGATGAACATTGGGGTTTTCTAGTCACTGGAACTGCCCAGACCAGCCCCTCCCTGGTGCCCCCATCTCCCTGCCCCGCCCCAGCCCAGCAGAGCAGCACAGTCGTTTCTGGTCCTGCAGCAAGAAAGGGAGGCAATAGAGGACAGGGACAGTGACTGCATGTCTGGACTGCTCAGGAGATCATCAGCTCAGGCGGCAGCTCTTGCAGCCCCAGGGCCAGACCCGCTTCCCAGTGGCCCAGGCAGCTGCTGCCACGTGGGCACAAGCTCTGCTGCCCAGGAGGGTCCTGTAGTGAAGGACTTTGCAGATGGCCACGTAGCGGTCATAGGACATGATGGTGAGAAGGGCAAGCTCCGCTGTGATCAAGAAGAAAAGTAAAAAACACCTGTGCAGCTCATCCTGAGTAGGACATGCCCCTGGTGTTCCAGAGGGAATTGGCCATGGCTTTGGGGAGAGTGGTGCAGATGCAGCCCGGGTGTGTGAGGGAGAGGTGGAGCAGGAAGAAGTCCCTGGGGGGTGTGCAGGTGGTGGTGGCAGGCTACGGCGCTGAGGATGAGGCCGTTGCCCAGGAGGGCAGCCAGGGAGATGCCCAGGAAGAAGCAGAAGTGCAAGAGCTGCAGCCAGGAGGAGGAAGTGGGGGATGGAGCTGCTGTTGGACATGAGCTTCCTCCGGGCATCAGGAAATGTCCAAGGAGGAAAAGGCAGTGAAAACTTTGGGACAGGTTTCCTAGATCAAACCCATGAATTCCTCTGAGCACCTACCCTCATCCCAAGTATCTGCAGTCACACATATATAGATTCTGGACTGTAGAAGACAGGCTTAGCATGACTTTAAGATGATTTCTTCTCAATTTTTTGATTTATTTTTCTACTGCCAGGTCTGAGAGGGGCATCGTGGAACCAAAGGAACCCTGAGACATTTCAGAATCCCACATGTGTTGGGTCTGTCTGAGCTGGAGTTCATTTTCTCACTGCAGGCGTCACAGGGCTGTGCTTTGCATTGGGAGCTACAAAGGGGTTAATCACACCAGTGCTTTGGCAACTGCTGAGCAGGGCTGGTGCAGCATCTGCATTGTCGGCTTCGTCCCCTGAATCGGGGGCAAGATCATGGGAGGCGATACAGACAGGTCAGTTGAGCCAAATGGACCAAAGGGACATTGCAGAATATATGGCGTCAGCTCAGCTACAAGAGCTCAGGAAAGGAACAGGAAAGGGGGAAAATCCATTTTTTTACAATACATGCCTTCTGAGCGGCTTCTCTGTGTGGTGAAGCCCTGCTTCCCATGAAGTGGCCAGGTATCGCTGCTGACAGGAAGTAGAGAGAAAATCTTTTTATTTTCCTCTTCACTTATGCATGCGCAAACTTTGGCTTTTGCTTTAGTAAAGTGCCTGAATCTCAAGGTAGAAATAATTTTCCATCTTATTCTGTCTCTTCTGTCTGGCTGGGAAGGGCAGCAATAGAGCAGCTTGGTGGGCACCTGGCATCCAGGTAAGGTCAACCCACTGCAACATTGCAGGGTCTCATGGAACCAAAGGACTGCTGGGAGACTGGGGGAACTCACGGAATCAAGTGGCCGTCGTGGCACTGCCCTGCATCATAGAAGCAAATGTTCCCTGGGAAACTACAGAAACCAGGGACTTAAGGGACATCATTGGGATGTGCGAGACCTCATGGAATTAAACAAACCGTGGGATATCTTTGGAACTTCATGGAATCAAAGGGATAAAACAAAAGAATTAAACCCCATGACCAGAAACCATTGGATCGAACATTTCTTTAATATGCCAGCTGGGGATTCATGGGGGTACTCTGCCATGCATGAATCAAAGAATCAGTATAAATTTCGGAGTAAAAATACAGTGATACTTGAAAGACCCTCCCCTTCACAAGCAGTCCAAAATTCTCTTCTGATTTTAGGGCCAAATAGCCTCTTGGATTTTATTCGTGGAGCAAGACTGCCATCTAGCGTCCATTTCTTCTGGGAGGGGCAGTCCTTTTCACAGAGTGGTCTTCTCCCTTAGCAGGCCTCGTAGCGTCTCTGATTGATCTATCCGACCCCTAACCCCTAAACTAAATGCTTTAGGACCAGCTAAGACGTGTCTTAGAACTTCCCATTTGCTTAAACAATGTAGAATTGACTTTCTTCTTAACAGAACAATCTCTTCTTAAACAAGTTTTCTGAGGCCTGTAAGCTAATTTCTTGAAGGTGGGCATATGATACACTCTCTATTAGTTTCCATGTATCATCTACATTCTCTCTCCTACAACTAATTGTAGTCTTAAAAGAAAAGAAAAGACTGCTACCATGCCAAGAAAGCAAACCCCTTTGTTGATTAGGATTTTTATCTAAGAAAAACTTCTGATTTACGAAGCCATTAAGGATGGAGATCCTCTCTCATTTCAGTGCCATTGTGACAATATGGGGCCTCATGGAACACATGGAACACAGAACACTGCACATTCCCAAGCAATCAAGGGGCCATTGTAACACTCCAGGGTCTCATGGAAGACGGAGGCCCCGCAGAGAGACCTCAAATCAGAGGTTTGGGCAATCCTCAACCAGAGGAAGTTCAACAAGGGCAAGTGCCAGATTCTGTCCCTGTGATGGGGCAACCCCGAATGTCCGGACAGACTGGGAATGATATTCTGCATAGCAGCGCTGGAAAATGGCCTCTGGGGTCCTGGTGGATGGCCAGTTGGCCAAGAGTCAGTGGTGCTCTGGCGGGGGCTCACTGCTCGGTCACAGGAGGGTTTTCAGACACACGAGTCCTTCGCTTGCACACAGACACAGACACAGGCTATTTGGTCCTAAAATCAGAAGAGAATTTTGGACTGCTTGTGAAGGGGAGGGTCTTTCAAGTATCACTGTATTTTTACTCCGAAATTTATACTGATTCTTTGATTCATGCATGGCAGAGTACCCCCATGAATCCCCAGCTGGCATATTAAAGAAATGTTCGATCCAATGGTTTCTGGTCATGGGGTTTAATTCTTTTGTTTTATCCCTTTGATTCCAATCCCTTTGATTCCATGAAGTTCCAAAGATATCCCACGGTTTGTTTAATTCCTTGAGGTCCCGCACATCCCAATGATGTCCCTTAAGTCCCTGGTTTCTGTAGTTTCCCAGGGAACATTTGCTTCTATGATGCAGGGCAGTGCCACGACGGCCACTTGATTCCGTGAGTTCCCCCAGTCTCCCAGCAGTCCTTTGGTTCCATGAGACCCTGCAATGTTGCAGTGGGTTGACCTTACCTGGATGCCAGGTGCCCACCAAGCTGCTCTATTGCTGCCCTTCCCAGCCAGACAGAAGAGACAGAATAAGATGGAAAATTATTTCTACCTTGAGATTCAGGCACTTTACTAAAGCAAAAGCCAAAGTTTGCGCATGCATAAGTGAAGAGGAAAATAAAAAGATTTTCTCTCTACTTCCTGTCAGCAGCGATACCTGGCCACTTCATGGGAAGCAGGGCTTCACCACACAGAGAAGCCGCTCAGAAGGCATGTATTGTAAAAAAATGGATTTTCCCCCTTTCCTGTTCCTTTCCTGAGCTCTTGTAGCTGAGCTGACGCCATATATTCTGCAATGTCCCTTTGGTCCATTTGGCTCAACTGACCTGTCTGTATCGCCTCCCATGATCTTGCCCCCGATTCAGGGGACGAAGCCAACAATGCAGATGCTGCACCAGCCCTGCTCAGCAGTTGCCAAAGCACTGGTGTGATTAACCCCTTTGTAGCTCCCAATGCAAAGCACAGCCCTGTGACGCCTGCAGTGAGAAAATGAACTCCAGCTCAGACAGACCCAACACATGTGGGATTCTGAAATGTCTCAGGGTTCCTTTGGTTCCACGATGCCCCTCTCAGACCTGGCAGTAGAAAAATAAATCAAAAAATTGAGAAGAAATCATCTTAAAGTCATGCTAAGCCTGTCTTCTACAGTCCAGAATCTATATATGTGTGACTGCAGATACTTGGGATGAGGGTAGGTGCTCAGAGGAATTCATGGGTTTGATCTAGGAAACCTGTCCCAAAGTTTTCACTGCCTTTTCCTCCTTGGACATTTCCTGATGCCCGGAGGAAGCTCATGTCCAACAGCAGCTCCATCCCCCACTTCCTCCTCCTGGCTGCAGCTCTTGCACTTCTGCTTCTTCCTGGGCATCTCCCTGGCTGCCCTCCTGGGCAACGGCCTCATCCTCAGCGCCGTAGCCTGCCACCACCACCTGCACACCCCCCAGGGACTTCTTCCTGCTCCACCTCTCCCTCACACACCCGGGCTGCATCTGCACCACTCTCCCCAAAGCCATGGCCAATTCCCTCTGGAACACCAGGGGCATGTCCTACTCAGGATGAGCTGCACAGGTGTTTTTTACTTTTCTTCTTGATCACAGCGGAGCTTGCCCTTCTCACCATCATGTCCTATGACCGCTACGTGGCCATCTGCAAAGCCCTTCACTACAGGACCCTCCTGGGCAGCAGAGCTTGTGCCCACGTGGCAGCAGCTGCCTGGGCCACTGGGAAGCGGGTCCGGCCCTGGGGCTGCAGGAGCTGCCGCCTGAGCTGATGATCTCCTGAGCAGTCCAGACATGCAGTCACTGTCCCTGTCCTCTATTGCCTCCCTTTCTTGCTGCAGGACCAGAAACGACTGTGCTGCTCTGCTGGGCTGGGGCGGGGCAGGGAGATGGGGGCACCAGGGAGGGGCTGGTCTGGGCAGTTCCAGTGACTAGAAAACCCCAATGTTCATCTGAAGTGTAGGAGTGGGCAGGGTGGGAGCATTACAGGGCTGAGGTGGCTCCAGGCTCTGGGAGTGGTAGCAGGAGCCCAGGGAGACACTGCCCCTGCTGCAATGAACTGCCTGTGTGTGTGCCAGGGAAGGACTCGTGTCTCTGAACACCCCCGTGTGTGCATCAGTCCAGCTCAGGGTTGGACACCTCTCAGAGCCCTGACACATTTCTCTGGGTGACTCCAGGAAAACCCCCGCTGTGCCAGGGAGTTACCAGATCCTTTGCTGTCACCCTCCTGGTGTCCTGTGTAATGAGGAAACTAGAAAAGGTGATCATCATACCCTGGTAATTTTCTAAGAGGAGAAATGTAACTGCTGCAAAGAAGTGTCACTGCTGGAAAGAAGTGTCACTGAAGAGGTGAGAAGAGGGAACATCATTGTTTCCTTCAGTCTGTTCCACAGCAGGTTCCCCTGGAGCCCCAGGGACACCTGCCTGGAACCCAGGGGGGCAGAGAAAGGGTTGCCTTTGGCTCTTGCTGTGCTGCTCAGCTGGGCCGGGCTCCTGGCACACAGGGAAATCCTGGCAAGCAGGTAGCACTGCAGAGAGACAGCTCTGCCCAGGAGCAGCTCCTCTGCACAGCCCAGCAGGGCCGAGGGCACTGCCTGTAGGCACGAGAGAAGAGAAGAAAGGTAAAGGGAGGTTAAAGGCAGCAGAAAGATGGGAGGTGTTCAGCCGAGACACAACTTGGGGACATGACTTCACACTCCTCTGCAGAGTGAGTCTACAGGTGCAGGGCAATGTCGCTTGTGTTCCTGGAGGAATCTCCTAAAGCTACCACATCCCACAGCCTTGCACATCTGTCAGGACTCTCCCAGTTTCTCTGTTGCGCCGGAGGAGGATGTTCTCCAGGGCAGGCCTTCCCTGCAGCACCATCAAAGAGAACGCGCAGGTGGGCTCCTTCTCCCAGGGATGGTTGCGGGGTGGGAAGGTGGGGGTGCAGCCAGGGATGCCCGGGGCTGTCCTGCAGAGCAGGGTCCCTGTGCTCCGGGGTTCTTTGTGCCAGGGCAGGGACTTTGCTGCCTGCTGGGGTCAGGTCTCATCCTGCCTGGGGAGTTGCCCACCCCTCTGCAGGGAGAAGCTGTCGGTGGGTGGTGAGAACCCCAGCAGGAGCCAGGCAGGTTCTTCCTGCCGTTGGATGAGGTGTGTGTGGTCAGGGCTGTGGGAGGTCAGGGCTGCTCCCAGATCCAGATCACAGCAGCACATTTCCAAGAGCACTGTCAAATGGGAAGGACAAAGCACAATTATTAGGAAGGAATGGAGCTTTTCTGAGTCAGTGTTTTCAGTTTCCTACTCCTGAGGAATCTGGGGGTTGAGAAATGGAAAAGGAGCTCCCATGTTGGACAAGTCACTGAGACTCCTGAGCTGTAACTTGGAATGCACAAGTGCTTCTGTAAGCAACTTCCTAAAGTGCTTTCGGCCTCTGCTCTGCTTTTGACAGAAGCAGCCTCACTTCTGCTGGACCCATCTGTTTTTTCTTTATCTGCCCTTTTCCACTTGCAAAAAGAAAAGTTGCCCAGTCAGTGCGCTGCAAACAGGCAGGTTTCTCTCAGGCCACAGTGAGTGCACAGACATTCGGATGGAGTGCTGACAGGGAAGTCATGAATGGATTTCTGATGTTGAGTCTACTGTTTTGAAATCAGAAAATGTGGTGTTGAAGTCATCGTTAGCCTTTGAGAGGGAAACAGGAGAAAAATCGGATAAATTTGTTGCTAAAAATGAGCTGCTTCAAACTGAGGTTGACAACCTTCAAAGTCTTGTTAAAATTTGGATGATTATGAAACAGTCAACTCATGGATTACCCCCATTAATACTAGACAATGCCCGCAGTAGAAAGGCATAAAGCCCTCCCAGCCCCTCCGGGAACCCTCAAATCCCATCCCGGTCCCACAGGACACTCCCAACTTCCCCTTAAACCCTCCGAGGCCCCCAGACTGCCTCCCAGACCCACAAAAACCCACAAGATGCCCCCAAACCCCTCCCAGTTACCTCCAGCCCTCCCAGGACCTTTCAAACCCTCTCCTAGTTGCCCCCTTCCCCTTGAGGATGCCCCCAAACTCTCTCCCAGTTCCTTCCCACATCCCCGACGATTCCCCAAAACCCCTCACAGCTGCCCCAATCTCCCCAACCTCCCTCCCAAACCCCCAAACTCCCCCAAACACCTTCCCTGTTACCCCCACGACCTCCAAGCCCTTCTCAGCCTCCCCATTCCTTCCCAAAGCCCCGCCCAGTTGCCGGCCCGTCCCCCAGGCTCGGGTGAGGAGGTGCCCCAGGCTGACGGGCCCGCCCAGACAGGGGCGGTTCCAGCAGCATGTCAGGAGCCACCCCGTGCCCCGAAAGCTCCCGCCCACCCTGGAGCCACCTCAGCTGCCCCTGCAGGGGAGAAATCCAGGCCGGAGCAGAGCAGGGGGCAGGGTCGGGCTGGGACCTCTATGGACGGGGGCACTGGGAGAGCAGGGGAGAGACCGGGATGGGCTGAGGGGTCACTGGGGGAGAGGGGAGACACTGGGATGGGCTGAGGGGGCACTGGGAGGGAGAGGGGAAAGTTTTTTGCCCCTTTCCTGGGCACTTGAACACCCTCTGCACCCCCGTTCCCGGCCTTGCCGACTGTCCTTCCCCCCCAAGCCATGAACAGGTTTTGGGGCTCCCTCGTGGGTCGCAGCCAATAGAACGGTTCTGCTGGAATGACGTCATTGCCAAATTCTGCTGGGCCCCTGTCCTTGTGCCGGTGAGTCACCCAATAGAACGTGGAAACTTCCGCGGGGGCTGCCGGGAGCGGGGCGGTGATGGCGGGGGAGGGGAGGATCAGGATTGAACCCGATTGGTCCCGATCGATCCCGTCCCCAGGGTCTGCCCCCGCCGCACTGTTTTTCACGTGAGGCCCCAACGAGGCCATGGTGGTGTGGGGAGAGTTCAGGGGGTCTGGGGGCTCCTGGTGACCCCTCCGAATCTCCCCCAGGACTCTCAGGAACCGCCCAGATCCCCCCCAAGACTCCTGGGGACCCTCCACCTTTCCTCTCCCAAATCTCCTGTGCATCCCCTTAACCCTTGAAAATCTCCTGGGACCACCTCAGACCCCCAGACTCCCTCCTGGGGACCCCCAAACACTCTTCAGGACTCCGGGGCCCCTCCCGACCCCCTCCTAGAGTCTTTTGGGTGTCACCAACCCTTTATGGCGGATTCCTCCGTCCATTTTTCCAACCCGGACTGCTGGGGGTCCACCCCCTCAAGAAACTACTGGGAACTCCCCAGTGTCCCACCACAAGATTCCTGGGTCCCAACCCCCCCCAACCCCCTGTGGGTGCCCCCATCCTTTCTTCCCCTCAAAAATATTCTTGGGGGTCCCCCAATGTCTCCTCCAGTCCCCATCCTGCCAGGGATGGATTTGGGGGGATCTCCTTCCCCTTCCCTCTGGCCCGAAGGCAAATGCCGTTCCTGTCCTTCTTCCTTCGCCCCCAGGCAGAAAAGAGAAGAGAAACAGCCAGTTGGCCCTGGCAGGTGTGGGTGTGTGCAGGCTGTGGTTGAGTGGTTGAGAAGGGAGAGGAGGGGGCTAGTGTTTGGGCCAAGTCCAGCAGGTGATGTCTTTTGCGTCTGGCAGTCCTTGGTCGGCTCCACGACCATCCAGCTGTCAGTGTTCATGACATACCCATCAGCCCTTCTCTTCTTGGTTCCTACACTTGCCAACCCTAAGCTGCTCCTAAGTTCTCTTGCTGTCAGTTCATAAAGAGGTCTTGTCAAGTGTTACTGATTTAGAAACTAAAGCCTGACATCTTTGTCTTTGCCAAAGATGTGTGTGAAAGGGCAGTGCTGTTGCAAAGCAGTGTTGAGCTTCACATTGGGTGACTTGGCAGCTTCCTGTGCATCACCCATGCACCCTGGGTTTCTTTGAAAAGTACTTTTCACTCCAAATGTGACAGCACATTAGCCTGTAGGACATCCTGTCCCCAAATGGATAACTGTAAATATTAATAATAAAAAAGTGACCCCCTCCATTATTCAAGAAAAGCTTGTATCTGTGTACTAAAAGCATCCAAGGGTCACGTCCCCCAGTTTTCTATCTGACAAGGGTTTGGAGGGGCTGCTTTGTGCAGGGAACCCTTTGGGGGCCCCTTGCACATGGGTAGGGCTGCACTCTGGGGGTGTGGGGCTTTGGTTCTTTGGTTGCCAGGGGCCACTGTGAGTCACTGAGCCGGGGTGGGGACAATGGGCAGGGCTGGCTGGGACAGGCTGTGGCACCTGTGACATAAAAGGGAAGTGTCCCTGTGGGGCAGCTCTGCAGGGCCCATCACGGGATGCTGCCCAGTGCAGCCTGTGCTGTGGGGAGCACGCACACAAGGAGAGGCAGGGCCCGGTGTTGCTGCTGGGGCAGGGGGTGAGGCCTTGCCGCCTGCCAGCTGCCTGGGCCCCTGTCCTTGCTGCGCCACATCCCCGAGGCTCCATCCCTGCTCCCCCAGCGCCAGCTCCCTCCTTCCCAGCCCCAACCAAGCCCTTCTCTGTGTCCTCCTGCAGGCCATGGTTTTCACAACATTCCTTTTGGTGCTTGTGCAAAGCATCATCCAGTCCCTGCAGGCGGTCGGGGAGGGGCTGCACAAGACTCAGTGGGCTTGGAGGTCTTTTCCAAGCTGAAGGACTCTTGGATTCTGTGATTGTGTGCTGGATTCAGCTGGGTCCGTGTTAGCAGCATTAGTTTGCTCCCAAAGTTTCCTCGCTGTCTGCTCTTGTGACCTAAGGCTTGAGCTCCTTTAACTCCTTGTGCTGAGCTACTGATGGGAAACGAGAGGCCTCTGTGAGCAGATTCCTGGTGTTCCCTGTAGAACAGTGAGGGAGAAGGTGTAGTCAAGTGGGAAGAGGAGTACTGTTTGTGTGTGGCCTCCTATGTGGCCTTGGCGCCTTTGAGGGGCTTGAAGGAGAAAAGAGCTTTGTTAAAGTGAGAAGTGAAATAGTGTGTTGGCTGTTGTCTCTGCAGGGAGAAGCTGTCGGTGGGGGAGGGGTCACCGAGTGGGGGAGAGGCCATAAAGTGGGGGAGGGGCCCCAGAGTGGGAGAGGGGTCCCAGAATGGGGGAGGGGTCAGAGAGTGGGGGAGGAGCCACAGAGTGGGGGAGGGTCCATAAAGTGGGGGAAGGGTCTGAGAGTGTGGGAGAGGCCATAAAGTGGATGAGGGGCCACAGAGTGGGGGAGGGGTCAGAGAGTGGGGGAGGGGCCATGAAGTGGGAGATGGGTTACAGAATGGGGTAGGGGCTACAGAATGGGGTAGGGGTCACAGAATGGGGAAGGGGCCATAAAGTGTGGGAGGGGCCACGGGGTGGGGGAGGGGTCACAGCCTGGACTCGGGGGGTCAGGGCAGTGACCTCGGGGAGGGGGAGGGGTCAGGGCATGGGGTAGGGGTCTCACCTGATCCCGGGGCTTTCGGGGCCATGGCGGGGCCGAACCTGGTGGGGACACCCAAGTTTTTCCCAAATTTCCCCTCATTTTTCCCAGTTTTTCATCCATTACTCCCAAATTTCCCACTCTTTCCCCAATTTTCCCCCCATTTCCCCCATTTTTCCCAAATTTCCTCATTTTTCTCAATTTTTCCCCATTTTTTTCCAAATTCCTTCCATTGTTCCCAAATTTCCCCCATTTTTTTCCATTTTCCCCAAATTTCCCCCCATTTTTCCCAACTTTCCCCAATTTTCCATCCAATTTTACCCAAATTCCCCCATTTTTTTCTCAATTCACCCCATTTTTCCCAAATTTCCCCATTTTCCCCAAATTCTGCCATTTTTTCCCATTTTTTTCCTAAATTTCCCCTAATTTTTCCCAATTATCCCCCATTTTTCCTGATTTTTCACCCGTTTTCCCCAAATTTCTTAGTTTTTTCCCAATTTTCCCTCCATTTCCCCTCAAAATCCCCCATTTCCCCAAATTTCTGACTTTTTCCTCAAAATTTCCCCCGTTTGTCCACATTTTCCCGGATTTTCCCCCAGTTTTCCTAAATTCCCCCCATTTTCCCCCATTTTTATCAATTTTCCCCAAATTTCCCACTTTTTTCTCAAATTTTCCCCCATTTTTCCCAATTTTTCATTCGTGTTCACCAAATTTCCCCAATTTTTCCCCCAATTTTTCCCCATTTTCCCCAAAATTCCTGGTTTTTTCCCCCCATTTTTTCCCACTGGGGAAATTTTGGAAATTTGGAAAACTGGGGACCCAAAAATCCAAGAAAATGGGGGGAAATGGGGGAAAAATGTGGGGAAAATCCGGAGAAAAATCTGTGAAAATGTGGGGAAAATGGGGGGAAAATCTGGGAAAATGGGGGGAAATCGAGAAAAAATCCGGCAAAATGGGGAAAAAATTGGGAAAAAACTGGGAAAATGGGGAAAAATTGGGAAAAATCCTGGGAAATTCTGGGGAAAATGGGAGAAAATCTGGGGAAAATGTGGAAAAAATGGGGGGGAAAGAGGAAAAAAGGGGAAAAATCTGGGAAAATAGGGAAAAAATGGGGGGAAAATGGGGAATATTCTGGGGAAAATCTGGAAATATGGGGAAAAAAATCTGAGAAAAATGGGGAAAAATCTGGGAAAAATGGGGGAAAATGAGGAAAAATCTGGGAAAATGTGGGAAAAATCATGGAAAATGGGGGGAAATTGGGAAAAAATCCGGGGAAATGTGGGAAAAAAAGGGGGGAAATCCGGGAAAATAATCAGGAAAAAATCTGGGAAAAAATGGGAAAAATGAGGAAAAATCTGGGGAAATAAGGAGAAAATCTGGGAAAATGTGGGAAAAAAATTGGGAAAATGTGGGAAAATGGGGAAAAATGCGAGAAAATGGGGGTGAAATGGGGAAAAATGTGGGGAAAATGGGGAGAGTGGGGAAAAATCTGGGAAAATGTGAAAAAATTGGGAAAAACTGTGGGAAAATGGGGGAAATGAGGAGAAATCCGTGAAAATGGGGGAAAATGAGGAAAAATGTGTGTAAATGGGAAAAAATGGGAAAAAAATCCGGAAAAATGGGGAAAATTGCGAAAAATCAAGAAAAATGGGGGAAAATGTGGGAAAATGTGGGAAAATGTGGGAAAATCTGGAAGAAAATCTGGAGAAAAATCTGAGAAAATGTGTGAAAAATGGGAAAAAATGTGGGAAAAATGTGGGAAAAATGTGGGAAAATGTGGGAAATTCTGGGAAAAGTGGAGGAAAAATCTGGGAAAAATCCGGGAAAATGGGGAAAAAATAGGGAAAAATGTGGGAAAATGGGGAGAAATCTGGGAAAATGGGGACAAACTGGGGGGGAAATGCTGGAAATTCTGGGGAAAATGGGGGGAAATGGAGAAAAATGGGAAAAAATCCCAGAAAATGAGGGAAAAATGGGAAAAGATTTAAAAAAATGGGAAAAAATCTTGGGAAAATCTGGGAAAAATGGGGAAAAATCTGGGAAAATCTGGGAAAATGTGGAAAAAATGGGAGAAAATCCAGGAAATGGGGAGAAATGGGGAAAGATAAAAAAATTTTGGAGAAATGGGGAAAATATGGGAAATTGTGGGAAAAATGCAGGAAAATGGGGGAAAAAATCTGGGCAAGTCTGGGAAAAATGTGAGAAAAAATCCAGGAAATGTGGAAAAAATGGGAAAAAAAAAATCTGGGAAAATCTGGAGAAAAATGTGTGAAAATCTGGGAAAATCTGGACAAAATGGGGAAAAATCTGGGAAAATGGGGGAAAAATGGGAAAAAATCTGGGAAAATGTAGGAAAATTGGGAAAAATGTGGAAAATGGGGGGGAAATGGGGAAAAATTCAGGAAAATGTGGAAAAATGGGGGAAAATCTGGGAAAAATGGGGAAAATGGGGGGAAATGTGGAAAAATGGGGAAAAATGTGGAAAAACTGGGTTAAACTGGGAGGAACTGGGAGAAACTGGGCCAGAGGGAAAGGGATGTTGCCATGGAAATGTGAGCCCGCCCCTCCCCCACCCGGCCCAGGGCCCACGGGGGGGGGGAGCTGGGTTAAACTGGGACATACTGGGAGGCACTGGGGGGGACACTGGGAGTTACTGGGAGCTACTGGAAGCTACTGGGGGGGTCACTGGGGTTACTGGGATGGACACTGGAGTTACTGGGAGCTACTGGGGGGGTCACTGGGGTTACTGGGAGTTACTGGGAGCTACTGGGGGGCTTACTGGGAGTTACTGGGAGCTACTGGGGTGGACACTGGGGTTACTGGGAGTTACTGGGATGGACACTAGGATTCCTGGGAGTTACTGGGAGCTACTGGGATAGACACTGGGGTTACTGGGAGCTACTAGGAGCTACTGGGGGGGTCACTGGGGTTACTGGGGGGGTCACTGGAGATACCGGAGGCATTACTGGGGTTACTGGGAGCTACTGGGAGCCACTGGGAGCGGTCCATCCCCCTCCCTCCCCAAGGTCACCCCAAGGACACGGAGGGGGGATAGGGGGGGAAACCCTGCCCCCTCCCAGTCCCTCCCAGTCCCTCCCAGTTCCCTCCCAGTCCCTCCCAGTACCTGAACTGGTCACATTGGGAGTGGCTCCAGGTCCCCCCTCCAGTTTGGGCCCCCGGGGCTATTTTCGGGACCCGGTGATGTCACTGGGGGGGAGGGGCCTCGAGGGGGCGGCCCCTCCCCTCTCCCTTCCCAGTACAGACCAGTAAGGGACCAGTAACGGCCCCAGTAGGGGGGGGAGGGGAAGGAGGGAACAGTGAGGGTGGGGATGGAGCAGGATGGTCCTTGAGCGTGGGGGAAGGGCAGGAGGTTCTCTGAGGGTGGGGGAAGGGCAGGACAGTCCCTGAGGGTGGGGGAGGGGTAGGCGGGTCCTGAGGGTGGGGGAGGGGCAGGGAGGGACCCCAAAAGTGAAGGAGGGGCCCTGAGGGTCCCTGAGGGTGGGGGAAGGGTAGGAAGTTCCCCGAGGGTGGGGGAGGGGCAGGAGAGTCTCTGAGGTTGGGGGAGGGGTCCTGAGGGCCCCTGAAGGTGGGGGAGGGGCAGGGAGGGCTCCTGAGAGTGGGGGAGGGGTAGCAGGTTCACTGGGGGGAGGGGAAGGAAGGGACCCTGAGGGTGGGGGAGGGATAGGAGGGACCCTGAGGGTTGGGGAGGTGCAGGAAGGGGGGGGAGGGACTTTGGGGGGGCCCTTAAAGGTGGGGGGAGGGGCTGAAAGTGGGTCCATCATTGGGAGGGGACACGCCCACCCAAAACCCAGTAAGTCCCAGTGGAGCTCCCAGTTCAGGGAGGGGGAGAGGATGCAAAAGACACGCCCACTTGCAGAGGCTATGGCCACCTTGGGATGGGACACGCCCACCAGGGAGAGACCACGCCCACCTAAAGAAGGGACACGCCCACCCCCAAACCACTAAGTCCCAGCTGAGTTCTGCCTTAACTGGTCCTTACTGGTCCCACCACCCCATTCCGCGTTCCAGTGACTCGTACTGGTCCATACTGGTTTATACTGGTCTATCGTGGTTTATACTGGTCTGGACTGGTCTGACCTTGATGGAGATGCTGAAGTGCTCCCAACCCCCTTAACTGGTCCTTACTGGTCCCACCACCCTATTCCGTGTTCCAGTGACCCGTACTGGTTCATATTGGTCTATACTGGTCCATACTGGTTTATACTAATCTATACTGGTCTATACTGGTCTGTACTGGTGTGACGTTGACGAAGATGCTGAAGTGCCCCCAAGCCCCTTAACTGGTCCTTACTGGTCCCACCGTCCCATTCCCCGTTCCAGTCACCTGTACTGGTCCATACTGGTTTATACTGGTTTATAGTGGCCCATACTGGTCTATACGGGTCTATACTGGTTTAAACTGACCTGACCTTAAAGGAGATTCTGAAGGGCCCCCAACCCCCTTAACTGGTCCTTACTGGTCCCACTGCCCCATTCCCCATTCCAATGACCCGTACCGGTCTGTACTGGTTTATACTGGTCTATACCGGTCTATACCAGTCCATACTGGTCTATACTGGTTTATACTGGTCTGTACAGGTCTGACCTTGACGGAGATGATGAAGCGCCCCCAACCCCCTTAACTGGTCCTTACTGATCCCACCACCCCATTCCCTGTTTCAGTGACCTGTACTGGTTTATATCGGTTTATACTGCTCTACCCTGGTTTATACTGGTCTATACTGGTCCATACTGGTTTGTACCGGTCTGTACTGGTCTGACCTTGATGGAGATGCTGAAGTGCCCCCAACCCCCTTAACTGGTCCTTACTGGTCCCACCACCCTACTCGCTGTTCTAGTGACCTGTACTGGTCCATACTGGTCCATACTGGTCCGTACTGGTTTTTTACTGGTCTATACTGGTCTATACTGGTTTATACTGGTCTATACTGGTCTACACTGGTCTATACTGGTCTATACTGGTCTGACCTTGATGGAGATGCTGAAGTGCCCCCAACCCCCTTAACTGGTCCTTACTGGTCCCACCACCCTGCTCCCCATTCCATTGACCCATACTGGGTCGTGGTGGCAAGAACCCCAGCAGGAGCCAGGTGGGGTCTTCCTGCCATTGGATGAGTGCTCTGGGAGGTCAGGGCTGCTCCCAGATCCAGATCACAGCAGCACATTTCCAAGAGCACTGTCAAATGGGAAGGACAAAGCACAATTATTAGGAAGGAATGGAGCTTTTCTGAGTCAGTGTTTCCAGTTTCCTACTCCTGAGGAATCTGGGGGTTGAGAAATGGAAAAGAAACTCTCATGTTGGACAAGTCACTGAGACTCCTGAGCTGTAGCTTGAAATGCACAAGTGCTTCTGTAAGCAACTTCCTAAAGTGCTTTCGGTCTCTGCTCTGCTTTTGACAGAAGCAGCGTCACTTCTGCTGGACCCATCTGTTTTTTCTTTATCTGCCCTTTTCCACCTGCCTGAGGTTTCTCTCAGGTCAAAGTGAGAGCACAGACATTTGGATGGAGTGCTGACAGGGAAGTCATGAATGGATTTCTGATGTTGAATCTACTGTTTTGAAATCAGAAAATGTGGGACTGAAGTCATCGTTAGCCTTTGAGAGGGAAACAGGAGAAAAATCGGATAAATTTGTTGCTAAAAATGAGCTGCTTCAAACTGAGGTTGACCACCTTCAAAGTCTTGTTGCGCCAGAGTGCAGAGAGAAAACTGTTGCTAAAAAAACAGGCTCCTGGTTTGGTCAGGCAACTTCATAAACCAGTGTCTTACCCTGGCATTGAGACTTGGGAAACCACAGAGAACCCTGATTCTAAGTCTCAGGAGAGAAAGAAACAAGGAGAATTTGAAGTTCAACTGATGTTTCTAGAGTCTCCCAGCTTTCCTCACATTAATGAAAATAGACTGAGTGATCCCTGTGATAATGAACAAAGGGAAGATTCTTCTTTACCTCCCTCAATTTCCTTTGTGCCTGATACTGAATCCACTAAAAACCCTTGGACTCAAAAAGAGAACCCGACCCAGAAAACAACTCAATTCATTCTGATTCAAGTGGTTAAAGAGCAGAAGCATTATGGCGATAAACCTGGACAAATTAAAAGCCAACCAGTGAAATCCTATCAATATATCACATACCTTGGCATTCCACTTTGTTCTCCTCAACAGTTAATACAATTTCCAATGGATATGGGGACAAAATGTTGGCAGCAAAATGCCAAAGATGGGATTAAAACCCAGACGAAAAAGAATTAAAATCACTGGAGAAAAAGAAGAAACCAGTCTTCAACCAAGAGCTTCAGCCTGTTACTGTTTTGTTGATATTACCTTTTTGCTTTTTATTCTAATAATCATATTGTATGTTAAAATTTGGATGATTATGAAACAGTCAACTCACTGATTACCCCCATCAATACTAGAGGATGCCCGCAGTATACACCCGTCCCAGCCCCTCCAGGAACCCTCAAATCCCATCCTGGTCCCACAGGACACTCCCAACTTCCCCTCAAACACTCCGAGGCCCCCAGATTGACTCCCAGATCCAGAAAACTCTTGCTGCCTGCCCATGGAGTGCCCAGTGTGGCCCACCAACTGCACCACAAAGCCAAAGCTTCCAGGCTTTCTTTCCTGGGAATTAGGGCTGTTGTTTCCTGTTTTCAGCCATGCCTCCCAACTGATAGCCCAACTCCCAAACTGCTAGCATGCCTGTTGATACAGAATTGTTAAAATAAACCTTGCCAGTATATGTTTTCAGACACCGATTATTTAGTGTTGTTTCACTTTAATCCACCCCAAGGGAATTATTAATAAAAACCTGAGTTACCCCCTCTCCCCTTTTCCTGGGGCGGGTTGTAACACCAATCAGCACTGACTCCGCCCAGTAGGCATAGCAAAGGAAGTTTCCTTTTGGTTTAGGGTTTAGTGTTACGGTTAGGGTTAGGGTTAGGGTTTAAGGTTAGGGTTAGGGTTAGGGTTAGGGTTAGCTTTTGAGTTAGGGTTAGGGTTAGAAAGGGTTAGGGTTAGGATTAGGAAATTTAGGGTTAGGGTTAGAGTTAGCAAAAGTTAGGGTTAGGGTTAGGGTTAGGGTTAGGGTTATGGGTAAGGGTTAGGGTTGGGAAGAATTTGCCTCAGTGTGCGATCTAACAATCGCGGTTTTAGGCCATTCCGGACACGCAGCAGTGCCCAATAAGCCCCTCTCAGGCTGTCATGGTTTGAGATAATCCCCAAATCCAATTCCCTAGCTCCATTCCCCCTCCCACATCTCAGCTTAATGTGAGATGGGTTTTTCCAGACAAAACACACCAGACTCAAAGTGGGGGAAAAGGGAATATATTACAATGACTGTACAAATAAATACCATATCACATTATACACATGATCACAAACTATCTCTACCATGACATATGTATTTACAGTGGACCAGATCTCTTCTCCCCTCCAAATAAAAGTCCAGGAGGGAAAGAAGGACAGATCCCTTCCAGTCCTTAAGCAGCAGCATCTTCTGAGGCAGCAGTCTGTCTGTCTTCTCCACATGCAGCAGCTGATAGCTGGCTTTCTGCCAGCACTCACGAGGGAGGTATTCAAGCCCCTCTCGGCCCCATCGCCTCCAACCGAGGGGTCTTCCGTGGGCTTCGTAACCCCAGACAAGGTCGTTTCACCACGTCATATCACGAAGACACAGGGGGGTCTTCGTGACGGTCTGGTATCTCCAGGAGACTCAGCTCCTTGCAGGGCCTCTGTGCCCTGTCTCTCAGGCTGCCACCGTGGCAGCAGTGCAAGGGGGGGGGAGCCAAGGTCAACTCCCCCCCCGCATTCCTCTGGCCATCCCGGTCCAACTCCAGGACGCTTTGAGCTTCTCAGCTCCTCTCTCTCTCCAGTGCTGCATGTCTAAAACTCTTCTCCGAAATAGGGGTCCATGTCCCTCTTCTCCAAGAGGGGTCTCAAGGGAGTTTTAGGGGATCTGGTACAGTCTTACCCCCAGAACTCTGTCTCTCAGACTGCTGGCTCTCTTTCTCCTCGGCTCTCTTTCCAGGAGTCTTCTCTCTGCGGTGCTGCATGTTGTTTCTGCTGCTCCTTCAGTTCAGGTGTTATCTGCTCTGGCTCTCTGCCACCGTTTCTCTGGTCAGAGCCAGCTGCTGCTCTGTGCCCATGGAGAAAACATCTCCCGGCATAACTACAGGCACCTAGCCCAGCTTTATGCTGTTCCAGGTCCCCGCAGCCCCCCCAGCCAGGGGTTGGGAGGCCCCAGAGGGCCCGAGGGGCTCAGAGCCCCTTCCTCGTGGCTCTACAACAGGGCCACCTCTCCAACAACAACCCAACTACCACTCTTCTCTTCTGGTGAGCTTGTGGGATGTTGACATTTTTGCAGGAGCGCCCATTGGACAGAACTCCAAAACTTCCAGGGGTTTCCACCCCTTGGGGTCTACCACTTTTCTAGCCTCTGGGGGAAAACAAGATTCAAACCATGACACAGGCTATAAGCCCGATTCACTGCCCCCCACTGTCAGAATCTTTTGCTTTTTCTCTTGGGTCTCTGCTTTTGCTCTTGTTATTCTGTTGTGTGTCTGACAGAATACCCACCGCCGTCCAGTATGTACTCTGCTTCTATAGAGCACTGTCCCCTAACCCCAACATTAAAAGAGAGACTGGAAGCTATGCGCAAACCCTGTTCCCTAACGGTAACCCTAATCAAGAGACTGGAAGCTATGCGCAAACCCTTTTCCCTAACCCTAACCCTAAAAACGAGACTGCAAGTTATGCACAAACCGTGTTCCTTAACCCTAACCTTAAAAAAGAGACTGCAAGCTACACGCAGACCCTTTTCTCTGAACCTAACCTTAAAAAAGAGACTGCAAGCTATGCGCAAACCTGATTCCCTGACCCTAATCCAAAAAAAGCGAATGCAAGCTATGTGCAAACCCTGTTCCCTAACCTTAACCTTAAAAAAGAGACTGCAAGTTATGCACAAAACCAGTTCCCTAACCCTAACTTTAAAAAAGAGACTGCAAGCTACTAGGGTTAGGATCAGGGTTAGGGTAAGGGTTAGGTTTGGTGTTAGGGTTTAGGGTTAGGGTTTAGGGTTAGGGTTAGGGTTCGGGTTCGGGTTCGGGTTCGGGTTAGGGTTAGGGTTCGGGTTAGGGTTAAGGTTAGGGTTAGGGTAAGGGTTAGGGGTTAGGGTTGGGGTTAGGGTTAGGGTTAGTCAGAATCTGTCTCAATGCGCGATCTAACTATCGCGGGTTTACCCCATTCCAGGAACGCAGTGGTGCCCAGTAAACCCCTCTCGGGCTATAAGCCCGATTCAGTGACCACCGCTGTCAGAATCTTTTGCTTTTTCTCTTGGGTCTCTGCTTTTGCTGTTGCTGTTCTGTTGCGTGTCTGGCAGAATACCCACCGCCGTCCGGTATGTACTCTGCTTCTATAGAGCACTGGCCCCGCCCAATGGGTGGAGTCAAGAGGTGGAGTCCATGTTGATTGTTCTGTGTCACTGACTCCACCTACTGGGCGGAGTCAGTGCTGATTGGTGTTACAACCCGCCCCAGGAAAAGGGGAGAGGGGGTAACTCAGGTTTTTATTAATAATTCCCTTGGGCTGGATTAAAGTGAAACGACACTAAATAATCGGTGTCTGAAAACATATACTGGCAAGGTTTATTTTAACAATTCTGTATCAACAGGCATGCTAGCAGTTTGGGTGCTGTCATACCACAATGTGACACAGAGATAACCTTTGGGGGGGGGAAAGAAAATGCATAGGGGAGAGAAAGGCAGGATAAGAGCAAGGGAGAGTAAGAGAAAGAAAAGCTGAGAGTGGACAGATGTATATAGTCACCGCCCACGGGGTCCAGTGATGCTTCCATGTCTGTCAGTTGAAGTGGTGGCCTTGATCTGCCGGGGGTGAAGGAGGGAAGTCCCCATACTCCAAGAAGTTATGAGTTATAGCCATGATTAGTGTCACAGGCCATACCTCGAGCCTCCTACATCTCGAGGGTTGCAGTCTCTCTTCTAAGGTTAGGGAACAGGCTTTGGGCATAGCTTGCAGTTACTGTGTGGACCAATTGTCAGAGACTGAAATGGTTAATGATTTATGCATTCTAGGAGACTTTTCAGGCTTTTGACTTGCATGATACCTCTGATGAGCAGTCGGGCCCCTCCCTCCCTCCAGTGCTGACGGTGTGAAGCCCTGAAAAGGCAAGAGCTGAGCTTACAGGCTTTTGACTGTTGATATATCTGATGAGGAATCAGACCCCTCCCTCCCTCTGCTATGAGATGTTAGGGTTAGGGTTAGGGTTAAGGTTAGCACGGGTTAGGGTTTAGGTTTTAGGGTTTACGGTTTGGGGTTTAAGGTTTGGGTGTGGGTTTGGGTTAGGGTTTAGTGTTAGGGTTAGGATTAGGGTTAGGCAGAATCGGTCTCGATGCGCGATCTAACTATCGCGGGCTTAGCCCATTCCAGACACGCAGCGGTGCCCAAAAAACCCTTCTGGGGCTATGAGCCCGATTCACTGCCCACCGCTGTCAGAATCTTTTGCTTTTTCTCTTGGGTCTCTGCCATTGTTATTGCTGTTCTGCTGCGTGTCTGGTAGAATACCCGCCGCCATCCGGTATGTACTCTGCTTCTATAGAGCACTGGCCCCGCGCACTGGGTGGAGTCAAGAGGTGGAGTCAATGCTGATTGGTCCGCGTCACTGGCTTTGCCTACTGGGCGGAACCAGTGCTGATTGGTCCACACAGTAATGGCAAGCTATGCGCAAAACCTTTTCCCTAACACTAACCCTAAAAAAGAGACTGCAAGCTATGTGCAAACCCTTTTCCCTAACCCTAACCCTAAAAAAGAGCCTGCAAGCTACTAAGGTTAGGGTTAGGATTAGGGTTAGGGTTAGGGTTAGGGTTAGGGTTTAGGGTTTAGGGTTAGGGTTAGGGTTAGGGTTAGGGTTAGGGTTAGGGTTTAGGGTTAGGGTTAGGGTTAGGGTTAGGGTTAGGGTTAGTGTTAGGGTTAGGGAAACGGCTTTGCGCATAGCTTGTAGTCTCTTTTTTAGGGTTAGGTTCAGAGAAAAGGGTCTGCGTATAGCTTGCAGTCTCTTTTTTAAGGTTAGGGTTAGGGAAGAGGGTTTGCGCATAACTTACAGTCTCGTTTTTAGGGTTAGGGTTAGGGAAAAGGGTTTGCGCATAGCTTCCAGTCTCTCTTATAATGTTGACTTTAGAGGACAGGGTTTTCGCATAGTTTCCAGTCTCTCTTTTAATGTTGGGGTTAGGGGACAGTGCTCTATAGAAGCAGAGTACATACTGTACGGCGGTGCGTATTCTGCCACACACGCAACAGAAGAACAACAGCAAAGGCAGAGACCCAAGAGAAAAAGCAAAAGATTCTGACAGTGGGGGGCAGTGAATCAGGCTTATAGCCTGAGAGGGACTTATTGGGCACCGCTGCGTGTTGGGAATGGGCTAAACCCGCGATTGTTAGATCGCGCACTGAGGCAAATTCTTCCCAACCCTTACCCTTACCAATAACACTAACCCTAACCCTAATCCCAACCCTAACCCTAACAGTAACCCTGTCTTTTTCTAACCCTAAACCTAACCCTAACCCTAACCCTGACTTTTGCTAACTCTAACCCTAAACCTAAATTTCCTAACCCTAACCCTAACCCTTTCTAACCCTAACCCTAACCCTAACTCAAAACCTAACCCTAACCCTAACCCTAGCCCTAACCGAAACCCTTACCCTAACCCTAAACCCTAACCCTAAAGTCTAAGCCTATCCCTAACCCTTACCCTAACCCAAACCCTAAACTTAGTAACTTGCAGTCTCTTTTTTAAGGTGAGGGGTAGCGAAAAGGGTTTGCGCATAGCTTGCAGTCTCTTTTTTAGGGTTAGTGTTGGGGAAAAGGGTTCGGGCATTGCTTGCAATTACTGTGTGGACCAATCAGCACTGACTCCGCCCAGTAGGCAAAGCCAGTGACGCGGACCAATCAGCATTGACTCCACCTCTTGACTCCACCCAGTGCGTGGGGCCAGTGCTCTATAGAAGCAGAGTAGATACCGGACGGCGGCGGGTATTCTACCAGACACGCAACAGAACAGCAACAACAATGGCAGAGACCCAAGAGAAAAAGCAAAAGATTCTGACAGCGGTGGGCACTGAATCGGGCTTATAGCCCGAGAGGGGTTTACTGGGCACCACAGCGTTCCTGGAATTGGGTATACCCGCGATAGTTAGATCGCGCATTGAGACAGATACTGACTAACCCAAACCCTAACCCCAACCTTAACCCCTAACCCTTACCCTAACCCTAACCTTAACCCTAACCCGAACCCGAACCCTAACCCTAACCCTAGTAGCTTGCAGTCTCTTTTTTAAAGTTAGGGTTAGGGAACTGGTTTTGTGCATAGCTTGCAGTCTCTTTTTTAAGGTTAAGGTTAGGGAACAGGGTTTGCACATAGCTTGCATTCGCTTTTTTAGGATTAGGGTCAGGGAATCGGGTTTGCGCATAGCTTGCAGTCTCTTTTTTAAGGTTAGGTTCAGAGAAAAGGGTCTGCGTATAGCTTGCAGTCTCTTTTTTAAGGTTAGGGTTAGGGAAGAGGGGTTGCGCATAACTTGCAGTCTCGTTTTTAGGGTTAGGGGGAGGGAAAAGGGTTTGCGCATAGCTTCCAGTCTCTTGATTAGGGTTAGGGTTAGGGAACAGGGTTTGCGCATAGCTTCCAGTCTCTCTTTTAATGTTGGGGTTAGGGGACAGTGCTCTATAGAAGCAGAGTACATAGCGGACGACGGTGGGTATTCTACCAGACGCAACAGAATAGCAACAGCAAAAGCAGAGACCCAAGAGAAAAAGCAAAAGATTCTGACAGTGGTGGGCAGTGAATCGAGCTTATAGCCTGAGAGGGGCTTATTGGGCACGGCTGCGTGTCCGGAATGGGCTAAAATCGCGATTGTTAGATCGCACACGGAGGCAAATTCTTCCCAACACTAACCCTTACCCATAACCATAACCCTAAACCTAACCCTAACCCTAACCCTAACCCTAACCTGAACTTTTGCTAACTCTAACCCTAACCCTAAGTTTCCTAAACCTAACCCTTTCTAACCCTAACCCTAACTCAAAACATAACCCTAACATTAACCCCAACCCTAACCCTAACCCTAACCCTAACCCTAACAATAACCCTAACCTTAACACTAACCCTAACCCTAACCCTAACCCTAACCCTAACCCTAACCCTAACCCTAACCCTAAACCTAACCCTAACCCTAACCCTAACCCTAACCCGTACCATAACCCTAACAATAACCCTAACCTTAACACTAACCCTAACCCTAACCCTAACCCTAAACCTAACCCTAACCCCAAACCCTAACCCTAACCGTAACCCTAACCCTAACCCTAACCCTGACCTTAGTATCTTGCAGTCTCTTTTTTAAGGTGAGGGGTAGGGAAAAGGGTTTGCGTATAGCTTGCAGGTTTTTTTTAGGGTTAGGGAACCGGGTTTGCACATAGCTTGCAGTCTCTTTTTTAGGGTTAGTGTTAGGGAAAAGGGTTTGTGCATAGCTTGCAGTTACTGTGTGGACCAATCAGCACTGACTCCGCCCAGTAGGCAAAGCCAGTGACGCGGACCAATCAGCACTGACTCCACCTCTTGACTCCACCCAGTGCGCGGGGCCAGTGCTCTATAGAAGCAGAGTACATACCCGGATGGCGGCAGGTATTCTACCAGACACGCAACAGAACAGCAACAACAATGGCAGAGACCCAAGAGAAAAAGCAAAAGATTCTGACAGCGGTGGGCACTGAATTGGGCTTATAGCCCGAGAGGGGTTTACTGGGCACCACTGCGTTCCTGGAATGGGGTAAACCCGCGATAGTTAGATCGCGCATTGAGACAGATTCTGACTAACCCTAACCCTAACCCTAACCCTAACCCTAACCCTTACCCTAACCCTAACCTTAACCCTAAGCCGAACCCTAACCCTAACCCTAACCCGAAGTCGAACCCTAACCCTAACCCTAACCCTAAACCCTAACCCTAAACCCTAACACCAAACCTAACCCTTACCCTAACCCTAACCCTAACCCTAACCCTAGTAGCTTGCAGTCTCTTTTTTAAAGTTAGGGTTAGGGAACTGGTTTTTTTCATAGCTTGCAGTCTCTTTTTTAAGGTTAAGGTTAGGGAACAGGGTTTGCACATAGCTTGCATTCGCTTTTTTAGGATTAGTGTCCGGGAATCGGGTTTGCGCATAGCTTGCAGTCTCTTTTTTAAGGTTAGGTTCTGAGAAAAGGGTCTGCGTATAGCTTGCAGTCTCTTTTTTAAGGTTAGGGTTAGGGAAGAGGGTTTGTGCATAACTTACAGTCTCGTTTTTAGGATTAGGTGAAGGGAAAAGGGTTTGCGCATAGCTTCCAGTCTCCTGGTTAGGGTTAGGGTTAGGGAACAGGGTTTGCGCAGAGCTTCCAGTCTCTCTTTTAATGTTGGGGTTAGGGGACAGTGCCCTATAGAAGCAGAGTACATACTGGACGGCAGTGGGTATTCTGCCAGACACGCAACAGAACAGCAACAGCAAAGGCAGAGACCCAAGAGAAAGAGCAAAAGATTCTGACAGTGGGGGGCAGTGAATCAGGCTTATAGCCTGAGAGGGGCTTATTGGGCACGGCTGCGTGTCCGGAATGGGATAAAATCGCGATTGTTAGATCGCACACTGAGGCAAATTCTTCCCAACACTAACCCTTACCCATAACCATAACCCTAACCCTAACCCTAACCCTAACCCTAACAGTAACCCTGTCTTTTGCTAACCCTAACCCTAACCCTAACCCTAAACCCTAACCCCAACCCTAACCCCAACCCTAACCCTAACCCTAACCCTAACCTGAGTATCTTGCAGTCTCTTTTTTAAAGTTAGGGTTAGGGAACTGGTTTTGTGCATAGCTTGCAGTCTCGTTTTTCACGTTAAGGTTAGGGAACCGGGTTTGCGCATAGTTTGCAGTCGCTTTTTTAAGGTTAGGGTTAGGGAAGAGGGTTTACGCATAACTTGCAGTCTCGTTTTTAGGGTTAGGGGTAGGGAAAAGGGTTTACGCATAGCTTCCAGTCTCTCTTTTAATGTTGGGGTTAGGGGACAGTGCTCTATAGAAGCAGAGTACATACTGGACGGCAGTGGGTATTCTGCCAGACACGCAACAGAACAGCAACAGCAAAGGCAGAGACCCAAGAGAAAGAGCAAAAGATTCTGACAGTGGTGGGCAGTGAATCAGGCTTATAGCCTGAAAGGGGCTTATTGGGCACCGCTGCGTGTCCGGAATGGGCTAAAACTGCGATTGATAGATCGCGCACTGAGGCAAATTCTTCCCAACTCTAACCCTTACCCATAACCCTAACCCTAACTTTAATCCTAACCCTAACCCTAATAGTAACCCTGTCTTTTGCTAACCCTAAACCTAACCCTAACCCTAACCCTAACTTTTGCTAACTCTAACCCTAACCTTAAATTTCCTAACCCTAACCCTAACCCTTTCTAACCCTAACACTAATTCAAAACCTAACCCTAACCCTAACCCTAAACCTAACCCTAACCCTAACCCTAAACCTAACCCTAACCCTAACCCTAACCCAAACCCTAACCCTAACCCTAACACTAAAGTCTAACCCTAACCCTAACCCTAACCCTAACCTTAGTAGCTTGCAGTCTCTTTTTTAAGGTGAGGGGTAGGGAAAAGGGTTTGCGCATAGCTTGCATGTTTTTCTTAGGGTTAGGGAAACGGGTTTGCGAATAGCTTGCAGTCTCTTTTTTAGGGTTAGGGTTAGGGAACCGGGTTTGCGCATAGCTTGCAGTCTCTTTTTTAGGGTTAGTGTTAGGGAAAATGGTTTGCGCATAGCTTGCAGTTACTATGTGGACCAATCAGCACTGACTCCGCCCAGGAGGCAAAGCCAGTGACGTGGACCAATCAGCACTGAGTCCACCTCTTGACTCCACCCAGTGCGCGGGGCCAGTGCTCTAGAGAAGCAGAGTACATACCGGACGGCGGCGGCTATTCTACCAGACACGCAACAGAACAGCAACAACAATGGCAGAGACCCAAGAGAAAAAGCAAAAGATTCTGACAGCGGTGGGCAGTGAATCGGGGTTATAGTCCCAGAGGGGCTTATTGGGCACCACTGCGTGTCTGGAATGGGCTAAGCCCGCGATTGTTAGATCGCGCATTGAGACCGATTCTGCCTAACCCTAATCCTAACCCTAACACTAAACCCTAACCCAAACCCACACCCCAACCTTAAACCCCAAACCGTAAACCCTAAAACCTAAACCCTAACCCGTGCTAACCTTAACCCTAACCCTAACCCTAACATCTCATAGCAGAGGGAGGGAGGGGCCTGATTCCTCATCAGATATATCAACAGTCAAAAGCCTGTAAGCTCAGCTCTTGCCTTTTCAGGGCTTCACACCGTCAGCACTGGAGGGAGGGAGGGGCCCGACTGCTCATCAGAGGTATCATGCAAGTCAAAAGCCTGAAAAGTCTCCTAGAATGCATAAATCATTAACCATTTCAGTCTCTGACAATTGGTCCACACAGTAACTGCAAGCTATGCCCAAAGCCTGTTCCCTAACCTTAGAAGAGAGACTGCAACCCTCGAGATGTTGGAGGCTCGAGGTATGGTCTGTGACACTAATCATGGCTATAACTCATAACTTCTTGGAGTATGGGGACTTCCCTCCTTCACCCCCGGCAGATCAAGGCCACCACTTCAACTGACAGACATGGAAGCATCGCTGGACCCCGTGGGCGGTGACTATATACATCTGTCCACTCTCAGCTTTTCTTTCTCTTACTCTCCCTTGCTCTTATCCTGCCTTTCTCTCCCCTATGCATTTTCTTTCCCCCCCCCAAAGGTTATCTCTGTGTCACATTGTGGTATGACAGCACCCAAACTGCTAGCATGCCTGTTGATACAGAATTGATAAAATTAACCTTGCCAGTATATGTTTTCAGACACCGATTATTTAGTGTTGTTTCACTTTAATCCAGCCCAAGGGAATTATTAATAAAAACCTGAGTTACCCCCTCTCCCCTTTTCCTGGGGCGGGTTGTAACTGGCAAGGTTTATTTTAACAATTCTGTATCAACAGGCATACTAGCAGTTTGGGAGTTGGGCTATCAGTTGGGAGGCATGGCGGAAAACAGGAAACAACAGCCCTAATTGCCAGGAAAGAAAGCCTGGAAGCTTTGGCTTTGTGGTGCAGTTGGTGGGCCACACTGGGCACTCCATGGGCAGGCAGCAAGAGTTTTCTGGATCTGGGAGTCAATCTGGGGGCCTCGGAGTGTTTGAGGGGAAGTTGGGAGTGTCCTGTGGGACCAGGATGGGATTTGAGGGCTCCTGGAGGGGCTGGGACGGGTGTATACTGCGGGCATCCTCTAGTATTGATGGGGGTAATCAGTGAGCTGACTGTTTCATAATCATCCAAATTTTAACATACAATATGATTATTAGAATAAAAAGCAAAAAGGTAATATCAACAAAACAGTAACAGGCTGAAGCTCTTGGTTGAAGACTGGTTTCTTCTTTTTCTCCAGTGATTTTAATTCTTTTTCGTCTGGGTTTTAATCCCATCTTTGGCATTTTGCTGCCAACATTTTGTCCCCATATCCATTGGAAATTGTATTAACTGTTGAGGAGAACAAAGTGGAATGCCAAGGTATGTGATATATTGATAGGATTTCACTGGTTGGCTTTTAATTTGTCCAGGTTTATCGCCATAATGCTTCTGCTCTTTAACCACTTGAATCAGAATGAATTGAGTTGTTTTCTGGGTCGGGTTCTCTTTTTGAGTCCAAGGGTTTTTAGTGGATTCAGTATCAGGCACAAAGGAAATTGAGGGAGGTAAAGAAGAATCTTCCCTTTGTTCATTATCACAGGGATCACTCAGTCTATTTTCATTAATGTGAGGAAAGCTGGGAGACTCTAGAAACATCAGTTGAACTTCAAATTCTCCTTGTTTCTTTCTCTCCTGAGACTTAGAATCAGGGTTCTCTGTGGTTTCCCAAGTCTCAATGCCAGGGTAAGACACTGGTTTATGAAGTTGCCTGACCAAACCAGGAGCCTGTTTTTTTAGCAACAGTTTTCTCTCTGCACTCTGGCGCAACAAGACTTTGAAGGTGGTCAACCTCAGTTTGAAGCAGCTCATTTTTAGCAACAAGTTTATCCGATTTTTCTCCTGTTTCCCTCTCAAAGGCTAACGATGACTTCAGCCCCACATTTTCTGATTTCAAAACAGTAGATTCAACATCAGAAATCCATTCATGACTTCCCTGTCAGCACTCCATCCAAATGTCTGTGCTCTCACTTTGACCTGAGAGAAACCTCAGGCAGGTGGAAAAGGGCAGATAAAGAAAAAACAGATGGGTCCAGCAGAAGTGATGCTGCTTCTGTCAAAAGCAGAGCAGAGACCGAAAGCACTTTAGGAAGTTGCTTACAGAAGCACTTGTGCATTCCAAGTTACAGCTCAGGAGTCTCAGTGACTTGTCCAACATGAGAGTTTCTTTTCCATTTCTCAACCCCCAGATTCCTCAGGAGTAGGAAACTGGAAACACTGAGAAAAGCTCCATTCCTTCCTAATAATTGTGCTTTGCCCTTCCCATTTGACAGTGCTCTTGGAAATGTGCTGGTGTGATCTGGATCTGTGAGCAGCCCTGACCTCCCAGAGCACTCATCCAACGGCAGGAAGACCCCACCTGGCTCCTGCTGGGGTTCTTGCCACCACGACCCAGTATGGGTCAATGGAATGGGGAGCAGGGCGGTGGGACCAGTAAGGACCAGTTAAGGGGGTTGGGGGCACTTCAGCATCTCCATCAAGGTCAGACCAGTACAGAGCAGCATAGACCAGTATAGATCGGTATAGACCAGTATAAACCAGTATGGACCAGAATAGACCAATATGGGTCACTGGAATGGGGAATGGGGCAGTGGGACCGATAAGGACCAGTTAAGGGGGTTGGGGGCACTTCAGCATCTCCATCAAGGTCAGACCATTATAGACCAGTATAGACCAGTGTAGACCAGTATAGACCAGTATAGACCAGTATAGACCAGTAAAAAACCAGTACGGACCAGTATGGACCAGTATGGACCAGTACAGGTCACTAGAACAGTGAGCAGGGTGGTGGGACCAGTAAGGACCAGTTAAGGGGGTTGGGGGCACTTCAGCATCTCCATCAAGGTCAGACCAGTACAGACCGGTACAAACCAGTATGGACCAGTGTAGACCAGTATAAACCAGAGTAGAGCAGTATAAACCCATATAAACCAGTACGGGTCACTGAAACAGGGAATGGGGTGGTGGGATCAGTAAGGACCAGTTAAGGGGGTTGGGGGCACTTCATCATCTCCGTCAAGGTCAGACCAGTACAGACCAGTATAAACCAGTATAGACCAGTATGGACTGGTATAGACCGGTATAGACCAGTATAAACCAGTACAGACCGGTACGGGTCATTGGAATGGGGAATGGGGCAGTGGGACCAGTAAGGACCAGTTAAGGGGGTTGGGGGCACTTCAGCATCTCCATCAAGGTCAGACCAGTATAGACCAGTATAAACCAGGGTAGAGCAGTATAAACCAGTATAAACCAGCACGGGTCCCTGGAACGGGGAATGGGGTGGTGGGACCAGTAAGAACCAGTTAAGGAGGTTGGGGACACTTGAGCATCTCCATCAAGGTCAGGTCAGTTTAAACCAGTATAGACCCGTATAGACCAGTATGGGCCAGTATAAACCGGTATGAACCAGTATGGACCAGTACAGGTGACTGGAACGGGGAATGGGGCGGTGGGACCAGTAAGGACCTGTTAAGGGGGTTGGGGGTACTTCAGCATCTCCGTCAACGTCACACCAGTACAGACCAGTATAGACCAGTATAGAGTAGTATAAACCAGTATGGACCAGTATAGACCAATATAAACCAGTACGGGTCACTGGAACATGGAATGGGGTGATGGGACCAGTAAGGACCAGTTAAGGGGGTTGGGAGCACTTCAGCATCTCCATCAAGGTCAGACCAGTCCAGACCAGTATAAACCAGGATAGACCAGTATAAACCAGTATGGACCAGTACGAGTCACTGGAACGCGGAATGGGGTGGTGGGACCAGTAAGGACCAGTTAAGGCAGAACTCAGCTGGGACTTAGTGGTTTGGGGGTGGGCGTGTCCCTTCTTTAGGTGGGCGTGGTCTCTCCCTGGTGGGCGTGTCCCATCCCAAGGTGGCCATAGCCTCTGCAAGTGGGCGTGTCTTTTGCATCCTCTCCCCCTCCCTGAACTGGGAGCTCCACTGGGACTTACTGGGTTTTGGGTGGGTGTGTCCCCTCCCAATGATGGACCCACTTTCAGCCCCTCCCCCCACCTTTAAGGGCCCCCCCAAAGCCCCTCCCCCCCCTTCCTGCACCTCCCCAACCCTCAGGGTCCCTCCTATCCCTCCCCCACCCTCAGGGTCCCTTCCTTCCCCTCCCCCCAGTGAACCTGCTACCCCTCCCCCACTCTCAGGAGCCCTCCCTGCCCCTCCCCCACCTTCAGGGGCCCTCAGGACCCCTCCCCCAACCTCAGAGACTCTCCTGCCCCTCCCCCACCCTCGGGGAACTTCCTACCCTTCCCCCACCCTCAGGGACCCTCAGGGCCCCTCCTTCACTTTCCGGGTCCCTCCCTGCCCCTCCCCAACCTTCAGGACCCTCCTGCCCCTCCCCCCACCTCGGGGTCCCTCCTGCCCCTCCCCCACCCTCAGGGACCCGCCTACCCCTCCCCCACCCTCAGGGACGGTCCTGCCCTTCCCCCACCCTCAGGGAACCTCCTGCCCTTCCCCCTCGCTCAAGGACCATCCTGCTCCATCCCCACCCTCAGTGTTCCCTCCTTCCCCTCCCCCCCCTACTGGGGCCGTTACTGGTCCCTGGTCTGTACTGGGAAGGGAGAGGGGAGGGGCCGCCCCCTCGAGGCCCCTCTCCCCCAGTGACATCACCGTGTCCCGAAAATAGCCCCGGGGGCCCAAGCTGGAGGGGGGACCTGGAGCCGCTCCCAGTGTGACCAGTTCAGGTACTGGGAGGGACTGGGAGGGAACTGGGAGGGACTGGGAGGGACTGGGAGGGGGCAGGGCTTCCCCCCCTATCCCCCCTCCGTGTCCTTAGGGTGACCTTGGGGAGGGAGGGTGATGGGCTGCTCCCAGTGGCTCCCAGTAGCTCCCAGTAACCCCAGTAATGCCTCCGGTATCTCCAGTGTCCATCCCAGTAACCCCAGTGACCCCCCCAGTAGCTCCTAGCACCTCCCAGTAACCCCAGTGTCTATCCCAGTAGCTCCCAGTAACTCCCAGTAACCCCAGTGACCCCCCCAGTGCCTCCCAGTAACTCCAGTGTCCATCCCAGTAACCCCAGTGACCCCCGCAGTAGCTTCCAGTAGCTCCCAGTAACTCCCAGTGTCCCCCCCAGTGCCTCCCAGTATGTCCCAGTTTAACCCAGTTCCCCCCCCCGTGGGCCCTGGGCCGGGTGGGGGAGGGGCAGGTTCACATTTCCATGGCAACATCCCTTTCCCTCTGGCCCAGTTTCTCCCAGTTCCTCCCAGTTTAACCCAGTTTTTCCACATTTTTCCCCATTTTTCCACATTTCCCCCCATTTTCCCCATTTTTCCCAGATTTTCCCCCATTTTTCCACATTTTCCTGAATTTTTCCCCATTTCTCTCCCATTTTCCAGATTTTTCCCAATTTTCCTACATTTTCCCAGATTTTTTCCCATTTTCCCCCATTTTCCCAGATTTTTCCCCATTTTGTCCAGATTTTCCCAGATTTTCACACATTTTTCTCCAGATTTTCCCAAATTTTTTTTTTTCCCATTTTTTCCACATTTTCCCCGATTTTTTCTCACTTTTTTCCCAGATTTGCCCAGATTTTTTCCCCCATTTTCCTGGATTTTTCCCACAATTTCCCATAATTTCCCCATTTTTCCAAAATTTTTTTTATCTTTCCCCATTTTTCCCCATTTCCTGGATTTTCTCCCATTTTTTCCACATTTTCCCAGATTTTTCCTCATTTTTCCCAGATTTTCCCAGATTTTTCCCCATTTTTCCCAGATTTTCCCAAGATTTTTTCCCATTTTTTTAAATCTTTTCCCATTTTTCCCCATTTTCTGGGATTTTTTTCCCATTTTTCTCCATTTCCCCCCATTTTCCCCAGAATTTCCAGCATTTCTCCCCCAGTTTGTCCCCATTTTCCCAGATTTCTCCCAGATTTTTCCAGATTTTTCCCTATTTTTTCCCCATTTTCCCGGATTTTTCCCAGATTTTTCCTCCACTTTTCCCAGATTTTCCCACATTTTCCCACATTTTTCCCACATTTTTTCCCATTTTTCCCACATTTTCTCAGATTTTTCTCCACATTTTCTTCCAGATTTTCCCACATTTTCCCACATTTTCCCACATTTTCCCCCATTTTTCTTGATTTTTCGCAATTTTCCCCATTTTTCCGGATTTTTTTCCCATTTTTTCCCATTTACACACATTTTTCCTCATTTTCCCCCATTTTCACGGATTTCTCCTCATTTCCCCCATTTTCCCACAGTCTTTCCCAATTTTTTCACATTTTCCCAGATTTTTCCCCATTTTCCCCCATTTTCCACAGATTTTTCCCCATTTCGCCCCCATTTTCTCGCATTTTTCCCCATTTTCCCACATTTTTTCCCAGATTTTTTCCCGATTATTTTCCCCATTTTCCCGGATTTCCCCCCTTTTTTCCCCACATTTCCCTGGATTTTTTCCCAATTTCCCCCCATTTTCCATGATTTTTCCCACATTTTTTCCACATTTTCCCAGATTTTTCCTCATTTTCCCCCATTTTTCCCAGATTTTTCCCCATTTTTCTCAGATTTTTTTCCCCATGTTTCCAGATTTTCCCAGAATATTCCCCATTTTCCCCCCATTTTTTCCCTATTTTCCCAGATTTTTCCCATTTTTTCCCCTTTCCCCCCCATTTTTTCCACATATTCCCCAGATTTTCTCCCATTTTCCCCAGAATTTCCCAGTTTTTTTCCCAATTTTTCCCCATTTTCCCAGTTTTTTCCCAATTTTTTCCCCATTTTCCCGGATTTTTTCTCGATTTCCCCCCATTTTCCCAGATTTTCCCCCCATTTTTCCCACATTTTCACAGATTTTTCTCCGGATTTTCCCCTCATTTTCCCCCCATTTCCCCACATTTTCTTGGATTTTTGGGTCCCCAGTTTTCCAAATTTCCAAAATTTCCCCAGTGGGAAAAAATGGGGGGAAAAAACCAGGAATTTTGGGGAAAGTGGGGAAAAATTGGGGAAATGTGGTGAACACGAATGAAAAATTGGGAAAAATGGGGGAAAATTTGAGAAAAATCTGGGAAATTTGGGGAAAATTGATAAAAATGGGGGAAAATGGGGGGAATTTAGGAAAACTGGGGGAAAATCCGGGAAAATGTGGACAAACGGGGGAAATTTTGGGGAAAAAGTCAGAAATTTGGGGAAATGGGGGATTTTGATGGGAAATGGAGGGAAAATTGGGAAAAAAGTAAGAAATTTGGGGAAAACGGGTGAAAAATCAGGAAAAATGGGGGATAATTGGGAAAAATTAGGGGAAATTTAGGGAAAAAAAAAAAGAAAAAAATGGGGGAATTTGGGTAAAATTGGATGAAAAATTGGGGAAAGTTGGGAAAAATGGGGGGAAATTTGGGGAAAATAAGGAAAAAATGGGGGGAAATTTGGGAACAATGGAAGGAATTTGGAAAAAAAATGGGGAAAAATTAAGAAAAATGGGGAAATTTGGGAAAAATGGGGGAAATGGGGGGAAAATTGGGGAAAGAGTGGGAAATTTGGGAGAAATGGATGAAAAACTGGGAAAAATGAGGGGAAATTTGGGAAAAACTTGGGTGTCCCCACCAGGTTCGGCCCCGCCATGGCCCCGATAGCCCCGGGATCAGGTGAGACCCCTACCCCATGCCCTGACCCCTCCCCCTCCCCGAGGTCACTGCCCTGACCCCCCGAGTCCAGGCTGTGACCCCTCCCCCACCCCGTGGCCCCTCCCACACTTTATGATCCCTTCCACATTCTGTGGCCCCTACCCCATTCTGTAGCCCCTCCCCCACTCTGTGACCCCTCTCCCACTTCATGGCCCCTCCCCCACTCTCTGACCCCTCCCCCATTCTGTGACCCCTCCCCCACTCTGTGGTTCCTCCACCATTCTGTGACCCCTCCCCCATTCTGTGACCCCTCCCCCACTCTGTGGCTCCTCCCCCACTCTCTGACCCCTCCCCCATTCTGGGACCCCTCTCTCACTCTGGGGCCCCTCCCCCACTTTACGGCCTCTCCCCCACTCGGTGACCCCTCCCCCACCGACAGCTTCTCCCTGCAGAGACAACAGCCAACACACTATTTCACTTCTCACTTTAACAAAACTCTTTTCTCCTTCAAGCCCCTCAAAGGCGCCAAGGCCACATAGGAGGCCACACACAAACAGTACTCCTCTTCCCACTTGACTACACCTTCTCCCTCACTGTTCTACAGGGAACACCAGGAATCTGCTCGCAGAGGCCTCTCGTTTCCCATCAGTAGCTCAGCACAAGGAGTTAAAGGAGCTCAAGCCTTAGGCCACAAGAGCTGACAGCAAGGAAACTTTGGGAGCAAACTAATGCTGCTAACACGGACCCAGCTGAATGCAGCACACAATCACAGAATCCAAGAGTCCTTCAGCTTGGAAAAGACCTCCAAGCTCACTGAGTCTTGTGCAGCCCCTCCCCGACCGCCTGCAGGGACTGGATGATGCTTTGCACAAGCACCAAAAGGAATGTTGTGAAAGCCATGGCCTGCAGGAGGACACAGAGAAGGGCTTGGTTGGGGCTGGGAAGGAGGGAGCTGGCGCTGGGGGAGCGGGGATGGAGCCTCGGGGATGTGGCGCAGCAAGGACAGGGGCCCAGGCAGCTGGCAGGCGGCAAGGCCTCACCCCCGGCCCCAGCAGCAGCACCGGGCCCTGCGCAAGGCGCTCCTGCCAGGGGCTGGGCCCTGCAGGCAGGGGCAGAACCCACTCCCTGGGGCGGCCTTGCTGCCCCGGCCCTCGTCCGGCCCAGCCTCTCCCTGTGTGCGTGCTCCCCACAGCACAGGCTGCACTGGGCAGCATCCCCTGATGGGCCCTGCAGAGCTGCCCCACGGGGACACTTCCCTTTTATGTCACAGGTGCCACAACCTGTCCCAGCCAACCCTGCCCATTGTCCCCACCCCGGCTCAGTGACTCACAGTGGCCCCTGGCAACCAAAGAACCAAAGCCCCACACCCCCAGAGTGCAGCCCTACCCATGTGCAAGGGGCCCCCAAAGGGTTCCCTGCACAAAGCAGCCCCTCCAAACCCTTGTCAGATAGAAAACCGGGGGACGTGACCCTTGGATGCTTTTAGTACACAGATACAAGCTTTTCTTGAATAATGGAGGGGGTCATTTTTTAATTATTAATATTTACAGTTATCCATTTGGGGACAGGATGTCCTACAGGCTAATGTGGTGTCACATTTGGAGTGAAAAGTACTTTTCAAAGAAACCCAGGGTGCATGGGTGATGCAGAGGAAGCTGCCAAGTCACCCAATGTGAAGCTCAACACTGCTTTGCAACAGCACTGCCCTTTCACACACATCTTTGGCAAAGACAAAGATGTCAGGCTTTAGTTTCTAAATCAGTAACACTTGACAAGACCTCTTTATGAACTGACAGCAAGAGAACTTAGGAGCAGCTTAGGGTTGGCAAGTGTAGGAGCCAAGAAGAGAAGGGCTGATGGGTATGTCATGAACACTGACAGCTGGATGGTCGTGGAGCCGACCAAGGACTGCCAGACACAAAAGACATCACCTGCTGGACTTGGCCCAAACACCAGCCCCCTCCTCTCCCTTCTCAACCACTCAACCACAGCCTGCACACACCCACACCTGCCAGGGTCAACTGGCTGTTTCTCTTCTCTTTTCTGCCTGGGGGCGAAGGAAGAAGGACAGGAACGGCATTTGCCTTCTGGCCAGAGGGAAGGGGAGGGAGATCCCCCCAAATCCATCCCTGGCAGGATGGGGGCTGGAGGGGACATTGGGGGACCCCCAAGAATATTTTCGAGGGGAAGAAAGGATGGGGGCACCCACAGGGGGTTGGGAGGTGGGAGGGACCCAGGAATCTCGTGGTGGGACACTGGGGAGTTCCCAGTAGTTTCTTGGGGGGATGGACCCCCAGCAGTCCGGGGTGGAAAAATGGACGGAGGAATCCGCCGTAAAGGGTGGGTGACACCCAAAAGACTCTAGGAGGGGGTCGGGAGGGGCCCCGGAGTCCTGAAGAGTGTTTGGGGGTCCCCAGGAGGGAGTCTGGGGGTCTGAGGTGGTCCCAGGAGATTTTCAAGGGTTAAGGGGATGCACAGGAGATTTGGGGGAGGAGGGGGAAAAGCGGAGGGTCCGCAACAGTCTTGGGGGGGATCTGGGCGGTTCCCGAGAATCTTGGGGGAGATTCAAAGGGGTCACCAGGAGCCCCCGGACCCCCTGAAATCACCCCACACCACCATGGCCTCGTTGGGACCGCACGTAAAAAACAGCACGGCGGGGGGAGACCCTGGGGCCGGGATCGATCGGGACCAATCGGGTTCAATCCCGATCCTCCCCTCCCCCGCCATCACCGCCACGCTCCCGGCAGCCCCCGCGGAAGTTTCCACGTTCTATTGGGTGACTCACCGGCACAAGGACAGGGGCCCAGCAGAATTTGGCAATGACGTCATTCCAGCAGAGCCGTTCTATTGGCTGCGACCCACGAGGGAACCCCAAAACCTGTTCATGGCTTGGGGGGGAAGGACAGCCGGCAAGGCCGGGAACGGGGGTGTAGAGGGTGTTCAAGTGCCCTGGTGTCTCAGTCTAGAGAGATAAGACTGTTTGCTAAAGAGGGTGAGTTGTGAGGTAGACCAAACTCCTCTCTCTCTGCAATTGTAATGTCAAATTAAGGGGCTTTACTCGAGGAAAATGTGGAAAAACAGAAGAAATAACAACCCTTTATTAAGAAATATATGAATGTTGGCAAAAAAAAAAAAAAAACAGTAACACCAAACAAAACAACAC
Source organism: Manacus candei (assembly GCF_025592945.1). Classification (NCBI taxonomy): domain Eukaryota; kingdom Metazoa; phylum Chordata; class Aves; order Passeriformes; family Pipridae; genus Manacus; species Manacus candei. The sequence continues at coordinate 3,796,178 of NW_026138077.1, forward strand.
CAGCAACAACAACCACAACAACAAGTCTAAAAGAATACTCCTCTGTCCTTTAACACAGTCCTAATTGCGGTCTGCAGGGGGCGCTGTTGGGCCGCTGGAGCTGTAGGGCCTGCAGTACCTGGTCACGGTCGGCAGGGGGCGCTGTAGGACTGATGGAGCTGTAGGACCTGCAGTACCTGGTCACGGTCGGCAGGGGGCGCTGTAGGACTGATGGAGCTGTAGGACCTGCAGTACCTGGTCACGGTCGGCAGGGGGCGCTGCGGGCTCCGTCAGTCACCCGCGGGAAGAGGGGACCGGAGAGAGAGGTCCCGGACCACGAGGGGAAGCCGAGAAGGAGATGAGGGGAGTCCTCGCCTCCGTGGGGGCGACAAGGAAGGCAGGCAGCACACTCCCACGGGAACTCACCGCTGTCTCAAGTGGCGAAGACTCACTGCAGTCTCAGGTGGTAGTGTCTCCAAAAACTCCTCCTCCTCTCCCGCGGGCAAGCAAAAACTCTCCGATGAAACACAGCGGCTCCGGCGGGCGGGACAGTCAGACAGGTTGAAGCCAGCAGGATGGGAGGGCGAGCCCCCCCAGGATTAACAGCCAAAACAAGCTAGACCTCCGGTTCCCCTCCCCAACGAAAATGCCTGTCTGCACCCCAGAGAGCCAGCCACACACCCACACTGCCTCTCCCCTCCCAGCCAGAGTCTTCACCAGCCCCGCCTCCGTGCCTCTTCCTTATCTTTCTCCAAGATCGGTCGTTAACCCAACCCGGCTACATCTTTGGTAATGCTAATAACCTCCCTCCCCCCACTCACTCCGTTTCTTCTCCCTTGGAGTGGGGCAGGGGGAAGGAAAATTCCCCTGATTTCCTAATCTATAACATTATCCACCCCTAATTTTTCTTCCCCATGCTGCCACACTTATTAGGTTAAATCTTTGATCCTCATACGTACATGCAGTATTCCAACTATATACTCATCCACTAGTAGGTAGATACACATACAGATACAGGTGCAGGGTTACATACAGATACAATTATACAGTTACAGCCAGCTCACCCCAGAGTAAGGTTTCCCTGAGGTATGCACCGAGTTTCTCCATCTTCCTGCATCACCCACCAGGTGCAGCCGGGCCCTTGGGCAAAAACAATCCCACGAATGGGTTTGTCTTTGCTCGAGGTAGGGTCAACCCAAACCTTTTTTCCTAACACACCCCTCGCGTGAATCACGGGGACCTTATCTCCATCCACGGTGTGGAGGGACTCTGACTGGGCAGGGCCGGCTCGGTTGATGGAACCTCTGGTGTTAACTAGCCATGTAGCCTTTGCTAGATGCTGGTCCCAGTTCTTGTCTGTCCCTCCACCCAACGCCTTCAGGGTGGTTTTCAACAGTCCATTATGTCGTTCAACTTTCCCTGCGGCTGCTGCGTGGTATGGGATGTGGTACACCCACTTGATGCCATGCTCCCCTGCCCAGGTGGCAACTAAGCTGTTTTTAAAATGAGTTCCGTTATCTGATTCAATGCGCTCTGGGGTACCATGTCGCCACAGGACTTGCTTTTCAAGGCCCAGGATGGTATTTCGGGCAGTAGCGTGAGGCACCGGGTACGTCTCCAGCCATCCAGTGGTGGCTTCCACCATAGTAAGCACATAGCGCTTACCTTGGCGGGTTCGTGACAGTGTGATGTAATCGACTTGCCAGGCCTCCCCATACCTGTACTTACTCCAACGTCCACCATACCATAGGGGCTTGAGTCTCTTAGCCTGTTTAATGGCAGCACAGGTCTCACAGTCATGGATAACCTGGGAAATAATGTCCTTGGTTAAGTCCACCCCTCGGTCTCGTGCCCATATATGGGTGGCATCTCTGCCCTGGTGGCCTGAGGCATCATGGGCCCACCGTGCTAGGAACAACTCTCCTTTGTGCTGCCAGTCCAAGTCCACCTGTGACACCTTGACTCGTGCGGCTCGGTCTGCCTGTTCATTGTTGCGATGCTCCTCATTGGCTCGGCCTTTGCGCACATGGGCATCTACGTGGCGGACCCTCACAGTGAGCTTCTCTGTTCGGGTAGCGATGTCTTGCCACGTATCAGCAGCCCAGATGTGTTTTCCCCCGCGTTTCCAATTGGCCTTCTTCCATCTGTCCAGCCATCCCCACAGAGCATTGGCTACCATCCACGAGTCAGTGTAGATGTACAGCTTTGGCCACTTCTCCCGTTCTGCAATGTCCAATGCCAGCTGGACTGCTTTGAGCTCTGCAAATTGGCTCGATTCTCCTTCTCCTTCAGTAGCTTCTGAAACTTGTCGGGCGGGGCTCCATACAGCTGCTTTCCATTTGCGCTTCGTTCCTACAAGGCGACAGGAACCGTCAGTGAAGAGGGCGTAGCGTGCTTCTTCTTTCGGTAGTTTATCAAATTCTGGAGCTTCTTCAGCCCGTACCGCCTGCTCTTCTGCTTCCTCATCTGCTAGACCAAAACTCTCGCCTTCCGGCCAATTTGTGATGACTTCTAGGATCCCAGGGCGATTCAGATTTCCAATACGGGCACGCTGTGTGAGCAGAGCGATCCACTTACTCCATGTAGCATCAGTGGCATGATGTGTGGTGGGGGCCTTTCCTTTAAACATCCAGTTCAGCACTGGTAGTCGAGGTGCCAAGAGCAGCTGTTCTTCTGTGCCAATCACCTCAGAGGCAGCTTGTACTCCTTCATAAGCCGCTAGGATCTCCTTCTCTGTTGGGGTGTAATTGGCTTCAGATCCCCTGTAGCTTCGGCTCCAGAACCCAAGTGGGCGACCTCGAGTCTCACCAGACACCTTTTGCCAGAGGCTCCAGGAGAGACCTTTATTCCCAGCTGCAGAATAGAGTACATTTTTCACATCTGTCCCCGTCCTGACTGGCCCAAGGGCTACAGCATGTGCAATCTCTCGTTTAATCTGTTCGAATGCCTGTTGCTGTTCAGGGCCCCACTGGAAATCATTCTTTTTTCGGGTAACCAGATAGAGAGGGCTTACGATTTGACTGTACTCCGGGATATGCATCCTCCAGAAACCTATGGCACCCAGAAAAGCTTGCGTTTCTTTCTTGCTGGTTGGTGGGGCCATGGCTGTGATCTTATCGATGACTTCCGTCGGGATCTGACGACGCCCATCTTGCCATTTCACCCCCAGGAACTGGATTTCTCGGGTAGGTCCCTTAACTTTACTCTTCTTTATGGCAAAACCAGCTCCCAGGAGGATCCGGATGATTTTCTTCCCTTTCTCGGAAACCTCCTCTGCTGTGTCCCCCCATATGATGATGTCGTCAATGTATTGCAGGTGTTCTGGAGCCTCACCCTTCTCTAATGTGGCTTGGATCAGCCCATGGCAGATGGTGGGGCTGTGTTTCCACCCCTGGGGCAGTCGGTTCCAAGTGTACTGCACGCCCCTCCAGGTGAAAGCGAACTGCGGCCTACACTCTGCTGCTAAGGGAATGGAGAAGAATGCGTTTGCGATGTCAATAGTAGCATACCACTTCGCTGTCTTGGACTCCAGTTCATACTGGAGTTCCAACATGTCTGGAACAGCAGCACTCAGCGGTGGGGTGACTTCATTCAGGCCACGGTAGTCCACAGTCAGTCTCCATTCTCCGTTAGACTTACGCACAGGCCAGATAGGACTGTTGAAAGGTGAATGGGTCTTGCTGATCACCCCTTGGCTCTCCAGCTCACGGATCATCTTATGGATGGGGATCACAGAGTCTCGGTTTGTCCGGTACTGCCGGCGATGCACTATTGTAGTGGCGATTGGCACTTGCTGTTCCTCGACTTTCAGCAACCCTACGGCCGAAGGGCTCTCCGAGAGGCCGGGCAGCGAGTTCAACTGTTTAGCCTCCTCGGTCTCCACAGCAGCTATTCCAAAAGCCCATCTATGTCCCTTGGGGTCCTTGAAGTACCCGTTCTTGAGATAGTCAATGCCCAGGATACATGGGGCATCTGGACCAGTCACAATGGGGTGTTTCTGCCAGTCTTTCCCGGTCAAGCTCACTTCAGCTTCAACTATGGTCAACTCTTGAGATCCTCCAGTCACCCCCGAAATGGAAATAGTCTCTGGTCCCACATGTCCTGAGGGCATTAACGTACATTGAGCGCCAGTATCAACCAAAGCCTGATATTTCTGTGGGTCTGACGTGCCAGGCCATCTGATCCACACAGTCCAATAGACACGGTTGTCCCGTGCCTCTACCTGGCTAGAGGCAGGGCCCCTCTAACACTCGTCTTCATTCTGCCAGTCATCGTTTTCCTCTTGTGAACGTCGATGGGAGGTGCCCTCTACCGAGTCAGATCCCTGCCCGCAGGATACTGGTATGGCACTCACTTTCGCAGACTTCCCCTTTTCTTTCTCTTTCAACTCTTGTACTCGGGCTGCTAGGGCCCGGGTAGGTTTCCTGTCCCATCGTCTCATGTCTTCTCCATGGTCACTTAGGAAGTACCACAACTCAGTTCGTGAAGTCTGTCTGTTCTCTCTAGCTGAGGGGCGTCTGGTTCTCACTGGGGCCGTATGGAGATTGTTTCTCTCAATCTTCTCTTTCAACCCTGTAGTTAATTCCTTGAGCTCATTAACTATTGTCTCTACAGAGGAGATACGGGCCTGTATCGGTCCTCCGATCATACTGTCGTACAACCGAAGTTTATTTATTACAGACATCACTGGCTCCCGCTTCTCCCCAGCCTCCAGTGATGTCAGGTAACCTTTATGTATGGACGGCCCCATACGTGTAAAGCTCCACCACATCTGTGGTGTACACTTAACCTTGTCAGGATCGTTGGTAGGTTGCCCATCCCCCCCAAACAGTACTTCTAGCAATGCCATTTCTCTCAGCCGTAGGATTCCTTCTTCGATGGTCTTCCAGCTCTTGGTGTAATGATCTGCCTGCAAGGAATCTCTGTAAATGAACCTCTCTCTCACACCATCCACGAGCCGTGCCCAGAGAGACAGGGGCTTCGATTCCCTCACAAACACCTCCTCAATACCCACATCTTGGGCAATGGACCTCAGGAACCTCGCTTCACCACCATCAAGGTTTACTGCATCACCTGTAGAGTCCCAAACTCGGATCATCCAGGCCAGAACGGGCTCACTCGGACGACGAGCAACATCTGCCCGTAGATTCCGGAGGTTATTGTACGATAAAGACTCAGTGATGATTTCTGTCTCTGGAGCAGCTGCTTGTGAGGACCCTGCCTCTCCATCATCGTCAACTAGGCGAACTGATTTGGCTTTACATTTCTTCCTGTGGATAGTGGCAACCTCCGTTGGTTTAGTCTGCCCCTTAGTTTTTTCCTTATCCTGAGTCACCTTGATATTAGGCATCTTGTCCTCGTCTTTTCCTTTCCCCTGGGAATGCTGCACCATACCAAGCAACTTCCTGTAGGCAATGGCCAAGACCCCGCATGCAGCTGTCACCTGCTTCTCCATGGATCCATCACGACCCCTCTCCCTCACAGCTTTCATTATTTTTATAGGGTTCAGGAGTTGTTCAAGGGTAAGTTTCCATGTCATGGGAGCTGAGCAACTTTCTAGGAATTTACCCATGTCCTCCCATAACCCACGCCACTCGAGGTTTTCCACCCCTGGGTCAGGCTCCTGAACGCCTTCTCGGTAATTCTTGGCCTTGGCTTGGTATATCAGGTATGCTATAGTGGCACAATTTAGGATGAAAAGCCCAACAATTGAAATGTCTCGGACATCTAAAAATGATTTAAACTTCCCAGAGGCCATTGTATCGTATCCAAAAGGGAACTGAATAAAAGGTTGGGCGCGTGCATTCCCCTGTGTGTCTCCATAAGAATGGGTACTATTATCCTTAAAACCCCAGAGGAAGCAGCTTAGGCTAGAGCAGTAGTGTATCCTTGAGGATATGTTCCGGATGAAAATCACAGGTGCTGAATTTGCCGTGTCATATACCCAATGCACAAACTCAAAAGTACTTATTGCAATGTAAGTACTAGTATGCGAACTGAAACACGTTGACAGGTGGGACAGGTATCTTGGCATGGTCATATGCCAGAGGAGAGCAACAACCCCTAACATCATGGTGCCTACAAATTCAAAAACGCGTGTCAATCACACAAAGGGTAGTTATTCTTTTTCCACCTTTCCTCTTTCGGGCCCCACGTTGGGCGCCAAAAAATGTCTCAGTCTAGAGAGACTAGACTGTTTGCTAAAGAGGGTGAGTTGTGAGGTAGACCAAACTCCTCTCTCTCTGCAATTGTAATGTCAAATTAAGGGGCTTTACTCGAGGAAAATGTGGAAAAACAGAAGAAATAACAACCCTTTATTAAGAAATATATGAATGTTGGCAAAAAAAAAAAAAAAACAGTAACACCAAACAAAACAACACCAGCAACAACAACCACAACAACAAGTCTAAAAGAATACTCCTCTGTCCTTTAGCACAGTCCTAATTGCGGTCTGCAGGGGGCGCTGTTGGGCCGCTGGAGCTGTAGGGCCTGCAGTACCTGGTCACGGTCGGCAGGGGGCGCTGTAGGACTGATGGAGCTGTAGGACCTGCAGTACCTGGTCACGGTCGGCAGGGGGCGCTGTAGGACTGATGGAGCTGTAGGACCTGCAGTACCTGGTCACGGTCGGCAGGGGGCGCTGCGGGCTCCGTCAGTCACCCGCGGGAAGAGGGGACCGGAGAGAGAGGTCCCGGACCACGAGGGGAAGCCGAGAAGGAGATGAGGGGAGTCCTCGCCTCCGTGGGGGCGACAAGGAAGGCAGGCAGCACACTCCCACGGGAACTCACCGCTGTCTCAAGTGGCGAAGACTCACTGCAGTCTCAGGTGGTAGTGTCTCCAAAAACTCCTCCTCCTCTCCCGCGGGCAAGCAAAAACTCTCCGATGAAACACAGCGGCTCCGGCGGGCGGGACAGTCAGACAGGTTGAAGCCAGCAGGATGGGAGGGCGAGCCCCCCCAGGATTAACAGCCAAAACAAGCTAGACCTCCGGTTCCCCTCCCCAACGAAAATGCCTGTCTGCACCCCAGAGAGCCAGCCACACACCCACACTGCCTCTCCCCTCCCAGCCAGAGTCTTCACCAGCCCCGCCTCCGTGCCTCTTCCTTATCTTTCTCCAAGATCGGTCGTTAACCCAACCCGGCTACATCTTTGGTAATGCTAATAACCTCCCTCCCCCCACTCACTCCGTTTCTTCTCCCTTGGAGTGGGGCAGGGGGAAGGAAAATTCCCCTGATTTCCTAATCTATAACACCTGGAAAGGACAAAAAACTTTCCCCTCTCCCTCCCAGTGCCCCCTCAGCCCATCCCAGTGTCTCCCCTCTCTCCCAGTGCCCCCTCAGCCCATCCCGGTCTCTCCCCTGCTCTCCCAGTGCCCCCGTCCATTGAGGTCCCAGCCCGGCCCTGCCCCCTGCTCTACTCCGGCCTGGATTTCTCCCCTGCAGGGGCAGCTGAGGTGGCTCCAGGGCGGGCGGGAGCTTTCGGGGCAGGGGGTGGCTCCTGACATGCTGCTGGAACCGCCCCTGTCTGGGCGGGCCCGTCAGCCTGGGGTACCTCCTCACCCGAGCCTAGGGGACGGGCCGGCAACTGGGAGGGGCTTTGGGAAGGAATGGGGAGGCTGAGAAGGGCTTGGAGGTCGTGGGGGTAACAGGGAAGGTGTTTGGGGGAGTTTGGGGGTTTGGGAGGGAGGTTGGGGAGATTGGGGCAGCTGTGAGGGGTTTTGGGGAATCGTCGGGGATGTGGGAAGGAACTGGGAGAGAGTTTGGGGGCATCCTCAAGGGGAAGGGGGCAACTAGGAGAGGGTTTGAAAGGTCCTGGGAGGGCTGGAGGTAACTGGGAGGGGTTTGGAGGCATCTTGTGGGTTTTTGTGGGTCTGGGAGGCAGTCTGAGGGCCTCGGAGGGTTTAAGGGGAAGTTGGGAGTGTCCTGTGGGACCGGGATGGGATTTGAGGGTTCCCGGAGGGGCTGGGAGGGCTTTATGCCTTTCTACTGCCGGCATTGTCTAGTATTGATGGGGGTAATCTGTGAGTTGACTGTTTCATAATCATCCAAATTTTAACAAGACTTTGAAGGTGGTCAACCTCAGTTTGAAGCAGCTCATTTTTAGCAACAAATTTATCCGATTTTTCTCCTGTTTCCCTCTCAAAGGCTAACGATGACTTCAACACCACATTTTCTGATTTCAAAACAGTAGACTCAACATCAGAAATCCATTCATGACTTCCCTGTCAGCACTCCATCCGAATGTCTGTGCACTCACTGTGGACTGAGAGAAACCTGCCTGTTTGCAGCGCACTGACTGGGCAACTTTTCTTTTTGCAGGTGGAAAAGGGCAGATAAAGAAAAAACAGATGGGTCCAGCAGAAGTGATGCTGCTTCTGTCAAAAGCAGAGCAGAGGCCGAAAGCACTTTAGGAAGTTGCTTACAGAAGCACTTGTGCATTCCAAGTTACAGCTCAGGAGTCTCAGTGACTTGTCCAACATGGGAGCTCCTTTTCCATTTCTCAACCCCCAGATTCCTCAGGAGTAGGAAACTGAAAACACTGACTCAGAAAAGCTCCATTCCTTCCTAATAATTGTGCTTTGTCCTTCCCATTTGACAGTGCTCTTGGAAATGTGCTGGTGTGATCTGGATCTGGGAGCAGCCCTGACCTCCCACAGCCCTGACCATACACACCTCATCCAACGGCAGGAAGAACCTGCCTGGCTCCTGCTGGGGTTCTCACCACCCATCGACAGCTTCTCCCTGCAGAGGGGTGGGCAACTCCCCAGGCAGGATGAGACCTGACCCCAGCAGGCAGCAAAGTCCCTGCCCTGGCACAAAGAACTCCGGAGCACAGGTACCCTGCTCTGCAGGACAGCCCCGGGCATCCCTGGCTGCACCCCCACCTTCCCAACCCGCAGCCATCCCTGGGAGAAGGAGCCCACCTGCGCGTTCTCTCTGACGGTGCTGCAGGGAAGGCCTGCCCTGGAGAACATCCTCCTCCGGCGCACCAGAGAAACTGGGAGAGTCCTGACAGATGTGCAAGGCTGTGGGATGTGGTAGCTTTAGGAGATTCCTCCAGGAACACAAGCGACATTGCCCTGCACCTGTAGACTCACTCTGCAGAGGAGTGTGAAGTTGTGTCCCCAAGTTGTGTCTCGGCTGAACACCTCCCATCTTTCTGCTGCCTTTAACCTCCCTTTGCCTTTCTTCTCTACTCTCGTGCCTACAGGCAGTGCCCTCGGCCCTGCTGGGCTGTGCAGAGGAGCTGCTCCTGGGCAGAGCTGTCTCTCTGCAGTGCTGCCCACTTGCCAGGATTTCCCTGTGTGCCAGGAGCCCGGCCCAGCTGAGCAGCACAGCAAGAACCAAAGGCAACCCTTTCTCTGCCCCTCTGGGTTCCCCGCAGGTGTCCCTGGGGCTCCAGGGGAACCTGCTGTGGAACAGACTGAAGGAAACAATGATGTTCCCTCTTCTCACCTCTTCAGTGACACTTCTTTCCAGCAGTGACACTTCTTTCCAGCAGTGACATTTCTCCTCTTAGAAAATTACCAGGGTATGATGATCACCTTTTCTAGTTTCCTCATTACACAGGACACCAGGAGGGTGACAGCAAAGGATCTGGTAACTCCCTGGCACAGCGGGGGTTTTCCTGGAGTCACCCAGAGAAATGTGTCAGGGCTCTGAGAGGTGTCCAACCCTGAGCTGGACTGATGCACACACGGGGGTGTTCAGAGACACGAGTCCTTCCCTGGCACACACACAGGCAGTTCATTGCAGCAGGGGCAGTGTCTCCCTGGGCTCCTGCTACCACTCCCAGAGCCTGGAGCCACCTCAGCCCTGTAATGCTCCCACCCTGCCCACTCCTACACTTCAGATGAACATTGGGGTTTTCTAGTCACTGGAATTGCCCAGACCAGCCCCTCCCTGGTGCCCCCATCTCCCTGCCCCGCCCCAGCCCAGCAGAGCAGCACAGTCGTTTCTGGTCCTGCAGCAAGAAAGGGAGGCAATAGAGGACAGGGACAGTGACTGCATGTCTGGACTGCTCAGGAGATCATCAGCTCAGGCGGCAGCTCTTGCAGCCCCAGGGCCAGACCCGCTTCCCAGTGGCCCAGGCAGCTGCTGCCACATGGGCACAAGCTCTGCTGCCCAGGAGGGTCCTGTAGTGAAGGGCTTTGCAGATGGCCACGTAGCGGTCATAGGACATGATGGTGAGAAGGGCAAGCTCCGCTGTGATCAAGAAGAAAAGCAAAAAACACCTGTGCAGCTCATCCTGAGTAGGACATGCCCCTGGTGTTCCAGAGGGAATTGGCCATGGCTTTGGGGAGAGTGGTGCAGATGCAGCCCGGGTGTGTGAGGGAGAGGTGGAGCAGGAAGAAGTCCCTGGGGGGTGTGCAGGTGGTGGTGGCAGGCTACGGCGCTGAGGATGAGGCCGTTGCCCAGGAGGGTAGCCAGGGAGATGCCCAGGAAGAAGCAGAAGTGCAAGAGCTGCAGCCAGGAGGAGGAAGTGGGGGATGGAGCTGCTGTTGGACATGAGCTTCCTCCGGGCATCAGGAAATGTCCAAGGAGGAAAAGGCAGTGAAAACTTTGGGACAGGTTTCCTAGATCAAACCCATGAATTCCTCTGAGCACCTACCCTCATCCCAAGTATCTGCAGTCACACATATATAGATTCTGGACTGTAGAAGACAGGCTTAGCATGACTTTAAGATGATTTCTTCTCAATTTTTTGATTTATTTTTCTACTGCCAGGTCTGAGAGGGGCATCGTGGAACCAAAGGAACCCTGAGACATTTCAGAATCCCACATGTGTTGGGTCTGTCTGAGCTGGAGTTCATTTTCTCACTGCAGGCGTCACAGGGCTGTGCTTTGCATTGGGAGCTACAAAGGGGTTAATCACACCAGTGCTTTGGCAACTGCTGAGCAGGGCTGGTGCAGCATCTGCATTGTCGGCTTCGTCCCCTGAATCGGGGGCAAGATCATGGGAGGCGATACAGACAGGTCAGTTGAGCCAAATGGACCAAAGGGACATTGCAGAATATATGGCGTCAGCTGAGCTACAAGAGCTCAGGAAAGGAACAGGAAAGGGGGAAAATCCATTTTTTTACAATACATGCCTTCTGAGCGGCTTCTCTGTGTGGTGAAGCCCTGCTTCCCATGAAGTGGCCAGGTATCGCTGCTGACAGGAAGTAGAGAGAAAATCTTTTTATTTTCCTCTTCACTTATGCATGCGCAAACTTTGGCTTTTGCTTTAGTAAAGTGCCTGAATCTCAAGGTAGAAATAATTTTCCATCTTATTCTGTCTCTTCTGTCTGGCTGGGAAGGGCAGCAATAGAGCAACTTGGTGGGCACCTGGCATCCAGGTAAGGTCAACCCACTGCAACATTGCAGGGTCTCATGGAACCAAAGGACTGCTGGGAGACTGGGGGAACTCACGGAATCAAGTGGCCGTCGTGGCACTGCCCTGCATCATAGAAGCAAATGTTCCCTGGGAAACTACAGAAACCAGGGACTTAAGGGACATCATTGGGATGTGCGGGACCTCATGGAATTAAACAAACCGTGGGATATCTTTGGAACTTCATGGAATCAAAGGGATTGGAATCAAAGGGATAAAACAAAAGAATTAAACCCCATGACCAGAAACCATTGGATCGAACATTTCTTTAATATGCCAGCTGGGGATTCATGGGGGTACTCTGCCATGCATGAATCAAAGAATCAGTATAAATTTCGGAGTAAAAATACAGTGATACTTGAAAGACCCTCCCCTTCACAAGCAGTCCAAAATTCTCTTCTGATTTTAGGGTCAAATAGCCGCTTGGATTTTATTCGTGGAGCAAGACTGCCATCTAGCGTCCATTTCTTCTGGGAGGGGCAGTCCTTTTCACAGAGTGGTCTTCTCCCTTAGCAGGCCTCGTAGCGTCTCTGATTGATCTATCCGACCCCTAACCCCTAAACTAAATGCTTTAGGACCAGCTAAGACGTGTCTTAGAACTTCCCATTTGCTTAAACAATGTAGAATTGACTTTCTTCTTAACAGAACAATCTCTTCTTAAACAAGTTTTCTGAGGCCTGTAAGCTAATTTCTTGAAGGTGGGCATATGATACACTCTCTATTAGTTTCCATGTATCATCTACATTCTCTCTCCTACAACTAATTGTAGTCTTAAAAGAAAAGAAAAGACTGCTACCATGCCAAGAAAGCAAACCCCTTTGTTGATTAGGATTTTTATCTAAGAAAAACTTCTGATTTACGAAGCCATTAAGGATGGAGATCCTCTCTCATTTCAGTGCCATTGTGACAATATGGGGCCTCATGGAACACATGGAACACAGAACACTGCACATTCCCAAGCAATCAAGGGGCCATTGTAACACTCCAGGGTCTCATGGAAGACGGAGGCCCCGCAGAGAGACCTCAAATCAGAGGTTTGGGCAATCCTCAACCAGAGGAAGTTCAACAAGGGCAAGTGCCAGATTCTGTCCCTGTGATGGGGCAACCCCGAATGTCCGGACAGACTGGGAATGATATTCTGCATAGCAGCGCTGGAAAATGGCCTCTGGGGTCCTGGTGGATGGTCAGTTGGCCAAGAGTCAGTGGTGCTCTGGCAGGGGCTCACTGCTCGGTCACAGGAGGGTTTTCAGACACACGAGTCCTTCGCTTGCACACAGACACTGACAGTTCATGGCAGCAGGGGCAGTATCTCCTGGGGTTCCTGCTGCCACGCCAGGAGCCTGGATGCACCTAAGCCCTTGTGGGGTGCCACCTGCTCTGCCACTATCTGAGATGCCCCACCGCCTGAGAGATGGAAACGCGGAGCTCTGTCCAAGAGAAGCGCATCCCAGAGCTGCACGCATGGGCTTTACCAGGATTTAGAACCGTAAATGCAATGTGACACCGAGACACTCTTTGTCCCACATAACTTCAAGGTCTCCCCAGGAGGTTGATGGCAATTGTTCTTGCTCAGGGTCATCTGCCCACACCAACAGCAGGTGTGTGCTCAAGACTTGTCTGTGCAATGCAAACAGATACACGCTGTCTAGTTCTTCCGGTCTCTCCAAGGAAGGCAAAAGAATGTCTGTGTGCCGGGTGAGAAGCCAGTGCTGGAAGTTGTGGTTCTATTGTGAGTACCAAGAGCGGATGGCAGGCCTGTGATGAATGCCCTGAGGAGATGACCTGGGTTTTCCAGTGCACATGGCAATAGATCACACCCTGCTTTGGTGGTCATTTATGGCCTACGGAGGTGACAGAGATGGGAAAGAGAATGAAATTTTTGAATGTGCCTCTGAGTGCCCCTCAACCTGCTGCAAATGTGCAGATTCGAGTACATCCAGTTCAGGTGTGAGAGGCTGTTCCCTGGTCCTCTGAGCAAGAAGAGCTGGACGAGGGACACAGCAGAACTCGCTTACTGAGACTGCATCTCCATGAATCCCAAAGCAAGTGCGAGGGGTTATGCCACGTCCGAGTTTTCTCAGGGGAAGGTGTTTCTCCCATGCACTGCCTCCCCGTGGCACTGGTGCCACAGCCCCCGACTAAACCACAAGTGGTCTTTGTTCCTAGCAAAAGTGCTCCTGCTGCTAGCAGGGATGTTCCACGGGAAAGGTCAGGAGAGGTTGAGCCCGGAGGGCACTGAGCCCGGAGGGATGTTCTGCCTCTCGTGCCCCTCAACCATTCTCGCAAGCGCTTGCCCTGGAGGACAATTCAGGAGTCTCCACGTGCCAAAAGAGAGATGTGAGGGAAGAGACAATGGCGGTGTAAGAAGCACATGGCCTGTCAATCTGAAGATCCTCGATACCAAACACCACCCCTGCCACCCAGCCCGACCCCGCCGGTTCCACGGTGCAGAGCACGGACCGCCACCGCGCTACCACCGCTGTCGCCTAGCCTCCGCCTCCAGCCAGCACCCGAGGAGAGCCCGAGAGGTGTGGCAGCAGGAACCCCAGGAGATACTGCCCCTGCTGCCATGAACTGTCTGTGTCTGTGTGCAAGCGAAGGACTCGTGTGTCTGAAAACCCTCCTGTGACCGAGCAGTGAGCCCCTGCCAGAGCACCACTGACTCTTGGCCAACTGACCATCCACCAGGACCCCAGAGGCCATTTTCCAGCGCTGCTATGCAGAATATCATTCCCAGTCTGTCCGGACATTCGGGGTTGCCCCATCACAGGGACAGAATCTGGCACTTGCCCTTGTTGAACTTCCTCTGGTTGAGGATTGCCCAAACCTCTGATTTGAGGTCTCTCTACGGGGCCTCCATCTTCCATGAGGCCCTGGAGTGTTACAATGGCCCCTTGATTGCTTGGGAATGTGCAGTGTTCTGTGTTCCATGTGTTCCATGAGGCCCCATATTGTCACAATGGCACTGAAATGAGAGAGGATCTCCATCCTTAATGGCTTCGTAAATCAGAAGTTTTTCTTAGATAAAAATCCTAATCAACAAAGGGGTTTGCTTTCTTGGCATGGTAGCAGTCTTTTCTTTTCTTTTAAGACTACAATTAGTTGTAGGAGAGAGAATGTAGATGATACATGGAAACTAATAGAGAGTGTATCATACGCCCACCTTCAAGAAATTAGCTTACAGGCCTCAGAAAACTTGTTTAAGAAGAGATTGTTCTGTTAAGAAGAAAGTCAATTATACATTGTTTAAGCAAATGGGAAGTTCTAAGACACGTCTTAGCTGGTCCTAAAGCATTTAGTTTAGGGGTTAGGGGTCGGATAGATCAATCAGAGACGCTACGAGGCCTGCTAAGGGAGAAGACCACTCTGTGAAAAGGACTGCCCCTCCCAGAAGAAATGGACGCTAGATGGCAGTCTTGCTCCACGAATAAAATCCAAGCGGCTATTTGACCCTAAAATCAGAAGAGAATTTTGGACTGCTTGTGAAGGGGAGGGTCTTTCAAGTATCACTGTATTTTTACTCCGAAATTTATTCTTTGATTCATGCATGGCAGAGTACCCCCATGAATCCCCAGCTGGCATATTAAAGAAATGTTCGATCCAATGGTTTCTGGTCATGGGGTTTAATTCTTTTGTTTTATCCCTTTGATTCCAATCCCTTTGATTCCATGAAGTTCCAAAGATATCCCACGGTTTGTTTAATTCCATGAGGTCCCGCACATCCCAATGATGTCCCTTAAGTCCCTGGTTTCTGTAGTTTCCCAGGGAACATTTGCTTCTATGATGCAGGGCAGTGCCACGACGGCCACTTGATTCCGTGAGTTCCCCCAGTCTCCCAGCAGTCCTTTGGTTCCATGAGACCCTGCAATGTTGCAGTGGGTTGACCTTACCTGGATGCCAGGTGCCCACCAAGTTGCTCTATTGCTGCCCTTCCCAGTCAGACAGAAGAGACAGAATAAGATGGAAAATTATTTCTACCTTGAGATTCAGGCACTTTACTAAAGCAAAAGCCAAAGTTTGCGCATGCATAAGTGAAGAGGAAAATAAAAAGATTTTCTCTCTACTTCCTGTCAGCAGCGATACCTGGCCACTTCATGGGAAGCAGGGCTTCACCACACAGAGAAGCCGCTCAGAAGGCATGTATTGTAAAAAAATGGATTTTCCCCCTTTCCTGTTCCTTTCCTGAGCTCTTGTAGCTCAGCTGACGCCATATATTCTGCAATGTCCCTTTGGTCCATTTGGCTCAACTGACCTGTCTGTATCGCCTCCCATGATCTTGCCCCCGATTCAGGGGACGAAGCCGACAATGCAGATGCTGCACCAGCCCTGCTCAGCAGTTGCCAAAGCACTGGTGTGATTAACCCCTTTGTAGCTCCCAATGCAAAGCACAGCCCTGTGACGCCTGCAGTGAGAAAATGAACTCCAGCTCAGACAGACCCAACACATGTGGGATTCTGAAATGTCTCAGGGTTCCTTTGGTTCCACGATGCCCCTCTCAGACCTGGCAGTAGAAAAATAAATCAAAAAATTGAGAAGAAATCATCTTAAAGTCATGCTAAGCCTGTCTTCTACAGTCCAGAATCTATATATGTGTGACTGCAGATACTTGGGATGAGGGTAGGTGCTCAGAGGAATTCATGGGTTTGATCTAGGAAACCTGTCCCAAAGTTTTCACTGCCTTTTCCTCCTTGGACATTTCCTGATGCCCGGAGGAAGCTCATGTCCAACAGCAGCTCCATCCCCCACTTCCTCCTCCTGGCTGCAGCTCTTGCACTTCTGCTTCTTCCTGGGCATCTCCCTGGCTACCCTCCTGGGCAACGGCCTCATCCTCAGCGCCGTAGCCTGCCACCACCACCTGCACACCCCCCAGGGACTTCTTCCTGCTCCACCTCTCCCTCACACACCCGGGCTGCATCTGCACCACTCTCCCCAAAGCCATGGCCAATTCCCTCTGGAACACCAGGGGCATGTCCTACTCAGGATGAGCTGCACAGGTGTTTTTTGCTTTTCTTCTTGATCACAGCGGAGCTTGCCCTTCTCACCATCATGTCCTATGACCGCTACGTGGCCATCTGCAAAGCCCTTCACTACAGGACCCTCCTGGGCAGCAGAGCTTGTGCCCACGTGGCAGCAGCTGCCTGGGCCACTGGGAAGCGGGTCTGGCCCTGGGGCTGCAAGAGCTGCCGCCTGAGCTGATGATCTCCTGAGCAGTCCAGACATGCAGTCACTGTCCCTGTCCTCTATTGCCTCCCTTTCTTGCTGCAGGACCAGAAACGACTGTGCTGCTCTGCTGGGCTGGGGCGGGGCAGGGAGATGGGGGCACCAGGGAGGGGCTGGTCTGGGCAGTTCCAGTGACTAGAAAACCCCAATGTTCATCTGAAGTGTAGGAGTGGGCAGGGTGGGAGCATTACAGGGCTGAGGTGGCTCCAGGCTCTGGGAGTGGTAGCAGGAGCCCAGGGAGACACTGCCCCTGCTGCAATGAACTGCCTGTGTGTGTGCCAGGGAAGGACTCGTGTCTCTGAACACCCCCGTGTGTGCATCAGTCCAGCTCAGGGTTGGACACCTCTCAGAGCCCTGACACATTTCTCTGGGTGACTCCAGGAAAACCCCCGCTGTGCCAGGGAGTTACCAGATCCTTTGCTGTCACCCTCCTGGTGTCCTGTGTAATGAGGAAACTAGAAAAGGTGATCATCATACCCTGGTAATTTTCTAAGAGGAGAAATGTCACTGCTGGAAAGAAGTGTCACTGCTGGAAAGAAGTGTCACTGAAGAGGTGAGAAGAGGGAACATCATTGTTTCCTTCAGTCTGTTCCACAGCAGGTTCCCCTGGAGCCCCAGGGACACCTGCCTGGAACCCAGGGGGGCAGAGAAAGAGCCTTTGGCTCTTGCTGTGCTGCTCAGCTGGGCCGGGCTCCTGGCACACAGGGAAATCCTGGCAAGCGGGCAGCACTGCAGAGAGACAGCTCTGCCCAGGAGCAGCTCCTCTGCACAGCCCAGCAGGGCCGAGGGCACTGCCTGTAGGCACGAGAGTAGAGAAGAAAGGTAAAGGGAGGTTAAAGGCAGCAGAAAGATGGGAGGTGTTCAGCTGAGACACAACTTGGGGACATGACTTCACACTCCTCTGCAGAGTGAGTCTACAGGTGCAGGGCAATGTCGCTTGTGTTCCTGGAGGAATCTCCTAAAGCTACCACATCCCACAGCCTTGCACATCTGTCAGGACTCTCCCAGTTTCTCTGGTGCGCCGGAGGAGGATGTTCTCCAGGGCAGGCCTTCCCTGCAGCACCGTCAGAGAGACAGGGCAGGTGGGCTCCTTCTCCCAGGGATGGCTGCGGGGTGGGAAGGTGGGGGTGCAGCCAGGGATGCCCGGGGCTGTCCTGCAGAGCAGGGTCCCTGTGCTCCGGGGTTCTTTGTGCCAGGGCAGGGACTTTGCTGCCTGCTGGGGTCAGGTCTCATCCTGCCTGGGGAGTTGCCCACCCCTCTGCAGGGAGAAGCTGTCGGTGGGTGGTGAGAACCCCAGCAGGAGCCAGGCAGGTTCTTCCTGCCGTTGGATGAGGTGTGTGTGGTCAGGGCTGTGGGAGGTCAGGGCTGCTCCCAGATCCAGATCACACCAGCACATTTCCAAGAGCACTGTCAAATGGGAAGGACAAAACACAATTATTAGGAAGGAATGGAGCTTTTCTGAGTCAGTGTTTTCAGTTTCCTACTCCTGAGGAATCTGGGGGTTGAGAAATGGAAAAGGAGCTCCCATGTTGGACAAGTCACTGAGACTCCTGAGCTGTAACTTGGAATGCACAAGTGCTTCTGTAAGCAACTTCCTAAAGTGCTTTCGGCCTCTGCTCTGCTTTTGACAGAAGCAGCCTCACTTCTGCTGGACCCATCTGTTTTTTCTTTATCTGCCCTTTTCCACCTGCAAAAAGAAAAGTTGCCCAGTCAGTGCGCTGCAAACAGGCAGGTTTCTCTCAGGCCACAGTGAGTGCACAGACATTCGGATGGAGTGCTGACAGGGAAGTCATGAATGGATTTCTGATGTTGAGTCTACTGTTTTGAAATCAGAAAATGTGGTGTTGAAGTCATCGTTAACCTTTGAGAGGGAAACAGGAGAAAAATCGGATAAATTTGTTGCTAAAAATGAGCTGCTTCAAACTGAGGTTGACCACCTTCAAAGTCTTGTTAAAATTTGGATGATTATGAAACAGTCAACTCACAGATTACCCCCATCAATACTAGACAATGCCCGCAGTAGAAAGGCATAAAGCCCTCCCAGCCCCTCCAGGAACCCTCAAATCCCATCCCGGTCCCACAGGACACTCCCAACTTCCCCTTAAACCCTCCGAGGCCCCCAGACTGCCTCCCAGACCCACAAAAACCCACAAGATGCCCCCAAACCCCTCCCAGTTACCTCCAGCCCTCCCAGGACCTTTCAAACCCTCTCCTAGTTGCCCCCTTCCCCTTGAGGATGCCCCCAAACTCTCTCCCAGTTCCTTCCCACATCCCCGACGATTCCCCAAAACCCCTCACAGCTGCCCCAATCTCCCCAACCTCCCTCCCAAACCCCCAAACTCCCCCAAACACCTTCCCTGTTACCCCCACGACCTCCAAGCCCTTCTCAGCCTCCCCATTCCTTCCCAAAGCCCCTCCCAGTTTCCGGCCCGTCCCCCAGGCTCGGGTGAGGAGGTGCCCCAGGCTGACTGGCCCGCCCAGACAGGGGCGGTTCCAGCAGCATGTCAGGAGCCACCCCGTGCCCCGAAAGCTCCCACCCACCCTGGAGCCACCTCAGCTGCCCCTGCAGGGGAGAAATCCAGGCCGGAGTAGAGCAGGGGGCAGGGTCGGGCTGGGACCTCTATGGACGGGGGCACTGGGAGAGCAGGGGAGAGACCGGGATGGGCTGAGAGGGCACTGGGGGAGAGGGGAGACACTGGGATGGGCTGAGGGGGCACTGGGAGGGAGAGGGGAAAGTTTTTTGCCCCTTTCCTGGGCACTTGAACACCGTCTGCACCCCCGTTCCCGGTCGTGCCGACTGTCCTTCCCCCCCAAGCCATGAACAGGTTTTGGGGCTCCCTCGTGGGTCGCAGCCAATAGAACGGTTCTGCTGGAATGACGTCATTGCCAAATTCTGCCGGGCCCCTGTCCTTGTGCCGGTGAGTCATCCGATAGAACGTGGAAACTTCCGCGGGGGCTGCCGGGAGCGGGGCGGTGATGGCGGGGGAGGGGAGGATCGGGATTGAACCCGATTGGTCCCGATCGATCCCGGCCCCAGGGTCTCCCCCCGCTGCACTGTTTTTCACGTGAGGTCCCAACGAGGCCATGGTGGTGTGGGGGGAGTTCAGGGGGTCCGGGGGCACCTGGTGACCCCTCCGAATCTCCCCCAAGACTCTCAGGAACCGCCCAGATCCCCCCCAAGACTCCTGGGAACCCTCCACCTTTCCTCTCCCAAATCTCCTGTGCATCCCCTTAACCCTTGAAAATCTCCTGGGACCACCTCAGACCCCCAGACTCCCTCCTGGGGACCCCCAAACACTCTTCAGGACTCCGGGGCCCCTCCCGACCCCCTCCTAGAGTCTTTTGGGTGTCACCCACCCTTTACGGCGGATTCCTCCGTCCATTTTTCCACCCCGGACTGCTGGGGGTCCACCCCCTCAAGAAACTACTGGGAACTCCCCAGTGTCCCACCACGAGATTCCTGGGTCCCTCCCCCCCCCCAACCCCCTGTGGGTGCCCCCATCCTTTCTTCCCCTCAAAAATATTCTTGGGGGTCCCCCAATGTCTCCTCCAGTCCCCATCCTGCCAGGGATGGATTTGGGGGGATCTCCTTCCCCTTCCCTCTGGCCCGAAGGCAAATGCCCTCCATGTCCTTCTTCCTTCGCCCCCAGGCAGAAAAGAGAAGAGAAACAGCCAGTTGGCCCTGGCAGGTGTGGGTGTGTGCAGGCTGTGGTTGAGTGGTTGAGAAGGGAGAGGAGGGGGCTAGTGTTTGGGCCAAGTCCAGCAGGTGATGTCTTTTGTGTCTGGCAGTCCTTGGTCGGCTCCACGACCATCCAGCTGTCAGTGTTCATGACATACCCATCAGCCCTTCTCTTCTTGGTTCCTACACTTGCCAACCCTAAGCTGCTCCTAAGTTCTCTTGCTGTCAGTTCATAAAGAGGTCTTGTCAAGTGTTACTGATTTAGAAACTAAAGCCTGACATCTTTGTCTTTGCCAAAGATGTGTGTGAAAGGGCAGTGCTGTTGCAAAGCAGTGTTGAGCTTCACATTGGGTGACTTGGCAGCTTCCTGTGCATCACCCATGCACCCTGGGTTTCTTTGAAAAGTACTTTTCACTCCAAATGTGACAGCACATTAGCCTGTAGGACATCCTGTCTCCAAATGGATAACTGTAAATATTAATAATAAAAAAGTGACCCCCTCCATTATTCAAGAAAAGCTTGTATCTGTGTACTAAAAGCATCCAAGGGTCACGTCCCCCAGTTTTCTATCTGACAAGGGTTTGGAGGGGCTGCTTTGTGCAGGGAACCCTTTGGGGACCCCTTGCACATGGGTAGGGCTGCACTCTGGGGGGTGTGGGGCTTTGGTTCTTTGGTTGCCAGGGGCCACTGTGAGTCACTGAGCCGGGGTGGGGACAATGGGCAGGGCTGGCTGGGACAGGCTGTGGCACCTGTGACATAAAAGGGAAGTGTCCCCGTGGGGCAGCTCTGCAGGGTCCATCAGGGGATGCTGCCCAGTGCAGCCTGTGCTGTGGGGAGCACGCACACAGGGAGAGGTTGGGCCGGACGAGGGCCGGGGCAGCAAGGCCGCCCCAGGGAGTGGGTTCTGCCCCTGCCTGCAGGGCCCAGCCCCTGGCAGGAGCACCTTGGGCAGGGCCCGGTGCTGCTGCTGGGGCAGGGGGTGAGGCCTTGCCGCCTGCCAGCTGCCTGGGCCCCTGTCCTTGCTGCGCCACATCCCCGAGGCTCCATCCCCGCTCCCCCAGCACCAACTCCCTCCTTCCCAGCCCCAACCAAGCCCTTCTCTGTGTCCTCCTGCAGGCCATGGCTTTCACAACATTCCTTTTGGTGCTTGTGCAAAGCATCATCCAGTCCCTGCAGGCGGTCGGGGAGGGGCTGCACAAGACTCAGTGATCTTGGAGGTCTTTTCCAAGCTGAAGGACTCTTGGATTCTGTGATTGTGTGCTGGATTCAGCTGGGTCCGTGTTAGCAGCATTAGTTTGCTCCCAAAGTTTCCTCGCTGTCAGCTCTTGTGGCCTAAGGCTTGAGCTCCTTTAACTCCTTGTGCTGAGCTACTGATGGGAAACGAGAGGCCTCTGCGAGCAGATTCCTGGTGTTCCCTGTAGAACAGTGAGGGAGAAGGTGTAGTCAAGTGGGAAGAGGAGTACTGTTTGTGTGTGGCCTCCTATGTGGCCTTGGCGCCTTTGAGGGGCTTGAAGGAGAAAAGAGCTTTGTTAAAGTGAGAAGTGAAATAGTGTGTTGGCTGTTGTCTCTGCAGGGAGAAGCTGTCGGTGGGGGAGGGGTCACCGAGTGGGGGAGAGGCCGTAAAGTGGGGGAGGGGCCCCAGAGTGAGAGAGGGGTCACAGAATGGGGGAGGGGTCAGAGAGTGGGGGAGGAGCCACAGAGTGGGGGAGGGACCATAAAGTGGATGAGGGGCCATAGAGTGGGGGAGGGGTCAGAGAGTGGGGGAGGGGCTACAGAATGGGGTAGGGGCCACAGAATGGGGAAGGGGCCATAAAGTGTGGGAGGGGCCACGGGGTTGGGGAGGGGTCACAGCCTGGACTCGGGGGGTCAGAGCAGTGACCTCGGGGAGGGGGAGGGGTCAGGGCATGGGGTAGGGGTCTCACCTGATCCCGGGGCTATCGGGGCCATGGCAGGGCCGAACCTGGTGGGGACACCCAAGTTTTTCCCAAATTTCCCCTCATTTTTCCCAGTTTTTCATCCATTACTCCCAAATTTCCCACTCTTTCCCCAATTTTCCCCCCATTTCCCCCATTTTTCCCAAATTTCCCCATTTTTCTCAATTTTTCCCCATTTTTTTTCCAAATTCCTTCCATTGTTCCCAAATTTCCCCCATTTTTTCCCATTTTCCCCAAATTTCCCCCCATTTTTCCCAACTTTCCCCAATTTTTCATCCAATTTTACCCAAATTCCCCCATTTTTTTCTCAATTCACCCCATTTTTCCCAAATTTCCCCATTTTCCCCAAATTCCGCCATTTTTTCCCAAGTTTTCCCTAAATTTCCCCTAATTTTTCCCAATTATCCCCCATTTTTCCTGATTTTTCACCCGTTTTCCCCAAATTTCTTAGTTTTTTTCCAATTTTCCCTCCATTTCCCATCAAAATCCCCCACTTCCCCAAATTTCTGACTTTTTCCCCAAAATTTCCCCCGTTTGTCCACATTTTCTCGGATTTTCCCCCAGTTTTCCTAAATTTCCCCCATTTTTCCCCATTTTTATCAATTTTCCCCAAATTTCCCACTTTTTTCTCAAATTTCCCCCCATTTTTCCCAATTTTTCATTCGTGTTCACCAAATTTCCCACTTTTTTCCCCAATTTTTCCCCATTTTCCCCAAAATTCCTGTTTTTATCCCCCCATTTTTTCCCACTGGGGAAATTTGGGAAATTTGGAAAACTGGGGCCCCAAAAATCCAAGAAAATGTGGGGAAATGGGGGAAAAATGTGGGGAAATCTGGAGAAAAATCTGTGAAAATGTGGGAAAAATGGGGGGAAAATCAGGAAAATGGTGAAAAATCTGGGAAAATGTGGGAAAATGGGGCAATTGCGGAAAATTCTGGGAAAAATGTGTAAAAAATACAGGGAAATGGGGCAAACTGTGGGAAAATGTGGGAAATTCTGGGGAAAATGGGGAAAAATATGGGAAAATATGGAAAAATGAGGAAAAAAGGGGGAAAATGGGGAAAAATGTGTGAAAATCTGGGAAAATGTGGGAAAAATGGGGGGAAATCTGGGAAAATGGGGGGAAATCGAGAAAAAATCTGGGCAAATGGGGAAAAAATTGGGAAAAAACTGGGAAAATGGGGAAAAATTGGGAAAAACCCTGGGAAATTCTGGGGAAAATGGGAGAAAATGTGGGAAAAATGTGGAAAAAATGGGGGGGAAAGAGGAAAAAATGGGAAAAATCTGGGAAAATAGGGAAAAAATGGGGGAAACTGGGGAATATTCTGGGAAAACCTGGAAATATGGGGAAAAAAATCTGAGAAAAATGGGGAAAAATCTGGGAAAAATGGGGGAAAATGAGGAAAAATCTGGGAAAATGTGGGAAAAATCATGGAAAATGGGGGGAAATTGGGAAAAAATCCGGGGAAATGTGGGAAAAAAAGGGGGGAAATCCAGGAAAATGGGGAAAATAATCGGGAAAAAATCTGGGAAAAAATGGGAAAAATGAGGAAAAATCTGGGGAAATAGGGAGAAAATCTGGGAAAATGTGGGAAAAAATTTGGGAAAATGTGGGGAAATGGGGAAAAATGCGAGAAAATGGGGGCAAAATGGGGAAAAATCTGGGGAAAATGCGGAAAATGGGGAAAAACCTGGGAAAATGTGAAAAAATTGGGAAAAACTGTGGGAAAATGGGGGAAATGAGGAGAAATCCGTGAAAATGGGGGAAAATGAGGAAAAATGTGTGAAAATGGGAAAAAATGGGAAAAAATCCGGAAAAATGGGGAAAATCGGGAAAAATCAAGAAAAATGTGGGAAAATGTGGGAAAATCTGGAAGAAAATGTGGAGAAAAATCTGAGAAAATGTGTGAAAAATGGGAAAAAATGTGGGAAAAATGTGGGAAAATGTGGGAAATTCTGGGAAAAGTGGAGGAAAAATCTGGGAAAAATCCAGGAAAATTGGAGGAAAAATCTGGGAAAATCCGGGAAAATGGGGAAAAAATAGGGAAAAATGTGGGAAAATCTGGGAGAAATCTGGGAAAATGGGGACAAACTGGGGGGGAAATGTTGGAAATTCTGGGAAAAATGGGGGGAAATGGAGAAAAATGGGAAAAAATCCCAGAAAATGGGGAAAAATGGGAAAAGATTTAAAAAAATGGGAAAAAATCTTGGGAAAATCTGGACAAAATGGGGAAAAATCTGGGAAAATGGGGGAAAAATAGGAAAAATCTGGAAAATGGGGGGGAAATGGGGAAAAATTCAGGAAAATGTGGAAAAATGGGCGAAAATCTGGGAAAAATGGGGAAAATGGGGGGAAATGTGGAAAAATGTGGAAAAATGTGGAAAAACTGGGTTAAACTGGGAGGAACTGGGAGAAACTGGGCCAGAGGGAAAGGGATGTTGCCATGGAAATGTGAGCCCGCCCCTCCCCCACCCGACCCAGGGCGCACGGTGGGGGGGAACTGGGTTAAACTGGGACATACTGGGAGGCACTGGGGGGGACACTGGGAGTTACTGGGAGCTATTGGAAGCTACTGGGGGGGTCACTGGGGTTACTGGGATGGACACTGGAGTTACTGGGAGCTACTGGGGGGGTCACTGGGGTTACTGGGGTGGACACTGGGGTTACTGGGAGTTACTGGGATGGACACTAGGATTACTGGGAGTTACTGGGAGCTACTGGGATAGACACTGGGGTTACTGGGAGCTACTAGGAGCTACTGGGGGGGTCACTGGGGTTACTGGGGGGTCGCTGGAGATACCGGAGGCATTACTGGGGTTACTGGGAGCTACTGGGAGCCACTGGGAGCGGCCCATCCCCCTCCCTCCCCAAGGTCACCCCAAGGACACGGAGGGGGGGGAGGGGGGGAAGCCCTGCCCCCTCCCAGTCCCTCCCAGTCCCTCCCAGTTCCCTCCCAGTCCCTCCCAGTCCCTCCCAGTACCTGAACTGGTCACACTGGGAGCGGCTCCAGGTCCCCCCTCCAGTTTGGGCCCCCGGGGCTATTTTTGGGACCCGGTGATGTCACTGGGGGAGAGGGGGCTCGAGGGGGCGGCCCCTCCCCTCTCCCTTCCCAATACAGACCAGTAAGGGACCAGTAACGGCCCCAGTGGGGGGGGAGGGGAAGGAGGGAACACTGAGGGTGGGGATGGAGCAGGATGGTCCTTGAGCGTGGGGGAAGGGCAGGAGGTTCTCTGAGGGTGGGGGAAGGGCAGGACTGTCCCTGAGGGTGGGGGAGGGGTAGGCGGGTCCCTGAGGGTGGGGGAGGGGCAGGAGGGACCCTGAGGGTGGGGGGAGGGGCAGGAGGGTCCTGAGGGTTGGGGACGGGCAGGGAGGGACTGTGAAAGTGAAGGAGGGGCCCTGAGGGTCCCTGAGGGTGGGGGAAGGGTAGGAAGTTCCCCGAGGGTGGGGGAGGGGCAGGAGAGTCTCTGAGGTTGGGGGAGGGGTCCTGAGGGCCCCTGAAGGTGGGGGAGGGGCAGGGAGGGCTCCTGAGAGTGGGGGAGGGGTAGCAGGTTCACTGGGGGGAGGGGAAGGAAGGGACCCTGAGGGTGGGGGAGGGACAGGAGGGACCCTGAGGGTTGGGGAGGTGCAGGAAGGGGGGGGAGGGGCTTTGGGGGGGCCCTTAAAGGTGGGGGGAGGGGCTGAAAGTGGGTCCATCATTGGGAGGGGACACACCCACCCAAAACCCAGTAAGTCCCAGTGGAGCTCCCAGTTCAGGGAGGGGGAGAGGATGCAAAAGACATGCCCACTTGCAGAGGCTATGGCCACCTTGGGATGGGACACGCCCACCAGGGAGAGACCACGCCCACCTAAAGAAGGGACACGCCCACCCCCAAACCACTAAGTCCCAGCTGAGTTCTACCTTAACTGGTCCTTACTGGTCCCACCACCCCATTCCGCGTTCCAGTGACCCGTACTGGTCCATACTGGTTTATACTGGTCTATCCTGGTTTATACTGGTCTGGACTGGTCTGACCTTGATGGAGATGCTGAAGTGCTCCCAACCCCCTTAACTGGTCCTTACTGGTCCCACCACCCTATTCCGTGTTCCAGTGACCCGTACTGGTTTATATTGATCTATACTGGTCCATACTGGTTTATACTAATCTATACTGGTCTATACTGGTCTGTACTGGTCTGACGTTGACAGAGATGCTGAAGTGCCCCCAACCCCCTTAACAGGTCCTTACTGGTCCCACCGCCCCATTCCCCGTTCCAGTCACCTGTACTGGTCCATACTGGTTTATACCGGTTTATACTGGCCCATACTGGTCTATAGGGGTTTATACTGACCTGACCTTGATGGAGATGCTGAAGTGCCCCCAACCCCCTTAACTGGTTCTTACTGGTCCCACCACCCCATTCCCCGTTCCAGGGACCCGTGCTGGTTTATACTGGTTTATACTGCTCTACCCTGGTTTATACTGGTCTATACTGGTCTGACCTTGATGGAGATGCTGAAGTGCCCCCAACCCCCTTAACTGGTCCTTACTGGTCCCACTGCCCCATTCCCCATTCCAATGACCCGTACCGGTCTGTACTGGTTTATACTGGTCTGTACCGGTCTATACCAGTCCATACTGGTCTATACTGGTTTATACTGGTCTGTACTGGTCTGACCTTGACGGAGATGATGAAGTGCCCCCAACCCCCTTAACTGGTCCTTACTGGTCCCACCACCCTGCTCGCTGTTCTAGTGACCTGTACTGATCCATACTGGTCCATACTGGTCCGTACTGGTTTTTTACTGGTCTATACTGGTCTATACTGGTCTATACTGGTCTACACTGGTCTACACTGGTCTATAATGGTCTATAATGGTCTGACGTTGATGGAGATGCTGAAGTGCCCCCAAGCCCCTTAACTGGTCCTTATCAGTCCCACTGCCCCATTCCCCATTCCAGTGACCCATATTGGTCTATACTGGTCCATACTGGTTTATACTGGTCTATACCGACCTATACTGGTCTATGCTGCTCTGTACTGGTCTGACCTTGATGGAGATGCTGAAGTGCCCCCAACCCCCTTAACTGGTCCTTACTGGTCCCACCGCCCTGCTCCCCATTCCATTAACCCATACTGGGTCGTGGTGGCAAGAACCCCAGCCGGAGCCAGGTGGGGTCTTCCTGCCATTGGATGAGTGCTCCGGGAGGTCAGGGCTGCTCACAGATCCAGATCACAGCAGCACATTTCCAAGAGCACTGTCAAATGGGAAGGGCAAAGCACAATTATTAGGAAGGAATGGAGCTTTTCTCAGTCAGTGTTTCCAGTTTCCTACTCCTGAGGAATCTGGGGGTTGAGAAATGGAAAAGAAACTCTCATGTTGGACAAGTCACTGAGACTCCTGAGCTGTAACTTGGAATGCACAAGTGCTTCTGTAAGCAACTTCCTAAAGTGCTTTCGGTCTCTGCTCTGCTTTTGACAGAAGCAGCCTCACTTCTGCTGGACCCATCTGTTTTTTCTTTATCTGCCCTTTTCCACCTGCCTGAGGTTTCTCTCAGGTCAAAGTGAGAGCACAGACATTTGGATGGAGTGCTGACAGGGAAGTCATGAATGGATTTCTGATGTTGAATCTACTGTTTTGAAATCAGAAAATGTGGGGCTGAAGTCATCGTTAGCCTTTGAGAGGGAAACAGGAGAAAAATCGGATAAATTTGTTGCTAAAAATGAGCTGCTTCAAACTGAGGTTGACCACCTTCAAAGTCTTGTTGCGCCAGAGTGCAGAGAGAAAACTGTTGCTAAAAAAACAGGCTCCTGGTTTGGTCAGGCAACTTCATAAACCAGTGTCTTACCCTGGCATTGAGACTTGGGAAACCACAGAGAACCCTGATTCTAAGTCTCAGGAGAGAAAGAAACAAGAAGAATATGAAGTTCAACTGATGTTTCTAGAGTCCTTCAGCTTTCCTCACATTAATGAAAATAGACTGAGTGATCCCTGTGATAATGAACAAAGGGAAGATTCTTCTTTACCTCCCTCAATTTCCTTTGTGCCTGATACTGAATCCACTAAAAACCCTTGGACTCAAAAAGAGAACCCGACCCAGAAAACAACTCAATTCATTCTGATTCAAGTGGTTAAAGAGCAGAAGCATTATGGCGATAAACCTGGACAAATTAAAAGCCAACCAGTGAAATCCTATCAATATATCACATACCTTGGGATTCCACTTTGTTCTCATCAACAGTTAATACAATTTCCAATGGATATGGGGACAAAATGTTGGCAGCAAAATGCCAAAGATGGGATTAAAACCCAGACGAAAAAGAATTAAAATCACTGGAGAAAAAGAAGAAACCAGTCTTCAACCAAGAGCTTCAGCCTGTTACTGTTTTGTTGATATTACCTTTTTGCTTTTTATTCTAATAATCATATTGTATGTTAAAATTTGGATGATTATGAAACAGTCAGCTCACTGATTACCCCCATCAATACTAGAGGATGCCCGCAGTATACACCCGTCCCAGCCCCTCCAGGAGCCCTGAAATCCCATCCTGGTCCCACAGGACACTCCCAACTTCCCCTCAAACACTCCGAGGCCCCCAGATTGACTCCCAGATCCAGAAAACTCTTGCTGCCTGCCCATGGAGTGCCCAGTGTGGCCCACCAACTGCACCACAAAGTCAAAGCTTCCAGGCTTTCTCTCCTGGCAATTAGGGCTGTTGTTTCCTGTTTTCAGCCATGCCTCCCAACTGATAGCCCAACTCCCAAACTGCTAGCATGCCTGTTGATACAGAATTGTTAAAATAAACCTTGCCAGTATATGTTTTCAGACACCGATTATTTAGTGTCGTTTCACTTTAATCCACCCCAAGGGAATTATTAATAAAAACCTGAGTTACCCCCTCTCCCCTTTTCCTGGGGCGGGTTGTAACACCAATCAGCACTGACTCCGCCCAGTAGGCATAGCAAAGGAAGTTTCCTTTTGGTTTAGGGTTTAGTGTTAGGGTTAGGGTTAGGGTTAGGGTTAGGGTTAGGGTTAGGGTTAGGGTTAGGGTTAGGGTTAGGGTTGGGGTTCGGGTTAGGGTTCGGGTTAGGGTTGGGGTTAGGGTTAAGGGTTAGGGTTAGGGTTAGGGTTAGGGTTAGGGTTAGGGTTAGGGTTAGGGTTAGGGTTAGGGTTAGGGTAAGGGTTAGGGTTGGGGTTATGATTTAGGGTTAGGGTTCGGGTTTAGGGTTATGGTTAGGGTTAGGGTAAGGGTTAGGGGTTAGGGTTGGGGTTAGGGTTAGGGTTAGTCAGAATTTGTCTTAATGCGCTATCTAACTATCACAGGTTTACCCCATTCCAGGAACGCAGTGGTGCCCAGTAAACCCCTCTCAGGCTATAAGCCCGATTCAGTGCCCACCGCTGTCAGAATCTTTTGCTTTTTCTCTTGGGTCTCTGCTTTTGCTGTTGCTGTTCTGTTGCGTGTATGGCAGAATACCCACCGCCGTCCGGTATGTACTCTGCTTCTATAGAGCACTGGCCCCGCCCACTGGGTGGAGTCAAGAGGTGGAGTCAGTGCTGATTGGTCCGCGTCACTGGCTTTGCCTACTTGGCGGAGTCAGTGCTGATTGGTCCACACAGTAACTGCAAGCTACGCGCAATCCCGGTTCCCAAACACTAAAAAAAACCTGCAAGCTATGCGCAAACCCTTTTCCCTACCCCTCACCTTAAAAAAGAGACTGCAAGGTTAGGGTTAGGCTTAGACTTTAGGGTTAGGGTTTACGGTTAGGGTTAGGGTTAGGGTTAGGGTTAAGGTTAGGGTTAGGTTTTGAGTTAGGGTTAGAAAGGGTTAGGGTTAGGGTTAGGAAATTTAGGGTTAGGGTAAGGGTTAGCAAAAGTTAGGGTTAGGGTTAGGGTTAGGTTTAGGGTTAGCAAAAGACAGGGTTACTGTTAGGGTTAGTGTTAGGGTTAGGGTAATGGGTAAGGGTTAGGGTTAGGAAGAATTTGTCTCAGTGCGCGAACTAACAATTGTGGGTTTAGCCCATTCCGGACACGCAGCGGTGCCCAATAAGCCCCTCTCAGGCTATAAGCCCGATTCGCTGCCCACCGCTGTCAGAATCTTTTGCTTTTTCTCTTGGGTCTCTGCTTTTGCTGTTGCTGTTCTGTTGCGTGCCTGGCAGAATACCCATCGCTGTCCGGTATGTACTCTGCTTCTATAGAGTACTGTCCCCTAACCCCAACATTAAAGAGAGACTGGAAGCTATGCGCAAACCCTGTTCCCTAACCCTAACCCTAACCTAGAGACTGTCAGCTATGCGCAAATCCTTTTCCCTAACCCTAACCTTAAAAGTGAGAATGCAAGCTATGCGCAAACCCTTTTCCCTAACCCTAACCCTAACCAAGAGACTGGAAGCTATGCGCTAACCCTCTTCCCTAAACCTAACCTTAAAAAAGAGACTGCAAACTATGTGCAAACCCTGTTACCTAACCCTAACCTTAAAAAAGAGACTGCAAGCTATACGCAAACCCTTTTCTCTGAACCTAACCTTAAAAAAGAGACTGCAAGCTATGCGCAAACCCGATTCCCTGACCCTAATCCTAAAAAAGCGAATGCAAGCTATGTGCAAACCCTGTTCCCTAACCTTAACCTTAAAAAAGAGACTGCAAGCTTTGCATAAAACCATTTCCCTAACCCTAACTTTAAAAAAGAGACTGCAAGCTACTAGGGTTAGGGTTAGGGTTAGGGTAAGGGTTAGGGTTGGGGTTAGGGTTTAAGGTTAGGGTTAGGGTTAGGGTTAGGGTTAGGGTAAGGGTTAGGAGTTAGGGTTGGGGTTAGGGTTAGGGTTAGTCAGAATCTGTCTCAATGCGCGATCTAACTATCACGGGTTTACCCCATTCCAGGAACGCAGTGGTGCCCAGTAAACCCCTCTCGGGCTAACTCAGGTTTTTATTAATAATTCCCTTGGGCTGGGTTAAAGTGAAACGACACTAAATAATCGGTGTCTGAAAACATATACTGACAAGGTTTATTTTAACAATTCTGTATCAACAGGCATGCTAACAGTTTGGGTGCTGTCATTCCACAATGTGACACAGAGATAACCTTTGGGGGGGGGAAAGAACATGCATAGGGGAGAGAAAGGCAGGATAAGAGCAAGGGAGAGTAAGAGAAAGAAAAGCTGTGAGTGGACAGATGTATATAGTCACCGCCCACGGGGTCCAGCGATGCTTCCATGTCTGTCAGTTGAAGTGGTGGCCTTGATCTGCCGGGGGTGAAGGAGGGAAGTCCCCATACTCCAAGAAGTTATGAGTTATAGCCATGATTAGTGTCACGGACCATGCCTCGAGCCTCCAACATCTCGAGGGTTGCAGTCTCTCTTCTAAGGTTAGGGAACAGGCTTTGGGCATAGCTTGCAGTTACTGTGTGGACCAATTGTCAGAGACTGAAATGGTTAATGATTTATGCATTCTAGGAGACTTTTCAGGCTTTTGACTTGCATGATACCTCTGAGGATCAGTCGGGCCCCTCCCTCCCGCCAGTGCTGACGGTGTGAAGCCCTGAAAAGGTGTAAGGGGGATATTTTTGAATTAGATGATCAATGGAGCATAGAGGCGTGAGAACGAAGTCATATTAGAATGTGAAACTAGCTAGAGTATGGTACAATGTAACTTATGGCAGAAGCTAATTGTAAGGTCCATTGTGCTTTTCAACAAGTCAGCTTGTAAGGTCCATTGTGCTTTTTAGCAAGTCAGCTTGATATTCCCTATTATCCGAGCTGAGTTTTTCCTTGGTTTTGCTACATATTGCAAGATAGATACATCTACCCTTGAAACACAATGGTAGAGGTCATCCATAGGGGTGAGAAAGATGATGATGGGAGGAAGATTATGTGGGCAGGGGTCGCTCGCCCCTTGCCCTACAAGTAGGGCATGCGCAGACTGTTGCCATTAGGTAATGATTAGGCGGTGTTTGGCTGCCATTCAGGCATCACCTTATACTGCGTACTGGCCCTACGTAGTGTAATGTGGAACTGATAAAATGGGGTGTCGAGACTGCTGAGTTGAGCGATCCTCATCCTACCACCGAGACTGTGTTGCTCCGCGGGGACGCCCGCTAAGCATGGGTACCGACCAGCTGCTGCAGATCCTGACAGCCCTGGCCTGTCTGTGTGGGTAAGCACAGTTTATTGATAGGAAGCAACTGAGAGAACAAACTTTTTAATATCCTTTTAGTGTTCCTTTAATTCTCCTTTTATGTTTATAGTATTTTTCCTTTAGTTTTCCCTTTTTACTAACCAATATCGTGTTATCCATAATATTGTGTTAAGATTCTTTTTTGGTATCCCTTTTTCACTAGTTAATACTGTATTAAATGCTGTTCGTAGTATTTGTTTTAATGCCACCCGATAAGATAGTTATTTTGTATCCTTTTTTCTTTTTTAGTTTTTAGTTCCTCTTGCTAAGTTTATTACTATGATTATTACTCTCACTGTAATAAAAGATATTTTTTGTGCTTGAGTATTTTTTGGCACTTGTCTTTATTCCGGACATGTATCTGAACGTACTGCTACAAAAGGCAAGAGCTGAGTTTACAGGCTTATGACTGTTGATATATCTGATGAGGAATCAGGTCCCTCCATCCCTCTGCTATGAGATGTTAGGGTGAGTGTTAGGGTTAAGGTTAGAAAGGGTTAGGGTTTAGGTTTTAGGGTTTACGGTTTGCGTTCCTGGAATGGGGTAAACCCACGATAGTTAGATCGCGCGTTGAGACAGATTCTGACTAATCCTAACCCTAAGCCCAACCCTAACCCCTAACCCTTACCCTAACCCTAACCCTAACCCTATCCCTAACCCTATACCCTAACCCCAACCCTAAACCTAACCCTAACCCTAACCCTGATTCTAAGTCTGAGGAGAGACAGAAACCAGGGGACTTTGAAGTTCAACTGATGTTTCTACAGTCTCTCAGCTTTCCTCACATTAATGAAAATTGACTCATTGAGGATAATGAGGTTGCAGCTTCTGCTATGGGGAATTCTAAGCATTCGGGGGTCGGTAAGACAACCTGGTAAGTAACACTTGAGTGAATGGGGGGTTGTCTTGGGGGCTTGTTTCCCTTCTCTTTTCTGTCTCTCGGTTTCTCATTTTGTTTGCTACTTTCTTTGGAATAAATGTTGTTTTGTTCAGCTTTCAACTGTGTACTGGTTTCAGTTTTGGCAATCTCCCTGCTGCCATGGTCCGGGGGGATGGGAAATAGGACTGAGCACTGCAATAACGGTTCTTGGCACAGTTGAGGGTTCGTGCAGCAATGCCACTTTATTCAGGGACAACAGGGGTTTAAATAAGGGGTTTAAAGTCTGAGGGGAGGATTCTGAACTGGGGAGGAGCATGGGACTGACAACTCAGGGAAAAGTGTGACAGGGAGACAGGGAAAAGGTGGGTGGAACTTCGGAGTTCCTCTTTACCTCTTTACTCCTGACGGGGTACTGCGATCCCCCTACACCGCTGACTCTGATGTTAGTGGTCTGGGCTGGCCAGCCGTACAGCCAGTCCTTGGAGGCAATTATGGTGACATCCGCCCCCATGTCGAGTAACCCTTCCACCTTGACTTTCTGAGGGTGCCTAGGTTGAGAAAAGTAGATGAGACATGTTAGAAGAGGGCGAGAGGTCTTCACTGAGGTTGTCCAGTGGACTTCCCTCAGTGATCCCTCCCTCCGCTTCTCATCTGGGGACACCACGCAGAGCAGCTCGTCGGTGGAGACCATCTTCACCACGGGGAAGCGGTCCTCCAACTGCACGGGAGGGAGATGCACAGTTAGGCATATAGCTATATTTGTGTTCGTCAGTCCCATCAGGAGAGTAGGCACTACAACTATTCCCTTAACCACTGCTGAAAAGTGCGATATCATCAGGTAAGTCTTATCTGGATCGACCGGGGCAGATGGTCTAACCCTGGCCTGCTCATAGGAGCTTAGGTGAGTAGACGGGTGAGTAACGGAAAGGATTATCCAATTTAGGGGAACACACTGGTTTTTAACTGAGATAGGGTCTGCTGAATTTAAAGGATCACACTGAACGGGAATGAGGTCTGTCGGAGGCTCTTGGGTAATGGGGTAGCTGGGCGCGGTGTTGGGCGCAGGATGGAGCGGAGAGCAGGGGTTATTTGTGTCGTCGTGCTCCCCTGGGCGCTCTGCTCCCCGTTTCCCTGATGTTCACAGGAGCAAGGGCGAAGATCGGGCAAAGATTGGAAGGTTACCCTTTTCCTCAGCTGTGGGGACCTCCTGGGGGGAAGGGGCTCACCACTGATATTGGTCATTGACCTACAACTAGAAGACCAATGGCGGCCCTTCCCACACCTCCGACATAGGGTCTTAGGCAAATTTGGTTCAGGGACTAACTTAGGACAGTGTTTTTTGAAGTGTCCCTTTTCACCACAATTGAAACATGATTGGGGACCCATGAAAGTGGCAACCAATAGACGCGCTTTATGGGAATTGGAACCTATATTTTTACAAGTGTCTATCATTTCGAGTAGGGAGGGATCCTTTAACATCTTCAAAGCTTTCTGACAGTCCTCATTCGCCTTTTTGATAACCAATTTATTGAATAAAATTTCCTGACTCTCTTTTTGGTGGACCTGCCTGCTGATTGCCTCTTTTAGCCTGGTTATGAATTCTACAAAAGGTTCTTTTGGGCCTTGGTTAATAAGTGTGAAAGAAGGCGTCTGCACATAGGCATCTGTCACCCTTTTCACGGCCTCTAATGCCAATTCTTTAGTCGCTTCTAAAAATTTGGGGTCAATTCGAGCTTGATCCCCCCTACACGAATAGTTCCCCTCCCCATAGAGCATGTCTATTGCCTGCTGAATTGGGATTCCCCTTCTTTCCATTTTGTCATTGACATATGCAGTGATTAATTTTTTCCATTCTACCTCAAATACTGAGGACTGTACTATTGTAAAGAGTCCTCCTATCACTGCTCTTATGTTGTAACGTATCAGTTTATAGGCCAGGAAGAAGGATTCTAGCAACTCGATGGTGAAGGGTGCCCCCAACCCATACTCGACGATGGCCTTTTTCATATCTTTTAGCATGGGGTACAATATTGGTCGCCACTTGTTGTGACGGGGGAAGAATGAGACGCTCAATATGAGAATCAGTAAGCTTCATTTATTGATCATTGCTAACAGCTTAATATATGCTTTATAATTAGTTCATACATATTGCAAAAGCTAAGCTCATTATTGGTTCTGCTTAAATGTTGATCTCACCTCTTACTCATTTCTTTGTTGACACAGGTGGTACTCAGTTGCTTTTTGTTTTGCTAATCACAATGTCCTGTTTACCAGCCAGCTAACAGGGTACAAGGGCACTGTAACCTCGCTATCTAAGATGTTCCCACGGCCTAGGCAAGCCGTGTTCTATAGCCAATTCCCTACAAATACCCCCGTTTTTTTATTCTGGGTTAATAATGTTTTCTCTGTTATAGCACTTACACATTTAACAATACAAGAAAAAGCAATATGAACTATTACTAAAATTACAACAATTGTCAACAACCATCGTAGGTTTTTCTTTAACAAAACTTAAAACCCATTCAGACATAGAACCAAAAATAGATTGAAGCCACAAGTCTATAGGACTAGTTGTTACTGTTACTTTCTTTGTGTGTTCTACTGTTTCACTCAGGCTCTACAGTTCTTTTGTGTACAGGCTAGGCAGTTTGTGCCAGCTGGACAAGTCGTGGTTTTGATAAACACTTAATCTAGATTGAAATAATCTCAACATAAAACAGGTTTGAGTCCCATTACCACTTGTGTTATGTATATACAGTGATCCCATTAAATCTAACTCTTGGGGATCTTTTGCCAGAGTAAGACCTCGAGGGTTAGTACTAAAATAGACAGGACAAGCACGACGACAATCCGGACAAGAGACAACAACTGAGCGAACAATAGAATGAATTAAGCTAAATCGACATCTGAAGGCTTCTGTATGCTGTGCTCTCAGTTTCTCACCAGTGCCCTCCTCCTTGCTCTCAACCCTGTCACGAAGCTCAGGCAACATGGCCAAGGTGGGTGCTGAGGCCAGGCTGAAGGACGAACTGACATGCCCCATCTGCCTGGACATTTACAGGAACCCTATGTCTCTGGGGTGCGGTCACAGCTTCTGCAAGGAGTGCATGCATACAGAAGGAACAGAAATATGCCAGCAGGGCCCTTCCCAGTGCCCACTCTGCCTTTACCCCACAGGCCCCCGTTCAACCATGAAGACTTGCCTGACCCGCAAGGTCTCCCTGTGCCAAGCCCACCTGAGTAAGCATAGCATGAAGAACACTCAGAAAAAACTACGTCCTGGTGGGGCTCTGTGGTGCCCAGGTTTTGGCTGAGAGAAAATCCCCCAGTACAGTAAACTGCTGGAATGCTACTGTGAGAAGGACAAGGTCCACACCTGCACGCTGCGCTCCGCCCCCAGCTCCCACAGGGACCACAAGACCATCAGCTTAAAGGAGGCTTTTGGCCAAGCACAGTGTGTTTTTCTCAAAACTGTAAAAGAGGTAAAAAACTAGGAAACTGCACTGGATCGAAGCATAGGAAACTTGCTGGAACAATCCTCTGCAAAGGAGTTCTTTAGAGTACAAACAACGCTTGAAAATTAAGACTTGGCATAACTGGTTGAGAAATGACTGCTTTTTGTGTACATGAACCCTAAATATTTCCAGGGTACTTTTCACTGCACCATGTCAGGAGCAACTACTAGGCCAAAGAATTGTAGACTCTTTCTGCTTTCAGTGTCCAACACACCCAGCTAATCCTCAGTGGTTACAGCTAGCAGAAATATCATCTATATAATGACAACAAAGACAGTCAGAAAATTGCATTGGAAACATAAACCACTGACAAATTATAGAAAAGCCTTTCATTCTATGGGAGAGGGTTTTCTATGGATAACACTCATAAGGTTCTGCACGAATAATAGATGGAACTAAAAATGCACATTTTTTCTCTATCACTGGGATCTAACTGGATTGTGAGAAGATAACCTGTCAAATCAATAATAACAATGGGTTATTCAGCAGAAAGCACAGAAGGGGTCAGTAAGCCAATGCTTACTAACCATGATTGCACCAACTTGTCTGAGATCATGCAAAGGTTTTCATTTCATAGATTTTTTCTTTATCACAAACACAGGGGTAATTAAAGGATTCTGAGATGGTTCAATGTAATCAGAATCAAGCTGCCTTCTGACAAGCTGTTGCAGGGCCAACAGCTGTTCTGTAGGTAGGAGCCATTGTTTAAGTCACACAGGATCTGTATGTTCTAACCAAGCAGTACCTCCTAATATCACAACCTTAACTCTTGGAATGACTATAGAAGTTTGTTTGTTTGTTTGTTTGGACAATTAACAACAAGCTTTGAGCATCACAAAGAATACAGGTTGCCTTCGTACAACCCTGTGCAAGTTTCGAGCTGGCTTCCCGCCAAGTCCCCGAAACTCGACAACAAGGACCCGCCTCCCAGAGAGGGAAAAGAAAAAAAAAAACAACCAAGCAGCCAAAGCTATAGCAAATATATATATATATATATATATATATATATATATATTACATATGAGACAGATACACAAAAGGAGAATACCACACACAGAAGGGGGGGGGGGGGGGAAGGGGAAGGGAGAAGGACAAAAAGGGGCAAGGACCGAACAAGCCAACCAGCCGACCGAAGGCAAACTAGCAAAAATCTCACCACTTCCCTTCGAACAGGCAGGATGGCTAGACACGGCCCAAGGCTCTCCCCTCACGCGTGGCAGATAACGGTAGTCACTGTAGGCCTCGGCTCCAGATAAACCAGACCAAAACAGGGACCCGCCGTTCTCGAACCTCGCCGGAAAGGAAGAGAGCGAGATGCCTTCCGCTGGCTTTATTTATACCTCAAGTTACGTAAAGGAATAGCATGGAATACTTCCGTGATCACTTTTCTAGTTCCTTCCTGGTTACAAGTTGGTCTCCAGGAAGGCCTAGAGTGAAACCACCACATTCTCCACCCCTTATTCCATACTATTTCTTTACGTAACACCTATGTCTTACGTTCGTCTACATCCCGCGCATATATATACACATTTGCATATATATATATATATATATAGTTCTTGTTGGTCTCTCGACACAGTTGTCTCGTCGTTGGAAAATCAATACCGATGTCAGTTCAGTCCAGATCTTTGGTCTCCTCAGTCACCATTACAGTTCTGATTTATGGCTGTTTCATCACTGGACTGTCTCATCACCGGATACCAGCAACAGCTTAGTTCAGGTCTCTCTCTCATCTGGTGACTGGCTTCCTGTAAAAACACAACTTAGGACATACAATTAGTTTTTCCCCAAGGCTAAGTTTCCTTGAGGCACACACTGGATGACTCCATCCTTCCTCATTACCCACCACGTATGTCCTGGCCCTTGAGCAAAGACAATCCCACGAATGGGTTTGTCTTGGCCTGAGGCAGGGGTAACCCAAACAGCTTTCCCTAGCATTCCCCTCAAATGGATTGCTGGAACTTTATCTCCATCAACAATGTGAAGGGATTCTGCCTGTGCAGGGCCAGCTCGATTGACAGAACCCCTGGTGTTAACTAGCCAGGTAGCCTTGGCTAAGTTCTTGTCCCAGTTTTTATAAGTCCCCTCACCTAATAACTTTAGAGTGGTCTTCAATAATCCGTTATATCTCTCAACCTTCCCAGCAGCTGGTGCATGATATGGAATGTGGTATACCCATTCGATACCATGTTCCCTCGCCCAAGTGGTGACTAATCCATTTTTGAAATGAGTCCCGTTGTCCGACTCAATACGTTCTGGGGTCCCGTGTCGCCACAGGACTTGCTTTTCAAGGCCCAGAATGGTATTCCGGGCCGTTGCGTGGGGCACTGAAAAAGTCTCTAACCATCCCGTTGTTGCTTCCACCATGGTAAGTACATAGCACTTACCTTGGCGGGTCTGTGGCAGTTTGATATAATCAACCTACCATACCTCTCCATACTTATACTTATCCCATCGTCCACCATACCACAGGGGTTTCAGTCTTTTCGCCTGCTTAATAGCGGCACAAGTCTCACAATCATGGATAACTTCAGAAATGATATCCATGGTTAAATCCACCCCTCGGTCTCGTGCCCATCTGTGGGTGGCATCTCGACCTTGATGACCGCAAGCATCATGGGCCCATCGAGCCAGAAACAGCTCTCCCTTCTGCTGCCAGTCTAGGTCTACTTGTGACACCCCTATCTGTGCAGCTCGGTCCGCTTCTCTGTTGTTATTATGTTCTTCATTAGCTCGCTTTTTGGACACATGGGCGTCTACATGGTGGACTCTCACATTCAGACTCTTCACTCTGGCAGCGATGTCCTGCCACAAGTCAGCAGCCCAGATGGGTTTTCCTCCACGCCTCCAGTTCATCTTCTTCCATCGCTCTAACCATCCCCATAGAGCATTGGCTATCATCCACGAGTCTGTGTAGAGGTAGAGTCTCGGCCAACCTTCTCATTCAGCAATGTCCAGGGCCAATTGGACGGCTTTGAGTTCCACAAATTGACTCGACTCGCCTTGACCCTCAGCGGCTTCTGCCACTCGTCGGGTGGGATTCCAAACGGCCGCTTTCCACTTCCGGTTCCTTCCTACAATTCGGCAAGAACCATCAGTGAAAAGGGCATAATGCCTTTCTTCATCTGGCAGCTGATCAAATGGCGGAGCTTCCTCGGCTCGGCTCACTGGCTCTTCTTCTTCTTCTGCCAGACTGAAGTTCCCACCTTCAGACCAATTGGTTATGATTTCCAAGATGCCGGGGCGATTCGAGTTCCCGATTCGGACACGTTGTGTAATCAAAGCCATCCACTTGCTCCACGTGGCATCGGTGGCATGATGCGCAGGGGGCACCTTCCCTTTGAACATCCAGCTCAAGACGGGTAATCGGGGTGCCAGGAAGAGCTGTGCTTCGGTACCAATTACCTCTGAAGCTGCTCGTATACCTTCATACGCCGCTAAGATTTCCTTTTCCACAGGGGTGTAATTGGCCTCAGAACCTCTGTAGCTTCGGCTCCAGAAACCCAGTGGTCGCCCTCGCGTCTCGCCAGGCACCTTTAGCCAGAGGCTCCAGGAGGGACCTTTATCTCCAGTTGCAGAGTAGAGCACATTCTTTACATCTGGTCCCATTCTAACTGGTCCAAGAACCACGGCATGTGCAATTTCTTGCTTGATCTGCCTGAAAGCTTGTTGTTGCTCAGGACCCCACTGGAAATTGTTCTTTTTACGGGTCACAAAGTAAAGAGGGCTCACAATCTGACTGTATTCTGGGATATGCATCCTCCAGAAGCCTATGGCTCCCAGAAAAGCTTGGGTTTCTTTCTTGTTTGTGGGGGGAGCCATTGCTACAATCTTGTTGATTATGTCTGTTGGTATCTGGTATCGTCCATCTTGCCATTTCACCCCAGGAATTGGATCTCTCGGGCAGGTCCCTTGACTTTGCTCTTCTTGATAGCGAAACCGGCCTCGAGGAGAATCTGGATGATCGTCTGTCCTTTTTTGAAAACTTCTTCTGCTGTATCCCCCCATACAATGATGTCATCGATGTACTGGATGTGTTCGGGAGCCTTACCCTTCTCTAGTGT
Source organism: Manacus candei (assembly GCF_025592945.1). Lineage (NCBI taxonomy): Eukaryota > Metazoa > Chordata > Aves > Passeriformes > Pipridae > Manacus > Manacus candei. Next base: position 3,836,970 of record NW_026138077.1, read on the forward strand.
GACCTGGATCAGTCCATGACAGATGGTTGGACTGTGTTTCCACCCCTGGGGCAGTCGATTCCAGGTGTATTGAACGCCCCTCCAGGTGAAAGCAAACTGTGGCCTGCACTCTGCCGCTAAAGGAATGGAGAAAAACGCGTTGGCTATGTCGATGGTGGCGTACCACTTTGCTGTCTTGGACTCCAACTCATATTGGAGCTCCAACATATCTGGCACGGCAGCACTCAACGGTGGCATAACTTCATTTAAGCCACGATAGTCCACAGTCAGTCTCCACTCTCCATCGGATTTACGCACAGGCCAGATGGGGCTGTTGAAGGGTGAATGGGTTCTGCTGACCACCCCTTGACTCTCCAACTTTCGGATCATTTTGTGGATAGGGATCACAGCATCTCAGTTTGTCCGATACTGTCGTCTGTGTACAGTTGTTGTGGCTATTGGCACTTCTTGATCTTTAACTCGTAGTAATCCTACAATGGAAGGGTCTTCTGAAAGACCAGGAAGGGCAGACAATTGCTTGGACCCCTCTTCAATCACCGTGGCTACACCAAAAGCCCACTGGTACCCTTTCAGGTCCTTGAAGTATCCTCTTCTTAGGTAGTCCATACCAAGGATGCAAGGGGCTTCTGGCCCCGTCACAATGGGACGCTTTTCCCATTGGTCTCCCGTCAAGCTCATGTCCGCCTCTACTACTGACAATTCTTGAGACCCTCCTGTCACTCCAGAAATAGTAACAGTCTCGGTACTCTTATACTCCGAAGGCATTACAGTACACTGGGCTCCAGTATCTATCAAGGCCTGGTATCTCTGAGGATCCGATGTGCCAGGCCATCGGACCCACACAGCTCAGTAAACCCGGTTATCTTCTTGGTCCCTCTCCTTCTCCTGGCAGAAGGCAGGGCCCCTCTACTGGTCTTGATCAGAGCATTCGTCGTCAGAGTTTGACTTTGACTTCTTAGACTTTTTGCCATTGTCGAAGTGGACCTCCATCTTCTCGTGTTTCGGCGATCGCAGTTTCTCTTCTAAGAAATCTCCATCTACTACATAGACAACTTTCTTGTCAGTCTTCTTTCGCTTCAGCTCCCTCACTCTAGCTTCAAGCTTAGAAGTGGGTTCACCATCCCACTTCTTCATGTTTTCTCCTTTACTATGAAGGTATGCCCATAGTTGGTTACGTGACCCACGCTTAGAGTTCTCTTTCCTTCGACGTGTGAATGACAGGGATCGTGAGCAAGATCGAGACCAGGATCGAGGTCTAGGCCGAGGTCGTCTTTGTCGGTCCCGCCGTGATCTTCCCATTGGCCTTTCTTGGTAATCTCTATACCTTCTGTCCTCTCTGTCTCTAAGGTCGTCCTCATATCTGGAATATTCATAATCTCTCTCCGTTCTTTCCCTATCGTAGGTGCATCGGTACAGGGGATTGAAGGAGTCTTCCATATTTTCCTCGATGGTTCTTATCCAAGCACACATAGTGTCCACGCTTGGTTCATCCATCTTTGGATTATATACGGGTATCAAGCAGGAAATATATGGTTTAGGGGCACCTTGAATTACCTTTTTCCACATTGGTTGCGTGCAGGGAACATTCTCAGGAACTTGGATATCATAATAATCTGGATCAGAATAGATGATCTCCAGCATGGCCAATTCCCGTAGGTATTGGATGCCTTCTTCCGCAGTCCTCCACCTTCTTGAAGAACTCTTCAGGGACTCCTTAAATGGGTATTTCACTCTCACCGCGTGGAGTATTCGGAGCCAAAGACTGGACGCCATTTTCTCCCTCCCCATTTCTTGCTCTATCACAGGGTCTCGAGCAATGGATCCCAACTGTCGTGCTTCATCACCTTCAATTACATGACTATCAGCTCCCTTGTCCCAGCATCGCACCAGCCAGGTGAGGACTTCTTCACCAGGCAAGCGCATATAATCTCTCCGTAAATCTCGAAGCTCTCTTGTGGTCAGTGATTGTGTAATTTCGCTTTCTCGCATAATTTCTTGTCCATCTCTCCCACGTAGAATCTTTTCCACCTCTCTCTTTACTCTTCCACTCCTACGTGGGACTGCTCCCACTTCCTCCCTATATCTCTCATGTGGAGGTGGAGACTGAGCATGCCGTGGGGATAAGCTTCTATATTGTTCACGCCGCGGAGATGGTTTCCTATACCGTTCATACCGTGGGGATGGACTCCTACGCCGTTCACGCCGCAGAGATGGACTTCTGCGTCGTTCACGCCGTGGAGATGGACTTCTATGCCATTCACGCCGTGGGGATGGACTCCTGCGTCGTTCGCGATACCCAGCGGGTGGAGGTAGTGAGTAATCTTTCACGTGGTGAGATAAGGGCCTCTTCCTCCAATCATTCACACCTCCAAGAGAAGGTTGGGTCTGGAGGGGTAGGGATAATTCCCCCTCCAATTGAGGGGGATGCTTTGGCTCCTTCTTTGCGTCTTTTGTAACACTGAATGTGTAGTCAGGATATAAATCATCAAGCGACAATATACCACCGGTCGTTTGTACTGTTGCTTTCTTTTCTCTTGATGCTGTTCTGTATTCCTTTGGGCGTGCCCCTAGTTCTCTTGGACGTGCTCCTTCCCGTGTAACCGTTTCTTCCTCTCTGGTACCTGCTTCTTCTCTTCCAATCGCTCCTTCCTCAGTCACAACCACTACTTCCTCTCTCGCAGTCGCGTCTTCATCACTTGCTGTTGCTCCTTCTCCCATTGCTGCCGCTCCTTCGTCCACTACATCTTGAGTGAATTGGATAGGTTCTTCTGTTCCTTCTTCTTCTTCTTCTTCTTCTCTTTCTTCTGTGCGTTCTGGTTGGGGAGATGAGTCTGTAAGTTCCTTGATCTCTCTTACCCACGTCTTCTTCTTCTTCACAGGGGCAATGATGACCTTCCGGTTCTTAGCTTGAGTCCCGGTTCTAGTGGGCTTAGTAGAAATGGCATTGACTTCAAGTTGTGTTTGGACCCCAACTTCTGTGGACCTAATAGGGACATCACTGGTTTCAAGTGGCGTGGTTTGGGTTTCTGTGTTGACCTTAACCCTTTGAAGGTGGTCTATGGCAACTCGATAAGCATTAGCCAGGCCCCAGCACAAAGCGGAGAATTGCATATTCGGATCTTTGTAGGAAAAACACCCTTCTGCCAAACAGTGGGCCATCTCACCAGAATCAAACATTTGTTCTGGTGTGAACTCCCAATTAATGGGGGGTGACACATGTCCTACTAATCTACCGAAATCTTCCCAAGCTCCATGCCACCCGGGGACTGGCCTGTCTGCAGCCCTTTCCAAAGTTCCAGCGAGTCCCTTTGAGGTGTGATCTTTCCTACAAGAGGGAAGGCAACGGAACCCCATTCTTCCAAGTTTAAGTAGCACTTCCAGTACCTTTATCAATGACAGTACTGTTGCAATAAGATTTATATAGTAATTAGAGTCGATTTTAACCATGGGGATTTCCTTTACCAAATCTTCGATGTCAAAATTAAAGGATGGAAGCAATTCGTTCCATCCATCCTCAAGGTCTGGACGTCTCCCTATACGGTAGCCTAACACAGGTGTAAAGGTGGCTAGAATTATAAGACAAATTAATGAAATAGCCATTGTTTTTTGTTATTATTTCTTCTTGATCCCAAAACAAACCTTTGTTTATATAAACAAAGTTTCCTTGGCTGCTTTCCCAGACTCTGGCAGTGTTCCCAGACCTGTTCCCAAAACAATAGATTGGTTTTGCAAAACAACACCGAGCTTGGCTGTCTTCCTGGAAAAACGTTTATCAAAACAAGCCAAACTTAACCAAAATATCCCACTTCTGACACCAAAAATGTTGTGCAAGTTTCGAGCTGGCTTCCCGCCAAGTCCCCGAAACTCGACAACAAGGACCCGCCTCCCAGAGAGGGAAAAGAAAAAAAAAAAAAAACCAAGCAGCCAAAGCTATAGCAAATATATATATATATATATATATATATATATTACATATGAGACAGATACACAAAAGGAGAATACCACACACAGAAGGGGGGGGGGGGGGGGGAAGGGGAAGGGAGAAGGACAAAAAGGGGCAAGGACCGAACAAGCCAACCAGCCGACCGAAGGCAAACTAGCAAAAATCTCACCACTTCCCTTCGAACAGGCAGGATGGCTAGACACGGCCCAAGGCTCTCCCCTCACGCGTGGCAGATAACGGTAGTCACTGTAGGCCTCGGCTCCAGATAAACCAGACCAAAACAGGGACCCGCCGTTCTCGAACCTCGCCGGAAAGGAAGAGAGCGAGATGCCTCCCGCTGGCCTTATTTATACCTCAAGTTACATAAAGGAATAGCATGGAATACTTCCGTGATCACTTTTCTAGTTCCTTCCTGGTTACAAGTTGGTCTCCAGGAAGGCCTAGAGTGAAACCACCACAAACCCTAAACATTCACTAGTCAAATTAGGCAAGCAATACATCTGGTATAAAACGAGGATTAATCACAATTAGTGAGGCTATTTTGCTGAGAACACAGCTACAATGGGTAGGGCATGTTTTAAGGAGGAGAGACTAGCCGTTTTACAATTAATATTGCTACCAGCTGTTGCACGGTAGGGGTTTTGAAGACAATATATAAGGATTCTTTAAAACAACACTTCAGCTCTGGTCACACTGATCAACATAATTGGTCTGCTCTGGCCTCCAGCCAGGAGGCCTGAAGACACACTATCCACAACACTACAGATGTTTTTGAGAAGGCACGCAGGATGGCCTTGACAGTCTGCCCCTGCAACGAGCTGAGCAAACAAGGCAGCAACATCGACAACTCCTGATTTAAATCCTGGAAAACACAGAAAACTCAAAACGACCCTCACTACTGCCATAGCAGATGCAAATGCAATTATTTGATGGTCTAAGGACCTCACCCTGGCACAAACCTGCATTATCTCTAGCTAGTTATGTAACTCGCAACTTCTGTATCTGTCACAAAACTTGTTTCTCTACAGCATCTTGCAGCTTTTCCACAAATTGTAAGAATGGTTCCCGGGCACCTGGATGCATAGTGGTGTATTTTGTTTCGGGCTCTGCCAACCTTGCAGTCTGCACTGATGTTTGCTGGCTTATGATTTTTACTTGCTCTAAAACTAGTGGTCTCCTGCCCGGCTTACACAGCTAAGGAACAACAGCAGTGGAAAAACTCCACCTGAGACTTAACTTGCATAAATTTCATACAAGGCTGTAATAGAATATTAAATTTTTGTAAGAACTTCTTATTTAACTTCAGTTCAGATCATACAGCTAGCCGGACAGGGCTAGTCTAGAAATAACTAAAACCTCATCACTCACGGTGGGAATTTGAAGAATTCATATACCATTCAGAATAAGGATTCACTATGGTTCAACAGAATCATGTTACACATCTCTAAAATCTTAACACCGGCAGAAGGTATTTTTAAGTTTACACAGTCACACATTCATGTAGCTTTTCTCTTTCACACCACATTCAGGTGGCCACCTCAAACATGCTCCTCAATCACACACATTTTTAAGTAGTCATTGGCTGTGCACTTCTTATCAGTTTCATAATTCAAAGGAAATTTATGGCATAGCTGTCATCAGCAATCTGCAAATCCTGCATAACTCTCTATGTAAAAGACAGATACAGCAAGAAAGAACAGAATATTATCTTGGAAATCTTCAACCCTTCTCATAGAGCAATGATATTCTGTCATAAAGGCAATAAAACTACTTTTGCAGGGGGCAAGACTATGTCCCCTTCTGTCTCATCGTTCCGTCTCCAAATCTTCTACCTGCACCCTGCCCCTGGGGGAAACAGCCAAATTTCATGTAAGAGATGCAAAATAGCAAGCTATAGGAAATTCTTAATAACTTTCTGTAATATGCAAAAGGCTAAGCACGGATGTTGCATTATTTCTAATCTTGCTTCAAAGGATTTTTCGTCAGTCTCCCTTTCTGTTTTTGAAGAAAACATTTGAGAATGCCATGAGCACGCTGCATGCGTAACACCTATTGCTGTAAAAACAATGCAATCTTATCTGATTTATAAGTTGGGATATTGTTAATTTTAAGTTGTTTTTTCTCTTTTCCCTTTTTTCTGTGTTTTACCGTCTTTGCCTCCCCCACGCCCCTCATTGCCAGAGGACGAAGGAGGGGGAGGAGGGACCGGGCTCACCCAAAGAAAATCAGCAGAAGGAACTTAATCACAGAGTCTGCTTAAGAAAAGACAAAAACATAGGAGAGGGAGAGAACAGCTGCAAACAGTTTCAGAGAGGGGGTGATTGGTCTAACGGGGAAAAGGAGAAACAGCTTTCCCCCTCCTCCAGCTGCACCCCTCAAGGCTTTTGCTACCATCATTAACTCGCCGCTCTAGGAAGAGGAGCGGCACCAGGGAAAAAACACTCGCTGCAAAGAAGGGAAGGGGAACGCACACCCCCCAGGACCATGGCTGTCAGCAGTGCGGGGGACACAGAGCCCCCCCGTTGCTCGCCGCACCCGGAGCCGCCGGTGTGCACGCGCGCGGGCCCACCGCTCCGCACAGGCGCCGTGACCACCGCCACTACTCCGCTGCCCGGCGCTGCCCCGTAGACACCCGCCACAGGCGGACAGACCCGGCGCCAGCACGGGTTCACTCGGCACGGCGGCATAAGCACACAGCGCCGTGAACACAGCCACAAACGCGCAGCGCAGTCCCGCAGTACAGTTCAGATGAAAAGCTGGAAATGTCTTAAGGTGGAACTCAGTCATAGTGCTCGTAAAGTTCATCTCTGGTCCATCAGCAGTACTTTCACACTGCAGCCATCATCTCCGATCGTCCTGGATATGCACTGCCGAGATGCTAGCACCGCGTTCATGTTGGCGGGGCCGCTCGGTTGTCCCCGGCTCCGTGATTTCTTGTCCCGCTCCGTCTCCCTTCAACTCCACTTGACTCCCTTTTTACACGATTTCTCTGTATGATGGTGTCTAGTAGCATTCTAATGTCCTCATACTGTGCTCTAATGCCTTTTACTATTCCAGATAACAATCGCCAAGTTGTAAGGAGGGAAGCAGTAACTTTTTCTCCCTTAGAGGCAGCAGTAAAGAGCTTATCACTAAGTTCTTTCCAAGTAGAGATAGTAAAGGCAGTTACAGTGTTCGCTTCATATCCCTGGCCCTTACATGAAAGCAGCATCTGCCGCAAAGCCAGTTCGTCTAATTTTTCTTCCTTTTTTAAGCAGGATAGACTTCCATATAGATACAACATTAGATCCCTTTTGTTCTCGGTGGCTCACCTGTCCAGGCGTCTTGTCCGGTTGGCCTGGCAGTTTCTCCACTTCTGTCATGTTACATTGAGCTCCGTCTCCGCGTCAACCTCCCACAACTTAACCTCATAACGTCTCCATTCTCTTTCATCAAAAACTGTATTAGGGTCCACAAAACAACTTTTAGCAACCCTCGTCGTAAGTAATCTTGGTAATTCTTTTTTCAAAGCTATACCCTTAAGTCCCCGCTTTTCTAAAAAGCACTGGAGTAATAAAAGCACCGCTTGTCTTTCCATACCTATAAATCTTCAGCGCGCTGTTGCAGCCTTTTACAAGACGTCGATGGTGTTGTGTGCCAGGACCCTTCTGTAAGGTCGCCTGGGGCGCGGAGTCCAGCTCTTTGGCCTCTTGTGCTGCTTCAGGACCGACCGGCTACTGCGTCAGACCGTGGCTTCGGGGGATGCTGTAAGGGGGGTACTTTTGAATTTGATGATCAATGGAGCATAGAGGTGTGAGAACGGAATCATATTAGGATGTGAAACTAGCTAGAGTATGGTACAATGTAACTTCATGGCAGAAGCTAATTGTAAGGTCCATTGTGCTTTTTAGCAAGTCAGCCTGATATCCCCTATTATCAGAGCTGAGTTCTTCCTTGGTTTTGCTACATATTGCAAGATAGATACATCTACCCTTGAAACACAATGGTAGAGGTCATACATAGGGGTGAGAAAGATGATGATGGGAGGAAGATTATGTGGGCAGGGGTCGCTCGCCCCTTGCCCTACAAGTAGGGCATGCGCAGACTGCTGCCATTAGGTAATGATCAGGCGGTGTTTGGCTGCCACTCAGGCATCACCTTATACTACGTACTGGCCCTACATAGTGTAATGTGGAACTGATAAAAATGGGGTGTCAGAGCTGCTGAGTTGAGCGATCCTCATCCTACCACCGAGACTGTGTTGCTCCGCGGGGACGCCCGCTAAGCATGGGTACCGACCAGCTGCTGCAGATCCTGACAGCCCTGGCCTGTCTGTGTGGGTAAGTACAGTTTTTGATAGGAAGCAACTGAGAGAACAAACTTTTTAATATCCTTTTAGTGTTCCTTTAATTCCCCTTTTATGTTTATAGTATTTTTCCTTTAGTTTCCCTTTTTTACTAACCAATATCGTATTATCCATAATATTGTGTTAAGATCCTTTTTTGGTATCCCTTTTCACTAGTTAATACTGTATTAAATGCTGTTCGTAGTATTTGTTTTAATGCCACCCGATAAGATAGTTATTTTGTATCCCTTTTCCTTTTTTAGTTTTTAATCCCTCTTGTTAAGTTTATTACTAGTATTATTATTCTCACTGTAATAAAACATATTTTGTGTGCTTGAGTATTTTTGGCACTTGTCTTTATTCCGGACATGTATCCGAACGTACTGCTACAGATGCAGATTTAACTTACCCCCTGTTCAGGTTTCAAGGACCGCAGATTCAACTTAGTCCCTTGGGGCATACTGATTTAACTTAGCCCCTGAGGGATGCAGATTTAACTTACCCCCTGTTCAGGTTTTGGGGAAGCAGATTCAACTTAATCCCTTGGGGCATACAGATTTAACTTAGCCCCTGGGGGATGCAGATTTAACTTATCCCCTGTTCAGGTTTCGGGGACCACAGATTCAACTTAATCCCTTGGGGCATACAGATTTAATTTAGCCCCTGGGGGATGCAGATTTAACTTACCCCCTGTTCAAGCGTCGGGGACCGCAGATTCAACTTAGTCCCTGTTCGGGCACCATTTGTCATGACGAGGGAAGAATGAGACCCTCAATATGAGAATCAGCAAGCTTCGTTTATTGATCATTGCTAACAGCTCAATATACGCTTTATAATTAGTTCATACATATTACAAAAGCTAAGCTCATTATTGGTTCTGCTTAAATGTTGATCTCACCTCTTACTCATTTCTTTGTTGACACAGGTGGTACTCAGTTGCTTTTTGTTTTGCTAATCACAATGTCCTGTTTACCAGCCAGCTAACAGGGTACAAGGGCACTGTAACCTCGCTATCTAAGATGTTCCCACGGCCTAGGCAAGCCGTGTTCTATAGCCAATTCCCTACAGCCACTTTGGGGCCCTTCCTTCCTCTACATAGATGGGAAATGCTTTTAGGAATTCAGTGTCTTTAGCGCTAGCAGCCTCCTCCCTGAAGGCTCTCCAGATATCTGGTAGCTTAAGCTGCCATTCAGGGGAGTGCTGCATTAAGTCTATGTCCGGTTCAGGGTGGCGGCAGGCGGGGTAGGCCTCGGTGGTGTGAGGCCTATGGGCGCAGCCATCTTGCCGGTAGGAGGCCCTGACCTTCGCCTTGACTCTGTCCTTTGCCACCCTTCCGCCCCTTGAAGGTGATGTATCCAGGGAAGAGGCGGGGCTGGAGGAAGTGGGTGTGCTCGTGGGCATGCCGGGGGAGGGATCTCTGATGCAATCAGGTGGAGGCAGAGGTGGCCTGGAGGGTGGTGCTAAGGGAGCCCGCCTCCTCTTTTCCTGCGCTGATTTTTTCCGCGGTGTCCCTTCCAGCCTTTTCTCTGCGTGGTCCCTGGGTCCCTCCTCCTTGACGCCATTTTGAATTCGGCGCGATGGTTTCTTCCCCCTCCCGCCATCTTGTGTGTCTGTCTGCTCAGTGTCCGTCTCTGTCTGCTCAGTGTCCCTCTCTGTCCGCTCAGTGTCTGTCTTGGGGAGGCTGATATTCTTGTTCATCATCTGGTGCTGTAGCACCATCAGAACTAACCTCCATGCGATGAGCGCCTCTTTAGCGATACGGTCCCCCTTATCACTGTCCCGCCAGAGGCTGTAGCCTATGGCTTGCCACTGCTCTACGCTGGTGTCCTCGGCAAGCTGGTGACCCTTGTGGTCGAGCCATCTGGCAAGTGATTTTACCAATTTTTTATCTGAGGGGTGACCGTGTTCTATTACAAAGTCTTTTAGGCGCCTGTATACAAATTTTTGGGAGGTTGAGAGTGTGAGTCCCATGTTGATGTTAGTCGGGTCTCAACAACAGTCTCTTGATGGAAAGTCCTCCCTTTGGTGCTCTGCTGGGCTGTGGGTGTTAGGGTAGAGTGAGGAATGTCCTCAGCAGTTCACGTGTCTGGTGCGTCGACCCGTGCAGCTACCGCTGAGCCCACAGCCGTCTGTTCTGCTGAGGAGGACCGGCAGGGACGATCGCCTCTCCTGGTATCGCCTGAACCCAGGTGAGGACACAGGAGTTCTCTCAATATGAGAGTCCTCAACTGTGCCCCACGTTGGGCCCCACTTGCCATGGTCCAGGGGGATGGGAAATGGGACCGAGCACTGCAATAACGGTTCTTGGCACAGTCGAGGGTTCGTGCAGCAATGCCACTTTATTCAGGGACAACAGGGCTTTAAATAAGGTAAGTCTGAGGGGAGGATTCAGAACTGGGGAGAAGCATGGAACTGACAACTCAGGGAAAAGTGTGATAGGGAGACAGGGAAAAGGCGGGTGGAACTTCGGAGTCTCCAGGAGAAAGGGCCAATGGGAGCTCTCTTTGCACTGCAGCAAACTGTAGCCAATCAGTGGCAGAGGAGCGGGAAAGCAGGGGAGGACAGGGTGACAAACAACTTTGGGCGGGAAAATCTGAGGGAGAAAGGGGAACAATATGGAGGTATAACAAACTTCATAAAAATTCAACAGTAAACTGGGGTACATAAAATTCCATGACAATACAGCAATAAACTGGGGTAAAACTGGGGAACAACTGTCAGTCCGGTGGATGAATTGTCCACTGTATAAAAGTCCATCTAGTTCCCATAGATGCTTCTCCATGCCACATATCTTTCCCAATTGGTTTTTTCTTCCACCACACCCTGCTACATGCAAACATAACAAATGACAGCATCAGCAGATGTCTTTCCAATCATCTTTCCCTTCCCATTCTCCGTTCCTCTTCCCTTCCCATTCCCACAGCCAACACACTATTTCACTTCTCACTTTAACAAAGCTCTTTTCTCCTTCAAGCCCCTCAAAGGCGCCAAGGCCACATAGGAGGCCACACACAAACAGTACTCCTCTTCCCACTTGACACCACCTTCTCCCTCACTGTTCTACAGGGAACACCAGGAATCTGCTCGCAGAGGCCTCTCGTTTCCCATCAGTAGCTCAGCACAAGGAGTTAAAGGAGCTCAAGCCTTAGGCCACAAGAGCTGACAGCGAGGAAACTTTGGGAGCAAACTAATGCTGCTAACACGGACCCAGCTGAATCCAGCACACAATCACAGAATCCAAGAGTCCTTCAGCTTGGAAAAGACCTCCAAGATCACTGAGTCTTGTGCAGTCCCTCCCCAACCGCCTGCAGGGACTGGATGATGCTTTGCACAAGCACCAAAAGGAATGTTGTGAAAGCCATGGCCTGCCGGAGGACACAGAGAAGGGCTTGGTTGGGGCTGGGAAGGAGGGAGCTGGCGCTGGGGGAGCGGGGATGGAGCCTCGGGGATGTGGCGCAGCAAGGACAGGGGCCCAGGCAGCTGGCAGGCGGCAAGGCCTCACCCCCTGCCCCAGCAGCAGCACCAGGCCCTGCCCAAGGCGCTCCTGCCAGGGGCTGGGCCCTGCAGGCAGGGGCAGAACCCACTCCCTGGGGCGGTCTTGCTGCCCCGACCCTCGTCCGACCCAGCCTCTCCCTGTGTGCGTGCTCCCCACAGCACAGGCTGCACTGGGCAGCATCCCCTGATGGGCCCTGCAGAGCTGCCCCACGGGGACACTTCCCTTTTATGTCACAGGTGCCACAGCCTGTCCCAGCCAACCCTGCCCATTGTCCCCACCCCGGCTCAGTGACTCACAGTGGCCCCTGGCAACCAAAGAACCAAAGCCCCACACCCCCAGAGTGCAGCCCTACCCATGTGCAAGGGGCCCCCAAAGGGTTCCCTGCACAAAGCAGCCCCTCCAAACCCTTGTCAGATAGAAAACTGGGGGACGTGACCCTTGGATGCTTTTAGTACACAGATACAAGCTTTTCTTGAATAATGGAGGGGGTCACTTTTTTATTATTAATATTTACAGTTATCCTTTTGGAGACAGGATGTCCTACAGGCTAATGTGGTGTCACATTTGGAGTGAAAAGTACTTTTCAAAGAAACCCAGGGTGCATGGGTGATGCACAGGAAGCTGCCAAGTCACCCAATGTGAAGCTCAACACTGCTTTGCAACAGCACTGCCCTTTCACACACATCGTTGGCAAAGACAAAGATGTCAGGCTTTAGTTTCTAAATCAGTAACACTTGACAAGACCTCTTTATGAACTGACAGCAAGAGAACTTAGGAGCAGCTTAGGGTTGGCAAGTGTAGGAGCCAAGAAGAGAAGGGTTGATGGGTATGTCATGAACACTGACAGCTGGATGGTCGCGGAGCCGACCAAGGACTGCTAGACACAAAAGACATCACCTGCTGGACTTGGCCCAAACACCAGCCCCCTCCTCTCCCTTCTCAACCACTCAACCACAGCCTGCACACACCCACACCTGCCAGGGCCAACTGGCTGTTTCTCTTCTCTTTTCTGCCTGGGGGCGAAGGAAGAAGGACAGGGAGGGCATTTGCCTTCGGGCCAGAGGGAAGGGGAAGGAGATCCCCCCAAATCCATCCCTGGCAGGATGGGGACTGGAGGAGACATTGGGGGACCCCCAAGAATATTTTTGAGGGGAAGAAAGGATGGGGGCACCCACAGGGGGTTGGGGGGGGGGAGGGACCCAGGAATCTCGTGGTGGGACACTGGGGAGTTCCCAGTAGTTTCTTGAGGGGGTGGACCCCCAGCAGTCCGGGTTGGAAAAATGGACGGAGGAATCCACGGTAAAGGGTGGGTGACACCCAAAAGACTCTAGGAGGGGGTCGGGAGGGACCCCGGAGTCCTGAAGAGTGTTTGGGGGTCCCCAGGAGGGAGTCTGGGGGCCTGAGGTGGTCCCAGGAGATTTTCAAGGGTTAAGGGGATGCACAGGAGATTTGGAGGAGGAAAGGTGGAGGGTCCCCAGGAGTCTTGGGGGGGATCTGGGCGGTTCCCGAGAGTCTTGGGGGAGATTCGGAGGGGTCACCAGGAGCCCCCGGACCCCCTGAACTCACCCCACACCACCCTGGCCTCGTTGGGACCGCACGTGAAAAACAGCGCGACGGGGGGAGACCCTGGGGCCGGGATCGATCGGGACCAATCGGGTTCAATCCCGATCCTCCCCTCCCCCGCCATCACCGCCCCGCTCCCGGTAGCCCCCGTGGAAGTTTCGACGTTCTATTGGGTGACTCACCGGCACAAGGACAGGGGCCCAGCAGAATTTGGCAATGACGTCATTCCAGCAGAGCCGTTCTATTGGCTGCGACCCACGAGGGAGCCCCAAAACCTGTTCATGGCTTGGGGGGGAAGGACAGCCGGCACGGCCGGGAACGGGGGTGCAGAGGGTGTTCAAGTGCCCAGGAAAGGGGCAAAAAACTTTCCCCTCTCCCTCCCAGTGCCCCCTCAGCCCATCCCAGTGTCTCCCCTCTCCCCCAGTGCCCTCTCAGCCCATCCCGGTCTCTCCCCTGCTCTCCCAGTGCCCCCGTCCATCGAGGTCCCAGCCCGGCCCTGCCCCCTGCTCTGCTCCGGCCTGGATTTCTCCCCTGCAGGGGCAGCTGAGGTGGCTCCAGGGCGGGCGGGAGCTTTCGGGGCACGGGGTGGCTCCTGACATGCTGCTGGAACCGCCCCTGTCTGGGTGGGCCCGTCAACCTGGGGCACCTCCTCACCCGAGCCTGGGGGACGGGCCGGCAACTGGGAGGGACTTTGGGAAGGAATGGGGAGGCTGAGAAGGGCTTGGAGGTCGTGGGGTTAACTGGGAAGGGGTTTGGGGGAGTTTGGGGGTTTGGGAGGGAGGTTGGGGAGATTGGGGCAGCTGTGAGGGGTTTTGGGGAATCGTCGAGGATGTGGGAAGGAACTGGGAGAGAGTTTGGGGGCATCCTCAAGGGGAAGGGGGCAACTAGGAGAGGGTTTGAAAGGTCCTGGGAGGGCTGGAGGTAACTGGGAGGGGTTTGGGGGCATCTTGTGGGTTTTTGTGGGTCTGGGAGGCAGTCTGGGGGCCTCGGAGGGTTTAAGGGGAAGTTGGGAGTGTCCTGTGGGACCGGGATGGGATTTGAGGGTTCCCGGAGAGGCTGGGAAGGCTTTATGCCTTTCTACTGCGGGCATTGTCTAGTATTGATGGGGGTAATCCGTGAGTTGACTGTTTCATAATCATCCAAATTTTAACAAGACTTTGAAGGTGGTCAACCTCAGTTTGAAGCAGCTCATTTTTAGCAACAAATTTATCCGATTTTTCTCCTGTTTCCCTCTCAAAGGCTAACGATGACTTCAACACCACATTTTCTGATTTCAAAACAGTAGACTCAACATCAGAAATCCATTCATGACTTCCCTGTCAGCACTCCATCCGAATGTCTGTGCACTCACTGTGGCCTGAGAGAAACCTGCCTGTTTGCAGCACACTGACTGGGCAACTTTTATTTTGCAGGTGGAAAAGGGCAGATAAAGAAAAACCAGATGGGTCCAGCAGAAGTGATGCTGCTTCTGTCAAAAGCAGAGCAGAGACCGAAAGCACTTTAGGAAGTTGCTTACAGAAGCACTTGTGCATTCCAAGTTACAGCTCAGGAGTCTCAGTGACTTGTCCAACATGGGAGCTCCTTTTCCATTTCTCAACCCCCAGATTCCTCAGGAGTAGGAAACTGAAAACACTGACTGAGAAAAGCTCCATTCCCTCCTAATGATTGTGCTTTGTCCTTCCCATTTGACAGTGCTCTTGGAAATGTGCTGGTGTGATCTGGATCTGGGAGCAGCCCTGACCTCCCACAGCCCTGACCATACACACCTCATCCAACGGCAGGAAGAACCTGCCTGGCTCCTCCTGGGGTTCTCACCACCCACCGACAGCTTCTCCCTGCAGAGGGGTGGGCAACTCCCCAGGCAGGATGAGACCTGACCCCAGCAGGCAGCAAAGTCCCTGCCCTGGCACAAAGAACCCCGGAGCACAGGGACCCTGCTCTGCAGGACAGCCCCGGGCATCCCTGGCTGCACCCCCACCTTCCCACCCCGCAACCATCCCTGGGAGAAGGAGCCCACCTGCGCTGTCCCTCTGACGGTGCTGCAGGGAAGGCCTGCCCTGGAGAACATCCTCCTCCGGCGCAACAGAGAAACTGGGAGAGTCCTGACAGATGTGCAAGGCTGTGGGATGTGGTAGCTTTAGGAGATTCCTCCAGGAACACAAGCGACATTGCCCTGCACCTGTAGACTCACTCTGCAGAGGAGTGTGAAGTTGTGTCCCCAAGTTGTGTCTCAGCTGAACACCTCCCATCTTTCTGCTGCCTTTAACCTCCCTTTGCCTTTCTTCTCTTCTCTCGTGCCTACAGGCAGTGCCCTCGGCCCTGCTGGGCTGTGCAGAGGAGCTGCTCCTGGGCAGAGCTGTCTCTCTGCAGTGCTGCCCGCTTGCCAGGATTTCCCTGTGTGCCAGGAGCCTGGCCCAGCTGAGCAGCACAGCAAGAGCCAAAGGTAGCCCTTTCTCTGCCCCTCTGGGTTCCCCGCAGGTGTCCCTGGGGCTCCAGGGGAACCTGCTGTGGAACAGACTGAAGGAAACAATGATGTTCCCTCTTCTCACCTCTTCAGTGACACTTCTTTCCAGCAGTGACACTTCTTTCCAGCAGTGACATTTCTCCTCTTAGAAAATTACCAGGGTATGATGATCACCTTTTCTAGTTTCCTCATTACACAGGACACCAGGAGGGTGACAGCAAAGGATCTGGTAACTCCCTGGCACAACGGGGGTTTTCCTGGAGTCACCCAGAGAAATGTGTCAGGGCTCTGAGAGGTGTCCAACCCTGAGCTGGACTGATGCACACACGGGGGTGTTCAGAGACACGAGTCCTTCCCTGGCACGCACACAGGCAGTTCATTGCAGCAGGGGCAGTGTCTCCCTGGGCTCCTGCTACCACTCCCAGAGCCTGGAGCCACCTCAGCCCTGTAATGCTCCCACCCTGCCCACTCCTACACTTCAGATGAACATTGGGGTTTTCTAGTCACTGGAACTGCCCAGACCAGCCCCTCCCTGGTGCCCCCATCTCCCTGCCCCGCCCCAGCCCAGCAGAGCAGCACAGTCGTTTCTGGTCCTGCAGCAAGAAAGGGAGGCAATAGAGGACAGGGACAGTGACCGCATGTCTGGACTGCTCAGGAGATCATCAGCTCAGGCGGCAGCTCCTGCAGCCCCAGGGCCAGACCCGCTTCCCAAGCTGCACGCATGGGCTTTGCCAGGATTTAGAACCGTAAATGCAATGTGACACCGAGACACTCTTTGTCCCACATAACTTCAAGGTCTCCCCAGGAGGTTGATGGCAATTGTTCTTGCTCAGAGTCATCTGCCCACACCAACAGCAGGTGTGTGCTCAAGACTTGTCTGTGCAATGCAAACAGATACACGCTGTCTAGTTCTTCCGGTCTCTCCAAGGAAGGCAAAAGAATCTCTGTGTGCCGGGTGAGAAGCCAGAAGAGGGAACATCATTGTTTCCTTCAGTCTGTTCCACAGCAGGTTCCCCTGGAGCCCCAGGGACACCTGCGGGGAACCCAGAGGGGCAGAGAAAGGCCTGCCTTTGGCTCTTGCTGTGCTGCTCAGCTGGGCCAGGCTCCTGGCACACAGGGAAATCCTGGCAAGCGGGCAGCACTGCAGAGAGACAGCTCTGCCCAGGAGCAGCTCCTCTGCACAGCCCAGCAGGGCCGAGGGCACTGCCTGTAGGCACGAGAGAAGAGAAGAAAGGCAAAGGGAGGTTAAAGGCAGCAGAAAGATGGGAGGTGTTCAGCTGAGACACAACTTGGGGACACAACTTCACACTCCTCTGCAGAGTGAGTCTACAGGTGCAGGGCAATGTCGCTTGTGTTCCTGGAGGAATCTCCTAAAGCTACCACATCCCACAGCCTTGTACATCTGTCAGGACTCTCCCAGTTTCTCTGTTGCGCCGGAGGAGGATGTTCTCCAGGGCAGGCCTTCCCTGCAGCACCGTCAGAATGACAGCGCAGGTGGGCTCCTTCTCCCAGGGATGGCTGCGGGGTGGGAAGGTGGGGGTGCAGCCAGGGATGCCCGGGGCTGTCCTGCAGAGCAGGGTCCCTGTGCTCCGGGGTTCTTTGTGCCAGGGCAGGGACTTTGCTGCCTGCTGGGGTCAGGTCTCATCCTGCCTGGGGAGTTGCCCACCCCTCTGCAGGGAGAAGCTGTCGGTGGGTGGTGAGAACCCCAGCAGGAGCCAGGCAGGTTCTTCCTGCCGTTGGATGAGGTGTGTATGGTCAGGGTTGTGGGAGGTCAGGGCTGCTCCCAGATCCAGATCACACCAGCACATTTCCAAGAGCACTGTCAAATGGGAAGGACAAAGCACAATTATTAGGAAGGAATGGAGCTTTTCTGAGTCAGTGTTTTCAGTTTCCTACTCCTGAGGAATCTGGGGGTTGAGAAATGGAAAAGGAGCTCCCATGTTGGACAAGTCACTGAGACTCCTGAGCTGTAACTTGGAATGCACAAGTGCTTCTGTAAGCAACTTCCTAAAGTGCTTTCGGTCTCTGCTCTGCTTTTGACAGAAGCAGCATCACTTCTGCTGGACCCATCTGGTTTTTCTTTATCTGCCCTTTTCCACCTGCAAAATAAAAGTTGCCCAGTCAGTGCGCTGCAAACAGGCAGGTTTCTCTCAGTCCACAGTGAGTGCACAGACATTCGGATGGAGTGCTGACAGGGAAGTCATGAATGGATTTCTGATGTTGAGTCTACTGTTTTGAAATCAGAAAATGTGGTGTTGAAGTCATCGTTAGCCTTTGAGAGGGAAACAGGAGAAAAATCGGATAAATTTGTTGCTAAAAATGAGCTGCTTCAAACTGAGGTTGACCACCTTCAAAGTCTTGTTAAAATTTGGATGATTATGAAACAGTCAACTCACGGATTACCCCCATCAATACTAGACAATGCCTGCAGCAGAAAGGCATAAAGTCCTCCCAGCCCCTCCGGGAACCCTCAAATCCCATCCCGGTCCCACAGGACACTCCCAACTTCCCCTTAAACCCTCCGAGGCCCCCAGACTGCCTCCCAGACCCACAAAAACCCACAAGATGCCCCCAAACCCCTCCCAGTTACCTCCAGCCCTCCCAGGACCTTTCAAACCCTCTCCTAGTTGCCCCCTCCCCCTTGAGTATGCCCCCAAACTCTCTCCCAGTTCCTTCCCACATCCCCGACGATTCCCCAAAACCCCTCACAGCTGCCCCAATCTCCCCAACCTCCCTCCCAAACCCCCAAACTCCCCCAAACACTTTCTCAGTTACCCCCACGACCTCCAAGCCCTTCTCAGCCTCCCCATTCCTTCCCAAAGCCCCGCCCAGTTGCCGGCCCGTCCCCCAGGCTCGGGTGAGGAGGTGCCCCAGGCTGACGGGCCCGCCCAGACAGGGGCGGTTCCAGCAGCATGTCAGGAGCCACCCCCTGCCCCGAAAGCTCCTGCCCGCCCTGGAACCACCTCAGCTGCCCCTGCAGGGGAGAAATCCAGGCCGGAGCAGAGCAGGGGGCAGGGCCGGGCTGGGACCTCAATGGACGGGGGCACTGGGAGAGCAGGGGAGAGACCAGGATGGGCTGAGAGGGCACTGGGGGAGAGGGGAGACACTGGGATGGGCTGAGGGGGCACTGGGAGGGAGAGGGGAAAGCTTTTTGCCCCTTTCCTGGGCACTTGAACACCCTCTGCACCCCCGTTCCCGGCCGTGCCGGCTGTCCTTCCCCCCCAAGCCATGAACAGGTTTTGGGGCTCCCTCGTGGGTCGCAGCCAATAGAATGGCTCTGCTGGAATGACGTCATTGCCAAATTCTGCTGGGCCCCTGTCCTTGTGCCGGTGAGTCACCCAATAGAACGTGGAAACTTCCGCGGGGGCTACCGGGAGCGGGGCGGTGATGGCGGGGGAGGGGAGGATCGGGATTGAACCCGATTGGTCCCGATCGATCCCGGCCCCAGGGTCTCCCCCCGCCACGCTGTTTTTCACGTGCGGCCCCAACGAGACCATTGTGGTGTGGGGTGAGTTCGGTAGGTCCGGGGGCTCCTGGTGACCCCTTTGAATCTCCCCCAAGACTCTCAGGAACCGCCCAGATCCCCCCCAAGACTCCTGGGGACCCTCCACCTTTCCCCTTCCTCCCCCAAATCTCCTGTGCATCCCCTTAACCCTTGAAAATCTCCTGGGACCACCTCAGACCCCCAGACTCCCTTCTGGGGACCCCGAAACACTCTTCAGGACTCCGGGGCCCCTCCCGACCCCCTCCTAGAGTCTTTTGGGTGTCACCCACCCTTTACGGCGGATTCCTCCGTCCATTTTTCCAACCCGGACTGCTGGGGGTCCCCCCTGCCAAGAAACTACTGGGAACTCCCCAGTGTCCCACCATGAGATTCCTGGGTGCCTCCCCCCCCCAACCCCCTGTGGGTGCCCCCATCCTTTCTTCCCCTCGAAAATATTCTTAGGGGTCCCCCAATGTCCCCTCCAGCCCCCATCCTGCCAGGGATGGATTTGGGGGGATCTCCCTCCCCTTCCCTCTGGCCCAAAAGCAAATGCCGTTCCTGTCCTTCTTCCTTCGCCCCCAAGCAGAAAAGAGAAGAGAAACAGCCAGTTGGCCCTGGCAGGTGTGGGTGTGTGCAGGCTGTGGTTGAGTGGTTGAGAAGGGAGAGGAGGGGGCTGGTGTTTGGGCCAAGTCCAGCAGGTGATGTCTTTCGTGTCTGGCAGTCCTTGGTCGACTCCACGACCATCCAGCTGTCAGTGCTCATGACATACCCATCAGCCCTTCTCTTCTTGGCTCCTACACTTGCCAACCCTAAGCTGCTCCGAAGTTCTCTTGCTGTCAGTTCATAAAGAGGTCTTGTCAAGTGTTACTGATTTAGAAACTAAAGCCTGACATCTTTGTCTTTGCCAATGATGTGTGTGAAAGGGCAGTGCTGTTGCAAAGCAGTGTTGAGCTTCACACTGGGTGACTTGGCAGCTTCCTGTGCATCACCCATGCACCCTGGGTTTCTTTGAAAAGTACTTTTCACTCCAAATGTGACAGCACATTAGCCTGTAGGACATCCTGTCTCCAAAAGGATAACTGTAAATATTAATAATAAAAAAGTGACCCCCTCCATTATTCAAGAAAAGCTTGTATCTGTGTACTAAAAGCATCCAAGGGTCACGTCCCCCAGTTTTCTATCTGACAAGGGTTTGGAGGGGCTGCTTTGTGCAGGGAACCCTTTGGGGGCCCCTTGCACATGGGTAGGGCTGCACTCTGGGGGTGTGGGGCTTTGGTTCTTTGGTTGCCAGGGGCCACTGTGAGTCACTGAGCCGGGGTGGGGACAATGGGCAGGGTTGGCTGGGACAGGCTGTGGCACCTGTGACATAAAAGGGAAGTGTCCCCGTGGGGCAGCTCTGCAGGGCCCATCAGGGGATGCTGCCCAGTGCAGCCTGTGCTGTGGGGAGCACGCACACAGGGAGAGGCAGGGCCCGGTGCTGCTGCTGGGGCAGGGGGTGAGGCCTTGCCCCCTGCCAGCTGCCTGGGCCCCTGTCCTTGCTGCGCCACATCCCCGAGGCTCCATCCTTGCTCCCCCAGTGCCAGCTCCCTCCTTCCCAGCCCCAACCAAGCCCTTCTCTGTGTCCTCCTGCAGGCCATGGCTTTCACATTCCTTTTGGTGCTTGTGCAAAGCATCATCCAGTTCCTGCAGGCGGTCGGGGAGGGGCTGCACAAGACTCAGTGATCTTGGAGGTCTTTTCCAAGCTGAAGGACTCTTGGATTCTGTGATTGTGTGCTGGATTCAGCTGGGTCCATGTTAGCAGCATTAGTTTGCTCCCAAAGTTTCCTCGCTGTCAGCTCTTGTGACCTAAGGCTTGAGCTCCTTTAACTCCTTGTGCTGAGCTACTGATGGGAAACGAGAGGCCTCTGCGAGTAGATTCCTGGTGTTCCCTGTAGAACAGTGAGGGAGAAGGTGGTGTCAAGTGGGAAGAGGAGTACTGTTTGTGTGTGGCCTCCTATGTGGCCTTGGCGCCTTTGAGGGGCTTGAAGGAGAAAAGAGCTTTGTTAAAGTGAGAAGTGAAATAGTGTGTTGGCTGTTCTCTCTGCAGGGAGAAGCTGTCGGTGGGGGAGGGGTCACCGAGTGGGGGAGAGGCCATAAAGTGGGGGAGGGGCCCCAGAGTGGGAGAGGGGTCCCAGAATGGGGGAGGGGTCAGAGAGTGGGGGAGGAGCCACAGAGTGGGGGAGGGGCCATAGAGTGGGGGAAGAGTCTGAGAGTGTGGGAGGGGCCATAAAGTGGATGAGGAGCCACAGAGTGGGGGAGGGGTCAGAGAGTGGGGGAGGGGTCATGAAGTGGGAGAGGGGTCACAGAATGGGGTAGGGGCTACAGAATGGGGTAGGGGTCACAGAATGTGGAAGGGGCCATAAAGTGTGGGAGGGGCCACGGGGTGGGGGAGGGGTCAGAGCCTGGACTCGGGGGGTCAGGGCAGTGACCTCGCGGAGGGGGAGGGGTCAGGGCATGGGGTAGGGGTCTCACCTGATCCCGGGGCTATCGGGGCCATGGCGGGGCCGAACCTGGTGGGGACACCCAAGTTTTTCCCAAATTTCCCCTCATTTTTCCCAGTTTTTCATCCATTTCTCCCAAATTTCCCACTCTTTCCCCAATTTTCCCCCCATTTCCCCCATTTTTCCCAAATTTCCCCATTTTTCTCAATTTTTCCCCATTTTTTTTCCAAATTCCTTCCATTGTTCCCAAATTTCCCCCATTTTTTCCCATTTTCCCCAAATTTCCCCCCATTTTTCCCAACTTTCCCCAATTTTTCATCCAATTTTACCCAAATTCCCCCATTTTTTTTCTCAATTCACCCCATTTTTCCCAAATTTCCCCATTTTCCCCAAATTCTGCCAATTTTTCCCATTTTTTTCCTAAATTTCCCCTAATTTTTCCCAATTATCCCCCATTTTTCCTGATTTTTCACCCGTTTTCCCCAAATTTCTTACTTTTTTCCCAATTTTCCCTCCATTTCCCCTCAAAATCCCCCATTTCCACAAATTTCTGACTTTTTCCCCAAAATTTCCCCCGTTTGTCCACATTTTCCCGGATTTTCCCCCAGTTTTCCTAAATTCCCCCCATTTTCCCCCATTTTTATCAATTTTCCCCAAATTTCCCACTTTTTTCTCAAATTTTCCCCCATTTTTCCCAATTTTTCATTCGTGTTCACCAAATTTCCCCAATTTTTCCCCCAATTTTTCCCCATTTTCCCCAAAATTCCTGGATTTTTCCCCCCATTTTTTCCCACTGGGGAAATTTTGGAAATTTGGAAAACTGGGGACCCAAAAATCCAAGAAAATGTGGGGAAATGGGGGAAAAATGAGGGGAAAATCCAGAGAAAAATCTGTGAAAATGTGGGAAAAATGGGGGGAAAATCTGGGAAAATGGGGGGAAATCGAGAAAAAATCCGGGAAAATGGAGAAAAATTGGGAAAAAACTGGGAAAATGGGGAAAAATTGGGAAAAATCCTGGGAAATTCTGGGGAAAATGGGAGAAAATCTGGGGAAAATGTGGAAAAAATGGGGGGGAAAGGGGAAAAAATGGGAAAAATCTGGGAAAATAGGGAAAAAATGGGGGGAAACTGGGGAATATTCTGGGAAAATCTGGAAATATGGGGAAAAAAATCTGAGAAAAATGGGGAAAAATCTGGGAAAAATGGGGGAAAATGAGGAAAAATCTGGGAAAATGTGGGAAAAATCATGGAAAATGGGGGGAAATTGGGAAAAAATCCGGGGAAATGTGGGAAAAAAAGGGGGGAAATCCGGGAAAATAATCAGGAAAAAATCTGGGAAAAAATGGGGAAAATGAGTAAAAATCTGGGGAAATAAGGAGAAAATCTGGGAAAATGTGGGAAAAAAATTGGGAGAATGGGGAAAAATGCGAGAAAATGGGGGTGAAATTGGGAAAAATGTGGGGAAAATGGGGAGAGTGGGGAAAAATCTGGGAAAATGTGAAAAAATTGGGAAAAACTGTGGGAAAATGGGGGAAATGAGGAGAAATCCGTGAAAATGGGGGAAAATGAGGAAAAATGTGTGTAAATGGGAAAAAATGGGAAAAAAATCCGGAAAAATGGGGAAAATTGCGAAAAATCAAGAAAAATGGGGGAAAATGTGGGAAAATGTGGGAAAATGTGGGAAAATCTGGAAGAAAATCTGGAGAAAAATCTGAGAAAATGTGTGAAAAATGGGAAAAAATGTGGGAAAAATGTGGGAAAATGTGGGAAATTCTGGGAAAAGTGGAGGAAAAATCTGGGAAAAATCCGGGAAAATGGGGAAAAAATAGGGAAAAATGTGGGAAAATCTGGGAGAAATCTGGGAAAATGGGGACAAACTGGGGGAGAAATGCTGGAAATTCTGGGGAAAATGGGGGGAAATGGAGAAAAATGGGAAAAAATCCCAGAAAATGGGGAAAAATGGGAAAAGATTTAAAAAAATGGGAAAAAATCTTGGGAAAATCTGGGAAAAATCTGGAAAAATCTGGGAAAATGTGGAAAAAATGGGAGAAAATCCAGGAAATGGGGAGAAATGGGGAAAGATAAAAAAATTTTGGAGAAATGGGGAAAATATGGGAAATTGTGGGAAAAATGCAGGAAAATGGGGGAAAAAATCTGGGCAAGTCTGGGAAAAATGTGAGAAAAAATCGGGGAAAATGTGGAAAAAATGGGAAAAAAAATCTGGAGAAAAATGTGTGAAAATCTGGGAAAATCTGGACAAAATGGGGAAAAATCGGGGAAAATGGGGGAAAAATGGGAAAAAATCTGGGAAAATGTAGGAAAATTGGGAAAAATGTGGAAAATGGGGGGGAAATGGGTAAAAATTCAGGAAAATGTGGAAAAATGGGGGAAAATCTGGGAAAAATGGGGAAAATGGGGGGAAATGTGGAAAAATGGGGAAAAATGTGGAAAAACTGGGTTAAACTGGGAGGAACTGGGAGAAACTGGGCCAGAGGGAAAGGGATGTTGCCATGGAAATGTGAGCCCGCCCCTCCCCCACCCGGCCCAGGACCCACGGGGGGGGGGAACTGGGTTAAACTGGGACATACTGGGAGGCACTGGGGGGGACACTGGGAGTTACTGGGAGCTACTGGAAGCTACTGGGGGGTCACTGGGGTTACTGGGATGGCCACTGGAGTTACTGGGAGCTACTGGGGGGGTCACTGGGGTTACTGGGGGTTACTGGGAGCTACTGGGGGGCTTACTGGGAGTTACTGGGAGCTACTGGGGTGGACACTGGGGTTACTGGGAGTTACTGGGATGGACACTAGGATTCCTGGGAGTTACTGGGAGCTACTGGGATAGACACTGGGGTTACTGGGAGCTACTAGGAGCTACTGGGGGGGTCACTGGGGTTACTGGGGGGGTCACTGGAGATACCGGAGGCATTACTGGGGTTACTGGGAGCTACTGGGAGCCAGTGGGAGCGGTGTATCCCCCTCCCTCCCCAAGGTCACCCCAAGGACACGGAGGGGGGGAGGAGGGGAAACCCTGCCCCATCCCAGTCCCTCCCAGTCCCTCCCAGTTCCCTCCCAGTCCCTCCCAGTACCTGAACTGGTCACACTGGGAGTGGCTCCAGGTCCCCCCTCCAGTTTGGGCCCCCGGGGCTATTTTCGGGACCCAGTGACGTCACTGGGGGTGAGGGACCTCGAGGGGGCGGCCCCTCCCCTCTCCCTTCCCAGTACAGACCAGTAAGGGACCAGTAACGGTCCCAGTGGGGGGGGAGGGGAAGGAGGGAACACTGAGGGTGGGGATGGAGTAGGATGGTCCTTGAGTGTGGTGGAAGGGCAGGAGGTTCCCTGAGGGTGGGGGAACGGCAGGACCGTCCCTGAGGGTGGGGGAGGGGTAGGCGGGTCCTGAGGGTGGGGGAGGGGCAGGGAGGGACCCTGAAAGTGAAGGAGGGGCCCTGAGGGTCCCTGAGGGTGGGGGAAGGGTAGGAAGTTCCCCGAGGGTGGGGGAGGGGCAGGAGAGTCTCTGAGGTTGGGGGAGGGGTCCTGAGGGCCCCTGAAGGTGGGGGAGGGGCAGGGAGGGCTCCTGAGAGTGGGGGAGGGGTAGCAGGTTCACTGGGGGGAGGGGAAGGAAGTGACCCTGAGGGTGGGGGAGGGACAGGAGGGACCCTGAGGGTTGGGGAGGTGCAGGAAGGGGGGGGAGGGGCTTTGGGGGGGCCCTTAAAGGTGGGGGGAGGGGCTGAAAGTGGGTCCATCATTGGGAGGGGACACGCCCACCCAAAACCCAGTAAGTCCCACTTGAGCTCCCAGTTCAGGGAGGGGGAGAGGATGCAAAAGACACGCCCACTTGCAGAGGCTATGGCCACCTTGGGATGGGACACGCCCACCAGGGAGAGACCACGCCCACCTAAAGAAGGGACACGCCCACCCCCAAACCACTAAGTCCCAGCTGAGTTCTGCCTTAACTGGTCCTTACTGGTCCCACCACCCCATTCCGCGTTTCAGTGACCCGTACTGGTCCATACTGGTTTATACTGGTCTATCCTGGTTTATACTGGTCTGTACTGGTCTGACCTTGATGGAGATGCTGAAGTGCTCCCAACCCCCTTAACTGGTCCTTACTGGTCCCACCACCCTATTCCGTGTTCCAGTGACCCGTACTGGTTTATATTGGTCTATACTGGTCCATACTGGTTTATACTAATCTATACTGGTCTATACTGGTCTGTACTGGTGTGACGTTGAGGGAGATGCTGAAGTGCCCCCAAGCCCCTTAACTGGTCCTTACTGGTCCCACCGCCCCATTCCCCGTTCCAGTCACCTGTACTGGTCCATACTGGTTTATACTGGTTTATAGTGGCCCATACTGGTCTATACGTGTCTATACTGGTTTAAACTGACCTGACCTTGATGGAGATGCTGAAGGGCCCCCAACCCCCTTAACTGGTCCTTACTGGTCCCACTGCCCCATTCCTCATTCCAATGACCCGTACCGGTCTGTACTGGTTTATACTGGTCTATACCGGTCTATACCAGTCCATACTGGTCTATACTGGTTTATACTGATCTGTACAGGTCTGACCTTGATGGAGATGATGAAGCACCCTCAACCCCCTTAACTGGTCCTTACTGATCCCACCACCCCATTCCCTGTTTCAGTGACCCGTACTGGTTTATATCGGTTTATACTGCTCTACCCTGGTTTATACTGGTCTATACTGGTCCATACTGGTTTGTACCGGTCTGTACTGGTCTGACCTTGATGGAGATGCTGAAGTGCCCCCAACCCCCTTAACTGGTCCTTACTGGTCCCACCACCCTGCTCGCTGTTCTAGTGACCTGTACTGGTCCATACTGGTCCATACTGGTCCGTACTGGTTTTTTACTGGTCTATACTGGTCTATACTGGTTTATACTGGTCTATACTGGTCTACACTGGTCTATACTGGGCTATAATGGTCTGACCTTGATGGAGATGCTGAAGTGCCCCCAACCCCCTTAACTGGTCCTTACTGGTCCCACCGCCCTGCTCCCCATTCCATTGACCCATACTGGGTCGTGGTGGCAAGAACCCCAGCAGGAGCCAGGTGGGGTCTTCCTGCCATTGGATGAGTGCTCTGGGAGGTCAGGGCTGCTCACAGATCCAGATCACAGCAGCACATTTCCAAGAGCACTGTCAAATGGGAAGGGCAAAGCACAATTATTAGGAAGGAATGGAGCTTTTCTCAGTCAGTGTTTCCAGTTTCCTACTCCTGAGGAATCTGGGGGTTGAGAAATGGAAAAGAAACTCTCATGTTGGACAAGTCACTGAGACTCCTGAGCTGTAACTTGGAATGCGCAAGTGCTTCTGTAAGTAACTTCCTAAAGTGCTTTCGGTCTCTGCTCTGCTTTTGACAGAAGCAGCCTCACTTCTGCTGGACCCATCTGTTTTTTCTTTATCTGCCCTTTTCCACCTGCCTGAGGTTTCTCTCAGGTCAAAGTGAGAGCACAGACATTTGGATGGAGTGCTGACAGGGAAGTCATGAATGGATTTCTGATGTCGAGTCTACTGTTTTGAAATCAGAAAATGTGGTGTTGAAGTCATCGTTAGCCTTTGAGAGGGAAACAGGAGAAAAATCAGATAAACTTGTTGCTAAAAATGAGCTGCTTCAAACTGAGGTTGACCACCTTCAAAGTCTTGTTGCGCCAGAGTGCAGAGAGAAAACTGTTGCTAAAAAAACAGGCTCCTGGTTTGGTCAGGCAACTTCATAAACCAGTGTCTTACCCTGGCATTGAGACTTGGGAAACCACAGAGAACCCTGATTCTAAGTCTCAGGAGAGAAAGAAACAAGGAGAATTTGAAGTTCAACTGATGTTTCTCGAGTCTCCCAGCTTTCCTCACATTAATGAAAATAGACTGAGTGATCCCTGTGATAATGAACAAAGGGAAGATTCTTCTTTACCTCCCTCAATTTCCTTTGTGCCTGATACTGAATCCACTAAAAACCCTTGGACTCAAAAAGAGAACCCGACCCAGAAAACAACTCAATTCATTCTGATTCAAGTGGTTAAAGAGCAGAAGCATTATGGCGATAAACCTGGACAAATTAAAAGCCAACCAGTGAAATCCTATCAATATATCACATACCTTGGGATTCCACTTTGTTCTCCTCAACAGTTAATACAATTTCCAATGGATATGGGGACAAAATGTTGGCAGCAAAATGCCAAAGATGGGATTAAAACCCAGACGAAAAAGAATTAAAATCACTGGAGAAAAAGAAGAAACCAGTCTTCAACCAAGAGCTTCAGCCTGTTACTGTTTTGTTGATATTACCTTTTTGCTTTTTATTCTAATAATCATATTGTATGTTAAAATTTGGATGATTATGAAACAGTCCGCTCACTGATTACCCCCATCAATACTAGACGATGCCCGCAGTATACACCCGTCCCAGCCCCTCCAGTAGCCGTCAAATCCCATCCTGGTCCCACAGGACACTCCCAACTTCCCCTCAAACACTCCGAGGCCCCCAGATTGACTCCCAGATCCAGAAAACTCTTGCTGCCTGCCCATGGAGTGCCCAGTGTGGCCCACCAACTGCACCACAAAACCAAAGCTTCCAGGCTTTCTTTCCTGGCAATTAAAGCTATTGTTTCCTGTTTTCAGCCATGCCTCCCAACTGATAGCCCAACTCCCAAACTGCTAGCATGCCTGTTACTACAGAATTGTTAAAATAAACCTTGCCAGTATATGTTTTCAGATACCGATTATTTAGTGTCGTTTCACTTTAATCCACCCCAAAAGAATTATTAATAAAAACCTGAGTTACCCCCTCCCCCCTTTTCCTGGGGCGGGTTGTAACACCAATCAGCACTGACTCCGCCCAGTAGTCGGAGCCAGTGACGCAGAACAATCAACACGGACTCCACCTCTTGACTCCACCCAGTGGGCGGGGCCAGTGCTCTATAGAAGTAGAGTACATACCGGACGGCGGTGGGTATTCTGTCAGACCCAACCGAACAGCAACAGCAAAAGCAGAGACCCAAGAGAAAAAGCAAAAGATTCTGACAGCGGTGGGCACTGAATCGGGCTTATAGACCGAGAGGGGTATACTGGGCACCAAAGCGTTCCTGGAATTGGGTAAACCCGCGATGGTTAGATCGCGCATTGAGACAGATTCTGACTAACCCTAACCCTAACCCCAACCCTAACCCTAAACCCTTACCCTAACCCTAACCTTAAACCTAACCCGAACCCTAACCCTAACCCTAACCCGAACCCGAACCCTAACCCAAACCCTAAACCTAAACCCTAACCCTAAACCCTAACCCCAACCCTAACCCTTACCCTAACCCTAACCCTAACCCTAGTAGCTTGCAGTCACTTTTTTAAGGTTAAGGTTACGGAACAGGGTTTGGACATAGCTTGCATTCGCTTTTTTAGGATTAGTGTCAGGGAATCGGGTTTGCACATAACTTGCAGTCTCTTTTTTAAGGTTAGGTTCAGAGAAAAGGGTCTGCGTATAGCTTGCAGTCTCTTTTTTAAGGTTAGGGTTAGGGAAGAGGGTTTGTGCATAACATGCAGTCTCGTTTTTAGGGTTAGGGGTAGGGAAAAGGGTTTGCGCATAGCTTCCAGTGTCTTGGTTTGGGTTAGGGTTAGGGAACAGGGTTTGCGCATAGCTTCCAGTCTCTCATTTAATGTTGGGGTTAGGGGACAGTGCTCTATAGAAGTAGAGTACATACTGGACGGTGGTGGGTATTCTGCCAGACACGCAACAGAACAGCAACAGCAAAAGCAGAGACCCAAGAGAAAAAGCAAAAGATTCTGACAGTGGGGGGCAGTGAATCGGGCTTATAACCTGAGAGGGGCTTATTGGGCACTGCTGCGTGTCCGGAATGGGCTAAAATCACGATTGTTAGATCGCACACTGAGGCAAATTCTTCCCAACCCTAACCCTTACCCATAACCCTAACCCTAACCCTAACCCTAACAGTAACCCTGTCTTTTGCTAACCCTAAACCTAACCCTAACCCTAACCCTAACTTTTGGTAACTCTAACCCTAACCCTAAGTTTCCTAACCCTAACCCTTTCTAACCCTAACCCTAACTCAAAACCTAACCCTAACATTAACCCCAACCGTAACCCTAACCATAACCCTAACAATAACCCTAACCTTAACCCTAACCCTTACCCTAACCCTAACCCTAACACTAAAGTCTAAGCCTAAGCCTAACCCTAACCCTAACCCTAACCCTAACCCTGACCGTGGTATCTTGCAGTCTCTTTTTTAAGGTGAGGGATAGGGAAAAGGGTTTGCACATAGCTTGCAGGTTTTTTTTAGGGTTAGGGAAACGGGTTTGCGCATAGCTTGCAGTCTCTTTTTTAGGGTTAGTGCTAGGGAAAAGGGTTTGTGCATAGCTTGCAGTTACTGTGTGGACCAATCAGCACTGACTTCGCCCTGGTGGCAAAGCCAGTGACGCGGACCAATCAGCATTGACTCCACCCCTTGACTCCACCCAGTGCGCGGGGCCAGTGCTCTATAGAAGCAGAGTACATACCGGACGGCGGCGGGTATTCTACCAGACGCAACAGAACAGCAACAACAATGGCAGAGACCCAAGAGAAAAAGCAAAAGATTCTGACAGCGGTGGGCACTGAATCGGGCTTATAGCCCGAGAGGGGTTTACTGCGCACCACAGCGTTCCTGGAATTGGGTAAACCCGCGATAGTTAGATCGCGCATTGAGACAGATACTGACTAACCCAAACCCTAACCCCAACCCTAACCCCTAACCCTTACCCTAACCCTAACCTTAACCCTAACCCGAACCCTAACCCTAACCCGAACCCGAACCCGAACCCTAACCCTAACCCTAACCCTAACCCTAACCCTAACCCTAACCCAAACCCTAACCCGAACCCTAACCCTAACCCTAACCCTAAACACTAACCCTAAACCCTAACACCAACCCTAACCCTTACCCTAACCCTAACCCTAACCCTAGTAGCTTGCAGTCTCTTTTTTAAAGTTAGGGTTAGGGAACTGGTTTTGTGCATAGCTTGCAGTCTCTTTTTTAAGGTTAAGGTTAGGGAACAGGGTTTGCACATAGCTGGCATTCGCTTTTTTAGGATTAGGGTGAGGGATTCGGGTCTGCTCATAGCATGCAGTCTCTTTTTTAAGGTTAGGGTTAGGGAAGAGGGGTTGTGCATAACTTGCAGTCTCGTTTTTAGGGTTAGGGGGAGGGAAAAGGGATTGCGCATAGCTTCCAGTCTCTTGGTTAGGGTTAGGGTTAGGGAACAGGGTTTGCGCATAGCTTCCAGTCTCTCTTTTAATGTTGGGGTTAGGGGACAGTGCTCTATAGAAGCAGAGTACATACTGGACGGTGGTGGGTATTCTGCCAGACATGCAACAGAACAGCAACAGCAAAAGCAGAGACCCAAGAGAAAAAGCAAAAGATTCTGAGAGTGGTGGGCAGTGAATCGAGCTTATAGCCTGAGAGGGGTTTACTGGGCACCGCTGCGTGTCCGGAATGGGCTAAAATCGCGATTGTTAGATCGCACACTGAGGCAAATTCTTCCCAACACTAACCCTTACCCATAACCCTAACCCTAACCCTAACCCTAACCCTAACTTTTGCAAACTCTAACCCTAACCCTAAGTTTCCTAACCCTAACCCTTTCTAACCCTAACCCTAACTCAAAACCTAACCCTAACATTAACCCCAACCCTAACCCTTACCATAACCCTAACAATAACCCTAACCTTAACCCTAACCCTAACCCTAACCCTAACCCTAACCCTAACCCTAACCCTAACCCCAAACCCTAACCCTAACCCTAACCCTAACCCTAACCCTGACCGTGGTATCTTGCAGTCTCTTTTTTAAGGTGAGGGGTAGGGAAAAGGGTTTGCGCATAGCTTGCAGGTTTTTTTTAGGGTTAGGGAAACGGGTTTGCGCATAGTTTGCAGTCTCTTTTTTAGGGTTAGTGTTAGGGAAAAGGGTTTGCGCATAGCTTGCAGTTACTGTGTGGACCAATCAGCACTGACTCCGCCCAGTAGGCAAAACCAGTGACGCGGTCCAATCAGCACTGACTCCACCTCTTGACTCCACCCAGTACGCGGGGCCAGTGCTCTATAGAAGCGGAGTACATACCGGACGGTCGCGGGTATTCTACCAGACGCGCAACAGAACAGCAACAACAATGGCAGAGACCCAAGAGAAAAAGCAAAACATTCTGACAGTGGTGGGCACTGAATCGGGCTTATAGCCCGAGAGGGGTTTACTGGGCACCACTGCGTTCCTGGAATGGGGTAAACCCGCGATAGTTAGATCGTGCATTGAGACAGATTCTGACTAACCCTAACCCTAACCCCAACCCAAACCCCTAACCCTTACCCTAACCCTAACCTTAACCCTAAACCGAACCCTAACCCTAACCCTAACCCGAACTCGAATCCTAACCCTAACCCTAACCCTAACCCTAAACCCTAATCCTAAACCCTAACCCCAACCCTAACCCTTACCCTAACCCTAACCCTAACCCTAGTAGCTTGCAGTCTCTTTTTTAAAGTTAGGGTTAGGGAACTGGTTTTGTGCATAGCTTGCAGTCTCTTTTTTGAGGTTAAGGTTAGGGAACAGGGTTTGCACATAGCGTGCATTCGCTTTTTTAGGATTAGGGTCAGGGAATCAGGTCTGCGCATGGCTTGCAGTCTCTTTTTTAAGGTTAGGTTCAGAGAAAAGGGTCTGCGTATAGCTTGCAGTCTCTTTTTTAAGGTTAGGGTTAGGGAAGAGGGGTTGCGCATAACTTGCAGTCTCGTTTTTAGGGTTAGGGGGAGGGAAAAGGGATTGCGCATAGCTTCCAGTCTCTTGGTTAGGGTTAGGGTTAGGGAACAGGGTTTGCGCATAGCTTCCAGTCTCTCTTTTAATGTTGGGGTTAGGGGACAGTGCTCTATAGAAGCAGAGTACATACTGGACGGTGGTGGGTATTCTGCCAGACACGCAACAGAACAGCAACAGCAAAAGCAGAGACCCAAGAGAAAAAGCAAAAGATTCTGACAGTGGGGGGCAGTGAATAGAGCTTATAGCCTGAGAGGGGCTTACTGGGCACCGCTGCGTGTCCGGAATGGGCTAAAATCGCGATTGTTAGATCGCACACTGAGGCAAATTCTTCCCAACACTAACCCTTACCCATAACCCTAACCCTAACCCTAACCCTAACCCTAACCCTAACCCTAACCCTAACAGTAACGCTGTCTTTTGCTAACCCTAAACCTAACCCCAACCCTAACCCTAACTTTTGCAAACTCTAACCCTAACCCTAAGTTTCCTAACCCTAACCCTTTCTAACCCTAACCCTAACATTAACCCTAACATTAACCCCAAAAACCTAACCCTAACATTAACCCCAACCCTAACCCTTACCATAACCCTAACAATAACCCTAACCTTAACCCTAACCCTAACCCTAACCCTAACCCTAACCCTAACCCTAACCCTAACCCCAAACCCTAACCCTAACCCTAACCCTATCCCTAACCCTGACCGTGGTATCTTGCAGTCTCTTTTTTAAGGTGAGGGGTAGGGAAAAGGGTTTGCGCATAGCTTGCAGGTTTTTTTTAGGGTTAGGGAAACGGGTTTACGCATAGCTTGCAGTCTCTTTTTTAGGGTTAGTGTTAGGGAAAAGGGTTTGCGCATAGCTTGCAGTTACTGTGTGGACCAATCAGCACTGACTCCGCCCAGTAGGCAAAGCCAGTGACGCGGACCAATCAGCACTGACTCCACCCCTTGACTCCACCCAGTGCGCGGGGCCAGTGCTCTATAGAAGCAGAGTACATACCGGACGGTCGCGGGTATTCTACCAGACGCGCAACAGAACAGCAACAACAATGGCAGAGACCCAAGAGAAAAAGCAAAAGATTCTGACAGCGGTGGGCACTGAATCGGGCTTATAGCCCAAGAGGGGTTTACTGGGCACCACTGCGTTCCTGGAATGGGGTGAACCCGCGATAGTTAGATCGTACATTGAGACAGATTCTGACTAACCCTAACCCTAACCCCAACCCTAACCCCTAACCCTTACCCTAACCCTAACCTTAACCCTAAACCGAACCCTAACCCTAACCCTAACCCGAACTCGAAACCTAACCCTAACCCTAACCCTAAACCCTAACCCTAAACCCTAACCCCAACCCTAACCCTTACCCTAACCCTAACCCTAACCCTAGTAGCTTGCAGTCTCTTTTTTAAAGTTAGGGTTAGGGAACTGGTTTTGTGCATAGCTTGCAGTCTCTTTTTTAAGGTTAAGGTTAGGGAACACGGTTTGCACATAGCTGGCATTCGCTTTTTTAGGATTAGGGTGAGGGATTCGGGTCTGCGCATAGCTTGCAGTCTCTTTTTTAAGGTTAGGGTTAGGGAAGAGGGGTTGTGCATAACTTGCAGTCTCGTTTTTAGGGTTAGGGGGAGGGAAAAGGGTTTGCGCATAGCTTCCAGTCTCTTGGTTTGGGTTAGGGTTAGGGAACAGGGTTTGCGCATAGCTTCCAGTCTCTCTTTTAATGTTGGGGTTAGGGGACAGTGCTCTATAGAAGCAGAGTACATACTGGACGGTGGTGGGTATTCTGCCAGACATGCAACAGAACAGCAACAGCAAAAGCAGAGACCCAAGAGAAAAAGCAAAAGATTCTGAGAGTGGTGGGCAGTGAATCGAGCTTATAGCCTGAGAGGGGTTTACTGGGCACCGCTGCGTGTCCGGAATGGGCTAAAATCGCGATTGTTAGATCGCACACTGAGGCAAATTCTTCCTAACACTAACCCTTACCCATAACCCTAACCCTAACCCTAACCCTAACCCTAACCCTAACCCTAACAGTAACGCTGTCTTTTGCTAACCCTAAACCTAACCCTAACCCTAACCCTAACTTTTGCAAACTCTAACCCTAACCCTAAGTTTCCTAACCCTAACCCTTTCTAACCCTAACCCTAACTCAAAACCTAACCCTAACATTAACCCCAACCCTAACCCTTACCATAACCCTAACAATAACCCTAACCTTAACCCTAACCCTAACCCTAACCCTAACCCTAACCCTAACCCCAAACCCTAACCCTAACCCTAACCCTAACCCTAACCCTGACCGTGGTATGTTGCAGTCTCTTTTTTAAGGTGAGGGGTAGGGAAAAGGGTTTGCGCATAGCTTGCAGGTTTTTTTTAGGGTTAGGGAAACGGGTTTGCGCATAGTTTGCAGTCTCTTTTTTAGGGTTAGTGTTAGGGAAAAGGGTTTGCGCATAGCTTGCAGTTACTGTGTGGACCAATCAGCACTGACTCCGCCCAGTAGGCAAAACCAGTGACGCGGTCCAATCAGCACTGACTCCACCTCTTGACTCCACCCAGTACACGGGGCCAGTGCTCTATAGAAGCGGAGTACATACCGGACGGTCGCGGGTATTCTACCAGACGCGCAACAGAACAGCAACAACAATGGCAGAGACCCAAGAGAAAAAGCAAAACATTCTGCCAGTGGTGGGCACTGAATCGGGCTTATAGCCCAAGAGGGGTTTACTGGGCACCACTGCGTTCCTGGAATGGGGTAAACCCGCGATAGTTAGATCGTGCATTGAGACAGATTCTGACTAACCCTAACCCTAACCCCAACCCAAACCCCTAACCCTTACCCTAACCCTAACCTTAACCCTAAACCGAACCCTAACCCTAACCCTAACCCGAACTCGAATCCTAACCCTAACCCTAACCCTAACCCTAAACCCTAATCCTAAACCCTAACCCCAACCCTAACCCTTACCCTAACCCTAACCCTAACCCTAGTAGCTTGCAGTCTCTTTTTTAAAGTTAGGGTTAGGGAACTGGTTTTGTGCATAGCTTGCAGTCTCTTTTTTGAGGTTAAGGTTAGGGAACAGGGTTTGCACATAGCGTGCATTCGCTTTTTTAGGATTAGGGTCAGGGAATCAGGTCTGCGCATGGCTTGCAGTCTCTTTTTTAAGGTTAGGTTCAGAGAAAAGGGTCTGCGTATAGCTTGCAGTCTCTTTTTTAAGGTTAGGGTTAGGGAAGAGGGGTTGCGCATAACTTGCAGTCTCGTTTTTAGGGTTAGGGGGAGGGAAAAGGGATTGCGCATAGCTTCCAGTCTCTTGGTTAGGGTTAGGGTTAGGGAACAGCGTTTGCGCATAGCTTCCAGTCTCTCTTTTAATGTTGGGGTTAGGGGACAGTGCTCTATAGAAGCAGAGTACATACTGGACGGTGGTGGGTATTCTGCCAGACACGCAACAGAACAGCAACAGCAAAAGCAGAGACCCAAGAGAAAAAGCAAAAGATTCTGACAGTGGGGGGCAGTGAATAGAGCTTATAGCCTGAGAGGGGCTTACTGGGCACCGCTGCGTGTCCGGAATGGGCTAAAATCGCGATTGTTAGATCACACACTGAGGCAAATTCTTCCCAACCCTAACCCTTACCCATAACCCTAACCCTAACCCTAATCCTAACCCTAACCCTAACCCTAACCCTAACAGTAACGCTGTCTTTTGCTAACCCTAAACCTAACCCCAACCCTAACCCTAACTTTTGCAAACTCTAACCCTAACCCTAAGTTTCCTAACCCTAACCCTTTCTAACCCTAAGCCTAACATTAACCCTAACATTAACCCCAAAACCTAACCCTAACATTAACCCCAACCCTAACCCTTACCATAACCCTAACAATAACCCTAACCTTAACCCTAACCCTAACCCTAACCCTAACCCTAACCCTAACCCCAAACCCTAACCCTAACCCTAACCCTAACCCTAACCCTGACCGTGGTATCTTGCAGTCTCTTTTTTAAGGTGAGGGGTAGGGAAAAGGGTTTGCGCATAGCTTGCAGGTTTTTTTTAGGGTTAGGGAAACGGGTTTGCGCATAGCTTGCAGTCTCTTTTTTAGGGTTAGTGTTAGGGAAAAGGGTTTGCGCATAGCTTGCAGTTACTGTGTGGACCAATCAGCACTGACTCCGCCCAGTAGGCAAAGCCAGTGACGCGGACCAATCAGCACTGACTCCACCCCTTGACTCCACCCAGTGCGCGGGGCCAGTGCTCTATAGAAGCAGAGTACATACCGGACGGTCGCGGGTATTCTACCAGACGCGCAACAGAACAGCAACAACAATGGCAGAGACCCAAGAGAAAAAGCAAAAGATTCTGACAGCGGTGGGCACTGAATCGGGCTTATAGCCCAAGAGGGGTTTACTGGGCACCACTGCGTTCCTGGAATGGGGTGAACCCGCGATAGTTAGATCGTACATTGAGACAGATTCTGACTAACCCAAACCCTAACCCCAACCCTAACCCCTAACCCTTACCCTAACCCTAACCTTAACCCTAAACCGAACCCTAACCCTAACCCTAACCCGAACTCGAAACCTAACCCTAACCCTAACCCTAAACCCTAACCCCAACCCTAACCCTTACCCTAACCCTAACCCTAACCCTAGTAGCTTGCAGTCTCTTTTTTAAAGTTAGGGTTAGGGAACTGGTTTTGTGCGTAGCTTGCAGTCTCTTTTTTAAGGTTAAGGTTAGGGAACACGGTTTGCACATAGCTGGCATTCGCTTTTTTAGGATTAGGGTGAGGGATTCGGGTCTGCGCATAGCTTGCAGTCTCTTTTTTAAGGTTAGGGTTAGGGAAGAGGGGTTGTGCATAACTTGCAGTCTCGTTTTTAGGGTTAGGGGGAGGGAAAAGGGTTTGCGCATAGCTTCCAGTGTCTTGGTTTGGGTTAGGGTTAGGGAACAGGGTTTGCGCATAGCTTCCAGTCTCTCTTTTAATGTTGGGGTTAGGGGACAGTGCTCTATAGAAGCAGAGTACATACTGGACGGTGGTGGGTATTCTGCCAGACATGCAACAGAACAGCAACAGCAAAAGCAGAGACCCAAGAGAAAAAGCAAAAGATTCTGAGAGTGGTGGGCAGTGAATCGAGCTTATAGCCTGAGAGGGGTTTACTGGGCACCGCTGCGTGTCCGGAATGGGCTAAAATCGCGATTGTTAGATCGCACACTGAGGAAAATTCTTCCCAACACTAACCCTTACCCATAACCCTAACCCTAACCCTAACCCTAACCCTAACCCTAACCCTAACAGTAACGCTGTCTTTTGCTAACCCTAAACCTAACCCTAACCCTAACCCTAACTTTTGCAAACTCTAACCCTAACCCTAAGTTTCCTAACCCTAACCCTTTCTAACCCTAACCCTAACTCAAAACCTAACCCTAACATTAACCCCAACCCTAACCCTTACCATAACCCTAACAATAACCCTAACCTTAACCCTAACCCTAACCCTAACCCTAACCCTAACCCTAACCCTAACCCTAACCCTAACCCCAAACCCTAACCCTAACCCTAACCCTAACCCTAACCCTGACCGTGGTATCTTGCAGTCTCTTTTTTAAGGTGAGGGGTAGGGAAAAGGGTTTGCGCATAGCTTGCAGGTTTTTTTTAGGGTTAGGGAAACGGGTTTGCGCATAGTTTGCAGTCTCTTTTTTAGGGTTAGTGTTAGGGAAAAGGGTTTGCGCATAGCTTGCAGTTACTGTGTGGACCAATCAGCACTGACTCCGCCCAGTAGGCAAAACCAGTGACGCGGTCCAATCAGCATTGACTCCACCTCTTGACTCCACCCAGTACGCGGGGCCAGTGCTCTATAGAAGCGGAGTACATACCGGACGGTCGCGGGTATTCTACCAGACGCGCAACAGAACAGCAACAACAATGGCAGAGACCCAAGAGAAAAAGCAAAACATTCTGACAGTGGTGGGCACTGAATCGGGCTTATAGCCCAAGAGGGGTTTACTGGGCACCACTGCGTTCCTGGAATGGGGTAAACCCGCGATAGTTAGATCGTGCATTGAGACAGATTCTGACTAACCCTAACCCTAACCCCAACCCAAACCCCTACTCCTTACCCTAACCCTAACCTTAACCCTAAACCGAACCCTAACCCTAACCCTAACCCTAAACCCTAATCCTAAACCCTAACCCCAACCCTAACCCTTACCCTAACCCTAACCCTAACCCTAGTAGCTTGCAGTCTCTTTTTTAAAGTTAGGGTTAGGGAACTGGTTTTGTGCATAGCTTGCAGTCTCTTTTTTGAGGTTAAGGTTAGGGAACAGGGTTTGCACATAGCGTGCATTCGCTTTTTTAGGATTAGGGTCAGGGAATCAGGTCTGCGCATGGCTTGCAGTCTCTTTTTTAAGGTTAGGTTCAGAGAAAAGGGTCTGCGTATAGCTTGCAGTCTCTTTTTTAAGGTTAGGGTTAGGGAAGAGGGGTTGCGCATAACTTGCAGTCTCGTTTTTAGGGTTAGGGGGAGGGAAAAGGGATTGCGCATAGCTTCCAGTCTCTTGGTTAGGGTTAGGGTTAGGGAACAGCGTTTGCGCATAGCTTCCAGTCTCTCTTTTAATGTTGGGGTTAGGGGACAGTGCTCTATAGAAGCAGAGTACATACTGGACGGTGGTGGGTATTCTGCCAGACACGCAACAGAACAGCAACAGCAAAAGCAGAGACCCAAGAGAAAAAGTAAAAGATTCTGACAGCGGTGGGCAGCGAATCGGGCTTATAGCCTGAGTGGGCCTTATTGGGCACCGCTGCGTGTCCGGAATGGGCTAAAATCACGATTGTTAGATCGCGCACTGAGGCAAATTCTTCCCAACCCTAACCCTTACCCATAACCCTAACCCTAACCCTAACCCTAACCCTAACAGTAACCCTGTCTTTTGTTAACCCTAAACCTAACCCTAACCCTAACCCTAACTTTTGCTAACTCTAACCCTAACCCTAAGTTTCCTAACCCTAACCCTTTCTAAAGCTAACCCTAACTCAAAACCTAACCCTAACATTAACCCCAACACTAACCCTTACCATAACCCTAACAATAACCCTAACCGTAACCCTAACCCTAACCCTAACCCTAACCCTAACCCTAACCCTAACCCTAACCCCAAACCCTAGCACTAACCCTAACCCTAACCCTAAACTTAGTATCTTGCAGTCTCTATTTAAGGTGAGGGGTAGGGAAAAGGGTTTGCGCATAGCTTGCAGGTTTTTTTTAGGGTTAGGGAAACGGGTTTGCGCATAGCTTGCAGTCTCTTTTTTAGGGTTAGTGTTAGGGAAAAGGGTTTGCGCATAGCTTACAGTTACTGTGTGGACCAATCAGCACTGACTCGGCCCAGTAGGCAAAGCTAGTGACGTAGACCTATCAGCATTGACTCCACCTCTTGACTCCACCCAGTGCGCGGGGCCCGTGCTCTAGAGAAGCAGAGTACATAACGGACGGCGGTGGGTATTCTGCCAGACAGGCACCAGAACAGCAACAACAATGGCAGAGACCCAAGAGAAAAAGCAAAAGATTCTGACAGCGGTGGGCACTGAATCGGGCTTATAGCCCGAGAGGGGTTTACTGGGCACCACAGCGTTCCCGGAATTGGGTAAACCCGCGATAGTAACATCGCACTTTGAGACAAAAACTGATTAACCCAAACCCTAACCCCAACCCTAACCCCTAACCCTTACCATAACACTAACCTTAACCCTAACCCGAACCCTAACCCTAACCCTAACCCGAACCCGAACCCTAACCCTAACCCTAACCCTAACCCTAACCCTAACCCTAACCCTAACCCTAACCCTAAACCCTAACCCTAACCCTAACCCTAAACCCTAACCCTAACCCTAATCCTAACCCTAAACCCTAACCCTAAACCCTAACACCAACCCTAACCCTTACCCTAACCCTAACCCTAACCCTAGTAGCTTGCAGTCTCTTTTTTAAAGTTAGGGTTAGGGAACTGGTTTTGTGCATAGCTTGCAGTCTCTTTTTTAAGGTTAAGGTTAGGGAACAGGGTTTGCACATAGCTTGCATTCGTTTTTTTAGGATTAGGGTGAGGGAATCGGGTCTGCGCATAGCTTGCAGTCTCTTTTTTAAGGTTAGGTTCAGAGAAAAGGGTCTGCGTATAGCTTGCAGTCTCTTTTTTAAGGTTAGGGTTAGGGAAGAGGGGTTGCGCATAACTTGCAGTCTCGTTTTTAGGGTTAGGGGGAGGGAAAAGGGTTTGCGCATAGCTTCCAGTCTCTTGGTTAAGGTTAGGGCTAGGGAAAAGGTTTGCGCAGAGCTTCCAGTCTCTCTTTTAATGTTGGGGATAGGGGACAGTGCTCTATAGAAGCCGAGTACATACTGGACGGTGGTGGGTATTCTGCCAGACACGCAACAGAACAGCAACAGCAAAAGCAGAGACCCAAGAGAAAAAGCAAAAGATTCTGACAGTGGTGGGCACTGAATCAAGCTTATATCCTGACAGGGGCTTATTGGGCACCACTGCGTTCCTGGAATTGGATAAACCCACGATAGTTAGATCGCGCATTGCGACAGATTCTGACTAACCCTAACCCTAACCCCAACCCTAACCCCTAACCCTTACCCTAACCCTAACCTTAACCCGAACCCGAACCCTAACCCTAACCCTAACCCGAACCCGAACCCTAACCCTTACCCTAACCCTAAACCCTAACCCCAAACCCTAACCCCAACCCTAACCCTTACCCTAACCCTAACCCTAACCCTAGTAGCTTGCAGTCTCTTTTTTAAAGTTAGGGTTAGGGAACTGGTTTTGTGCATAGCTTGCAGTCTCTTTTTTAAGGTTAAGGTTAGGGAACAGGGTTTGCACATAGCTTGCATTCGCTTTTTTAGGATTAGGGTCAGGGAATCGGGTTTGCGCATAGCTTGCAGTCTCTTTTTTAAGGTTAGGTTCAGAGAAAAGGGTCTGCGTATAGCTTGCAGTCTCTTTTTTAAGGTTAGGGTTGGGAAGAGGGTTTGCGCATAACATGCAGTCTTGTTTTTAGGGTTGGGGGAGGGAAAAGGGTTTGCGCATAGCTTCCAGTCTCTTGGTTAGGGTTAGGGTTAGGGAACAGCGTTTGCGCATAGCTTCCAGTCTCTCTTTTAATGTTGGGGTTAGGGGACAGTGCTCTATAGAAGCAGAGTACATACTGGACGGTGGTGGGTATTCTGCCAGAGACGCAACAGAACAGCAACAGCAAAAGCAGAGACCCAAAAGAAAAAGCAAAAGATTCTGACAGTGGTGGGCAGTGAATCAGACTTATAGCCTGAGAGGGGCTTATTGGGCACCGCTGCGTGTCCGGAATGGGCTAAAACTGCGATTGTTAGATCGCACACTGAGGCAAATTCTTCCCAATACTAACCCTTACCCATAAAAATAACCCTAACCCTAACCCTAACCCTAACCCTAACAGTAACCCTGTCTTTTACTAACCCTAAACCTAACCCTAACCCTAACCCTAACCCTAACCCTAACCCTAACCCTAACCCTAACCCTGACCTAAGTATCTTGCAGTCTCTTTTTTAAGGTGAGGGGTAGGGAAAAGGGTTTACGCATAGCTTGCAGGTTTTTTTTAGGGTTAGGGAAACGGGTTTTCGCATAGCTTGCAGTCTCTATTTAGGGTTAGTGTTAGAGAAAAGGGTTTGCGCATAGCTTGCAGTTACTGTGTGGACCAATCAGCACTGACTCGGGCCAGTAGGCAAAGCCAGTGACGCAGACCTATCAGCATTGACTCCACCTCTTGACTCCATCCAGTGCGCGGGGCCAGTGCTCTATAGAAGCAGAGTACATACCGGACGGCGGCGGGTATTCTGCCAGACACGTAACAGAACAGCAACAACAATGGAAGAGACCCAAGAGAAAAAGCAAAAGATTCTGACAGTGGTGGGCACTGAATCGGGCTTATAGCCCGAGAGGGGTTTACTGGGCACCACTGCGTTCCTGGAATGGGGTAAACCCACGATAGTTAGATCGTGCATTGAGACAGATACTGACTAACCCAAACCCTAACCCCAACCCTAACCCCTAACCCTTACCCTAACCCTAACCCTAACCCTAACCCGAACCCTAACCTTAAACCCTAACCCTAAACCCTAACCCCAACCCGAACCCTTACCCTAACCCTAACCCTCGTAGCTTGCAGTCTGTTTTTTAAAGTTAGGGTTACTGAACTGGTTTTGTGCATCGCTTGCAGTCTCTTTTTTAAGGTTAGGGTTAGGGAAGAGGGGTTGCGCATAACTTGCAGTCTCGTTTTTAGGGTTAGGGGGAGGGAAAAGGGTTTGCGCATAGCTTCCAGTCTCTTGGTTAAGGTTAGGGTTAGGGAAAAGGTTTACGCA
The DNA here is from genome assembly GCF_025592945.1 of Manacus candei. Lineage (NCBI taxonomy): Eukaryota > Metazoa > Chordata > Aves > Passeriformes > Pipridae > Manacus > Manacus candei. The sequence goes on from NW_026138077.1 coordinate 3,879,884, forward strand.
GAGCTTCCAGTCTCTCTTTTAATGTTGGGGATAGGGGACAGTGCTCTATAGAAGCCGAGTACATACTGGACGGTGGTGGGTATTCTGCCAGACACGCAACAGAACAGCAACAGCAAAAGCAGAGACCCAAGAGAAAAAGCAAAAGATTCTGACAGTGGTGGGCACTGAATCAAGCTTATAGCCTGAGAGGGGCTTATTGGGCACCACTGCGTTCCTGGAATTGGATAAACCCACGATAGTTAGATCGCGCATTGCGACAGATTCTGACTAACCCTAACCCTAACCCCAACCCTAACCCCTAACCCTTACCCTAACCCTAACCTTAACCCGAACCCGAACCCTAACCCTAACCCTAACCCGAACCCGAACCCTAACCCTTACCCTAACCCCAAACCCTAACCCTAAACCCTAACCCCAACCCTAACCCTTACCCTAACCCTAACCCTAACCCTAGTAGCTTGCAGTCTCTTTTTTAAAGTTAGGGTTAGGGAACTGGTTTTGTGCATAGCTTGCAGTCTCTTTTTTAAGGTTAAGGTTAGGGAACAGGGTTTGCACATAGCTTGCATTCGCTTTTTTAGGATTAGGGTCAGGGAATCGGGTTTGCGCATAGCTTGCAGTCTCTTTTTTAAGGTTAGGGTTGGGAAGAGGGTTTGCGCATAACATGCAGTCTCGTTTTTAGGGTTGGGGGAGGGAAAAGGGTTTGCGCATAGCTTCCAGTCTCTTGGTTAGGGTTAGGGTTAGGGAACAGCGTTTGCGCATAGCTTCCAGTCTCTCTTTTAATGTTGGGGTTAGGGGACAGTGCTCTATAGAAGCAGAGTACATACTGGACGGTGGTGGGTATTCTGCCAGAGACGCAACAGAACAGCAACAGCAAAAGCAGAGACCCAAAAGAAAAAGCAAAAGATTCTGACAGTGGTGGGCAGTGAATCAGACTTATAGCCTGAGAGGGGCTTATTGGGCACCGCTGCGTGTCCGGAATGGGCTAAAACTGCGATTGTTAGATCGCACACTGAGGCAAATTCTTCCCAATACTAACCCTTACCCATAAAAATAACCCTAACCCTAACCCTAACCCTAACCCTAACAGTAACCCTGTCTTTTACTAACCCTAACCCTAACCCTAACCCTAACCCTAACCCTAACCCTAACCCTAACCCTAACCCTAACCCTGACCGTGGTATCTTGCAGTCTCTTTTTTAAGGTGAGGGGTAGGGAAAAGGGTTTACGCATAGCTTGCAGGTTTTTTTTAGGGTTAGGGAAACGGGTTTTCGCATAGCTTGCAGTCTCTATTTAGGGTTAGTGTTAGAGAAAAGGGTTTGCGCATAGCTTGCAGTTACTGTGTGGACCAATCAGCACTGACTCGGGCCAGTAGGCAAAGCCAGTGACGCAGACCTATCAGCATTGACTCCACCTCTTGACTCCATCCAGTGCGCGGGGCCAGTGCTCTATAGAAGCAGAGTACATACCGGACGGCGGCGGGTATTCTGCCAGACACGTAACAGAACAGCAACAACAATGGAAGAGACCCAAGAGAAAAAGCAAAAGATTCTGACAGCGGTGGGCACTGAATCGGGCTTATAGCCCGAGAGGGGTTTACTGGGCACCACTGCGTTCCTGGAATGGGGTAAACCCACGATAGTTAGATCGTGCATTGAGACAGATACTGACTAACCCAAACCCTAACCCCAACCCTAACCCCTAACCCTTACCCTAACCCTAACCCTAACCCTAACCCGAACCCTAACCTTAAACCCTAACCCTAAACCCTAACCCCAACCCGAACCCTAACCTTAAACCCTAACCCTAAACCCTAACCCCAACCCGAACCCTTACCCTAACCCTAACCCTCGTAGCTTGCAGTCTGTTTTTTAAAGTTAGGGTTACTGAACTGGTTTTGTGCATCGCTTGCAGTCTCTTTTTTAAGGTTAGGGTTAGGGAAGAGGGGTTGCGCATAACTTGCAGTCTCGTTTTTAGGGTTAGGGGGAGGGAAAAGGGTTTGCGCATAGTTTCCAGTCTCTTGGTTAAGGTTAGGGTTAGGGAAAAGGTTTACGCAGAGCTTCCAGTCTCTCTTTTAATGTTGGGGATAGGGGACAGTGCTCTATAGAAGCCGAGTACATACTGGACGGTGGTGGGTATTCTGCCAGACACGCAACAGAACAGCAACAGCAAAAGCAGAGACCCAAGAGAAAAAACAAAAGATTCTGACAGTGGTGGGCACTGAATCAAGCTTATAGCCTGAGAGGGGCTTATTGGGCACCACTGCGTTCCTGGAATTGGATAAACCCACGATAGTTAGATCGCGCATTGCGACAGATTCTGACTAACCCTAACCCTAACCCCTAACCCTTACCCTAACCCTAACCTTAACCCGAACCCGAACCCTAACCCTAACCCTAACCCGAACCCGAACCCTAACCCTTACCCTAACCCCAAACCCTAACCCTAAACCCTAACCCCAACCCTAACCCTTACCCTAACCCTAACCCTAACCCTAGTAGCTTGCAGTCTCTTTTTTAAAGTTAGGGTTAGGGAACTGGTTTTGTGCATAGCTTGCAGTCTCTTTTTTAAGGTTAAGGTTAGGGAACAGGGTTTGCACATAGCTTGCATTCGCTTTTTTAGGATTAGGGTCAGGGAATCGGGTTTGCGCATAGCTTGCAGTCTCTTTTTTAAGGTTAGGTTCAGAGAAAAGGGTCTGCGTATAGCTTGCAGTCTCTTTTTTAAGGTTAGGGTTGGGAAGAGGGTTTGCGCATAACATGCAGTCTCGTTTTTAGGGTTGGGGGAGGGAAAAGGGTTTGCGCATAGCTTCCAGTCTCTTGGTTAGGGTTAGGGTTAGGGAACAGCGTTTGCGCATAGCTTCCAGTCTCTCTTTTAATGTTGGGGTTAGGGGACAGTGCTCTATAGAAGCAGAGTACATACTGGACGGTGGTGGGTATTCTGCCAGAGACGCAACAGAACAGCAACAGCAAAAGCAGAGACCCAAAAGAAAAAGCAAAAGATTCTGACAGTGGTGGGCAGTGAATCAGACTTATAGCCTGAGAGGGGCTTATTGGGCACCGCTGCGTGTCCGGAATGGGCTAAAACTGCGATTGTTAGATCGCACACTGAGGCAAATTCTTCCCAATACTAACCCTTACCCATAAAAATAACCCTAACCCTAACCCTAACCCTAACCCTAACAGTAACCCTGTCTTTTACTAACCCTAAACCTAACCCTAACCCTAACCCTAACCCTAACCCTAACCCTAACCCTAACCCTAACCCTGACCGTGGTATCTTGCAGTCTCTTTTTTAAGGTGAGGGGTAGGGAAAAGGGTTTACGCATAGCTTGCAGGTTTTTTTTAGGGTTAGGGAAACGGGTTTTCGCATAGCTTGCAGTCTCTATTTAGGGTTAGTGTTAGAGAAAAGGGTTTGCGCATAGCTTGCAGTTACTGTGTGGACCAATCAGCACTGACTCGGGCCAGTAGGCAAAGCCAGTGACGCAGACCTATCAGCATTGACTCCACCTCTTGACTCCATCCAGTGCGCGGGGCCAGTGCTCTATAGAAGCAGAGTACATACCGGACGGCGGCGGGTATTCTGCCAGACACGTAACAGAACAGCAACAACAATGGAAGAGACCCAAGAGAAAAAGCAAAAGATTCTGACAGCGGTGGGCACTGAATCGGGCTTATAGCCCGAGAGGGGTTTACTGGGCACCACTGCGTTCCTGGAATGGGGTAAACCCACGATAGTTAGATCGTGCATTGAGACAGATACTGACTAACCCAAACCCTAACCCCAACCCTAACCCCTAACCCTTACCCTAACCCTAACCCTAACCCTAACCCGAACCCTAACCTTAAACCCTAACCCTAAACCCTAACCCCAACCCGAACCCTTACCCTAACCCTAACCCTCGTAGCTTGCAGTCTGTTTTTTAAAGTTAGGGTTAGTGAACTGGTTTTGTGCATCGCTTGCAGTCTCTTTTTTAAGGTTAAGGTTAGGGAACAGGGTCTGCACATAGCTTGCATTCGCTTTTTTAGGATTAGGGTCAGGGAATCGGGTTTGCGCATAGCATGCAGTCTCTTTTTTACGGTTAGGTTCAGAGAAAAGGGTCTGTGTATAGCTTGCAGTCTCTTTTTTAGGGTTAGGGTTAGGGAACAGGGTTTGCGCATAGCTTGCAGTCTCTTTTTTAAGGTTAGGGTTAGGGAAGAGGGTTTGCGCATAGCTTCCAGTCTCTCTTTTAATGTTGGGGTTAGGGGACAGTGCTCTATAGAAGGAGAGTACATACCGGACGGCGGTGGGTATTCTGCCAGACACGCAACAGAACAGCAACAGCAAAGGCAGAGACCCAAGAGAAAAAGCAAAAGATTGTGACAGTGGTGGGCAATGAATCGGGTTTATGGCCTGAGAGGGGCTTATTGGGCACCACTGCGTGTCCGGAATGGGCTAAAACCGCGATTGTTAGATCACGCACTGAGGCAAATTCTTCCCAACCCTAACCCTTACCCATAACGCTAACCCTAACCCTAAACCTAACCCTAACAATAACCCTAACCTTAACCCTAACCCTAACCCTAACCCTAAACCGTAACCCTAACCCTAACCCTAACCCTAACCCTAACCTTAGTAGCTTGCAGTCTCTTTTTTAAGGTGAGGGGTAGCGGAAAAGGGTTTGCGCATAGCTTGCAGTTACTGTGTGGACCAATCAGCACTGACTCGGCCCAGTAGGCAAAACCAGTGACGCCGACCAATCAGCACTGACTCCACCTCTTGACCCCACCCAGTGCGCGGGGCCAGTGCTCTATAGAAGCAGAGTACATACCGGACGGCGGCGGGTATTCTACCAGACGCAACAGAACAGCAACAACAATGGCAGAGACCCAAGAGAAAAAGCAAAAGATTCTGACAGCGGTGGGCACTGAATCGGGCTTATAGCCCGAGAGGGGTTTACTGCGCACCACAGCGTTCCTGGAATGGGGTAAACCCGCGATAGTTAGATTGCGCATTTAGACAGATTCTGACCAACCCTAACCGTAACCTCAACCCTAACCCCTAACCCTTACCCTAACCCTAACCTTAAACCTAACCCGAACCCTAACCCTAACCCTAAACCCTAAAACTAAACCCTAACCCGAACCCTAACCCCAACCCTAACCCTAACCGTAACCCTAGTAGCTTGTAGTCTCTTTTTTAAAGATAGGTTTAGGGAACTGGTTTTGTGCATAGCTTGCAGTCTCGTTTTTAAAGTTGAGGTTAGGGAACAGGGTTTGCGCAGAGTTTGCAGTCTCTTTTTTAAGGTTAGGGTTAGGGAAGAGGGTTTACGCATAACTTGCAGTCTCGTTTTTAGGGTTAGGGTTAGGGAAAAGGGTTTGCGCATAGCTTCCAGTCTCTCTTTTAATGTTGGGGTTAGGGGACAGTGCTCTATAGAAGCAGAGTACATACTGGACGGCGGTGGGTATTCTGCCAGACACGCAACAGAACAGCAACAGCAAAAGCAGAGACCCAAGAGAAAAAGCAAAAGATTCTGAGAGTGGTGGGCAGTGAATCGGGCTTATAGCCTGAGAGGGGCTTATTGGGCACCGCTGCGTGTCCGGAATGGGCTAAAACTGCGATTGTTAGATCGCACACTGAGGTAAATTCTTCCCAACCCTAACCCTTACCCATAACCCTAAACCTAATCCTAACCCTAACCCTAACAGTAACCCTGTCTTTTGCTAACCCTAAACCTAACCCTAACCCTAACCCTAACTTATGCTATCTCTAAACCTAACCTTAAATTTCCTAACCCTAACCCTAACCCTTTCTAACCCTAACCCTAATTCAAAACCTAACCCTTACCCTAACACTAAACCTAACCCTAACCCTAACCCTAACCCAAGCCCTAACCCAAACCCTAACCCTAACCCTAACACTAAAGTCTAAGCCTAACCCTAACCCTAAGTTTAGTAGCTTGCAGTCTCTTTTTTAAGGTGAGGGGTAGGGAAAAGGGTTTGCGCATAGCTTGCATGTTTTTCTTAGGGTTAGGGAAACGGGTTTGCGAATAGCTTGCAGTCTCTTTTTTAGGGTTAGGGTTAGGGAACCTGGTTTGCGCATAGCTTGCAGTCTCTTTTTTAGGGTTAGTGTTAGGGAAAATGGTTTGTGCATAGCTTGCAGTTACTGTGTGGACCAATCAGCACTGACTCCGCCCAGTAGGCAAAGCCAGTGACGTGGACCAATCAGCACTGAGTCCACCTCTTGACTCCACCCAGTGCGCGGGGCCAGTGCTCTATAGAAGCAGAGTACATACCGAACGGCGGTGGGTATTCTACCAGACACGCAACAGGACAGCAACAACAATGGCAGAGACCCAAGAGAAAAAGCAAAAGATCCTGACAGCGGTGGGCAGTGAATCGGGCTTATAGCCCCAGAGGGGCATATTGGGCACCGCTGTGTGTCTGGAATGGGCTAAGCCCGTGATTGTTAGATCACACATTGAGACCGATTCTGCCTAAACCTAATCCTAACCCTAACACTAAACCCTAACCCAAACCCACACCCCAACGTTAAACCCCAAACCGTAAACCCTAAAACCTAAACCCTAACCCTTGCTAACCTTAACCCTAACCCTAACCCTAACATCTCATAGCAGTAGGAGGGAGGGGCCTGATTCCTCATCAGATATATCAACAGTCAAAAGCCTGTAAGCTCAGCTCTTGCCTTTTCAGGGCTTCACACCGTCAGCACTGGAGGGAGGGAGGGGCCCGACTGCTCATCAGAGGTATCATGCAAGTCAAAAGCCTGAAAAGTCTCCTAGAATGCATAAATCATTAACCATTTCAGTCTCTGACAATTGGTCCACACAGTAACTGCAAGCTATGCCCAAAGCCTGTTCCCTAACCTTAGAAGAGAGACTGCAACCCTCGAGATGTTGGAGGCTCGAGGCATGGTCTGTGACACTAATCATGGCTATAACTCATAACTTCTTGGAGTATGGGGACTTCTCTCCTTCACCCCCGGCAGATCAAGGCCACCACTTCAACTGACAGACATGGAAGCATCGCTGGACCCCGTGGGCGGTGACTATATACATCTGTCCACTCTCAGCTTTTCTTTCTCTTACTCTCCCTTGCTCTTATCCTGCCTTTCTCTCCCCTATGCATTTTCTTTCCCCCCCCAAAGGTTATCTCTGTGTCACATTGTGGTATGACAGTACCCAAACTGCTAGCATGCCTGTTGATACAGAATTGATAAAATTAACCTTGCCAGTATATGTTTTCAGACACCGATTATTTAGTGTCGTTTCACTTTAATCCACCCCAAGGGAATTATTAATAAAAACCTGAGTTACCCCCTCTCCCCTTTTCCTGGGGCGGGTTGTAACACCAATCAGCACTGACTCCGCCCAGTAGGCGGAGCCAGTGACGCTGAAAAATCAACACAGACTCCACCTCTTGACTCCACCCAGTGGGCGGGGCCAGTGCTCTATAGAAGCAGAGTACATACCAGAGGCGGTGGGTATTCTGCCAGACACGCAACAGAACAGCAACAGCAAAAGTAGAGACCCAAGAGAAAAAGCAAAAGATTCTGACAGCGGTGGGCACTGAATCGGGCTTATAGCCCGAGAGGGGTTTACTGGGCAAAACTGCGTTCCTGGAATGGGGTAAACCCGCGATAGTTAGATCGCGCAATGAGACAGATTCTGACCAACCCTAACCCTAACCCCAACCCTAACCTCTAACCCTTACCCTAACCCTAACCTTAACCCTAACCCGAACCCTAACCCTAACCCTAACCCTAACCCTAAACCCTAACCCCAACCCTAACCCCAACCCTAACCCTAACCCTAACCCTAGTAGCTTGCAGTCTCTTTTTTAAACTTAGGTTTAGGGAACTGGTTTTGTGCGTAGCTTGCAGTCTCGTTTTTAAAGTTAAGGTTAGGGAACAGGGTTTGCGCATAGTTTGCAGTCTCTTTTTTAAAGTTAGGGTTAGGGAAGAGGGTTTACGCATAACTTGCAGTCTCGTTTTTAGGGTTAGGGGTAGGGAAAAGGGTTTGCGCATAGCTTCCAGTCTCTCTTTTAATGTTGGGGTTAGGGGACAGTGCTCTATAGAAGCAGAGTACATACTGGACGGCGGTGGGTATTCTGCCAGACACGCAACATAACAGCAACAGCAAAGGCAGAGACCCAAGAGAAAAAGCAAAATATTCTGACAGTGGGGGGCAGTGAATCAGACTTATAGCCTGAGAGGGGCTTATTGGGCACCGCTGCGTGTCCGGAATGGGCTAAAACTGCAATTGTTAGATCGCGCACTGAGGCAAATTCTTCCCAACACCAACCCTTACCCATAACCCTAACCCTAACTTTAATCCTAACCCTAACCCTAATAGTAACCCTGTCTTTTGCTAACCCTAAACCTAACCCTTTCAAACCCTTACCCTAATTCAAAACCTAACCCTAACACTAACACTAAACCTAACCCTAACCCTAATCCTAACCCTAGCCCTAACCCAAACCCTAACCCTAACCCTAACCCTAACCCTAACACTAAAGTCTAAGCCTAACCCTAACCCTAACCCTAACCCTAACCCTAAGCTTAGTAGCTTGCAGTCTCTTTTTTAAGGTGAGGGGTAGGGAAAAGGGTTTGCACATAGCTTGCATGTTTTTCTTAGGGTTAGGGAAACGGGTTTGCGAATAGCTTGCAGTCTCTTTTTTAGGGTTAGGGTTAGGGAACAGGGTTTGCGCATAGCTTGCAGTCTCTTTTTTAGGGTTAGTGTTAGGGAAAATGGTTTGCGCATAGCTTGCAGTTACTGTGTGGACCAATCAGCACTGACTCCGCCCAGTAGGCAAAGCCAGTGACGTGGACCAATCAGCACTGAGTCCACCTCTTGACTCCACCCAGTGCGCGGGGCCAGTGCTCAAGAGAAGCAGAGTACATACCGAACGGCGGTGGGTATTCTACCAGACACGCAACAGAACAGCAACAACAATGGCAGAGACCCAAGAGAAAAAGCAAAAGATTCTGACAGCGGTGGGCACTGAATCGGGCTTATAACCCGAGAGGGGTTTACTGGGCACCACAGCGTTCCCGGAATTGGGTAAACCCGCGATAGTAACATCGCACATTGAGACAAAAACTGACTAACCCAAACCCTAACCCCAACCCTAACCCCTAACCCTTACCCTAACCCTAACCTTAACCCTAACCCGAACCCTAACCCGAACCCTAACCCTAACCCTAACCCGAATCCGAACCCTAACCCTAACCCTAACCCTAACCCTAAGCCGAACCCGAACCCTAACCCTAACCCTAATCCTAACCCTAAACCCTAACCCTAAACCCTAACACCAACCCTAACCCTTACCCTAACCCTAACCCTAACCCTAGTAGCTTGCAGTCTCTTTTTTAAAGTTAGGGTTAGGGAACTGGTTTTGTGCATAGCTTGCAGTCTCTTTTTTAAGGTTAAGGTTAGGGAACAGGGTTTGCACATAGCTTGCATTCGTTTTTTTAGGATTAGGGTGAGGGAATCGGGTCTGCGCATAGCTTGCAGTCTCTTTTTTAAGGTTAGGTTCAGAGAAAAGGGTCTGCGTATAGCTTGCAGTCTCTTTTTTAAGGTTAGGGTTAGGGAAGAGGGGTTGCGCATAACTTGCAGTCTCGTTTTTAGGGTTAGGGGGAGGGAAAAGGGTTTGCGCATAGCTTCCAGTCTCTTGGTTAAGGTTAGGGTTAGGGAAAAGGTTTGCGCAGAGCTTCCAGTCTCTCTTTTAATGTTGGGGTTAGGGGACAGTGCTCTATAGAAGCAGAGTACATACTGGACGGTGGTGGGTATTCTGCCAGACACGCAACAGAACAGCAACAGCAAAAGCAGAGACCCAAGAGAAAAAGCAAAAGATTCTGACAGTGGTGGGCACTGAATCAAGCTTATAGCCTGAGAGGGGCTTATTGGGCACCACTGCGTTCCTGGAATTGGATAAACCCACGATAGTTAGATCGCGCATTGCGACAGATTCTGACTAACCCTAACCCTAACCCCAACCCTAACCCCTAACCCTTACCCTAACCCTAACCTTAACCCGAACCCGAACCCTAACCCTAACCCTAACCCTAACCCGAACCCGAACCCTAACCCTTACCCTAACCCTAAACCCTAACCCTAAACCCTAACCCCAACCCTAACCCTTACCCTAACCCTAACCCTAACCCTAGTAGCTTGCAGTCTCTTTTTTAAAGTTAGGGTTAGGGAACTGGTTTTGTGCATAGCTTGCAGTCTCTTTTTTAAGGTTAAGGTTAGGGAACAGGGTTTGCACATAGCTTGCATTCGCTTTTTTAGGATTAGGGTCAGGGAATCGGGTTTGCGCATAGCTTGCAGTCTCTTTTTTAAGGTTAGGTTCAGAGAAAAGGGTCTGCGTATAGCTTGCAGTCTCTTTTTTAAGGTTAGGGTTGGGAAGAGGGTTTGCGCATAACATGCAGTCTCGTTTTTAGGGTTGGGGGAGGGAAAAGGGTTTGCGCATAGCTTCCAGTCTCTTGGTTAGGGTTAGGGTTAGGGAACAGGGTTTGCGCATAGCTTCCAGTCTCTCTTTTAATGTTGGGGTTAGGGGACAGTGCTCTATAGAAGCAGAGTACATACTGGACGGTGGTGGGTATTCTGCCAGAGACGCAACAGAACAGCAACAGCAAAAGTAGAGACCCAAGAGAAAAAGCAAAAGATTCTGACAGTGGTGGGCAGTGAATCAGACTTATAGCCTGAGAGGGGCTTATTGGGCACCACTGCGTGTCCGGAATGGGCTAAAACTGCGATTGTTAGATCGCACACTGAGGCAAATTCTTCCCAATACCAACCCTTACCCATAAAAATAACCCTAACCCTAACCCTAACCCTAACCCTAACCCTAACAGTAACCCTGTCTTTTACTAACCCTAAACCTAACCCTAACCCTAACCCTAACCCTAACCCTAACCCTAACCCTAACCCTAACCCTGACCTAAGTATCTTGCAGTCTCTTTTTTAAGGTGAGGGGTAGGGAAAAGGGTTTGCGCATAGCTTGCAGGTTTTTTTTAGGGTTAGGGAAAAGGGTTTTCGCATAGCTTGCAGTCTCTATTTAGGGTTAGTGTTAGAGAAAAGGGTTTGCGCATAGCTTGCAGTTACTGTGTGGACCAATCAGCACTGACTCGGGCCAGTAGGCAAAGCCAGTGACGCAGACCTATCAGCATTGACTCCACCTCTTGACTCCATCCAGTGCGCGGGGCCAGTGCTCTATAGAAGCAGAGTACATACCGGACGGCGGCGGGTATTCTGCCAGACACGTAACAGAACAGCAACAACAATGGAAGAGACCCAAGAGAAAAAGCAAAAGATTCTGACAGCGGTGGGCACTGAATCGGGCTTATAGCCCGAGAGGGGTTTACTGGGCACCACTGCGTTCCTGGAATGGGGTAAACCCACGATAGTTAGATCGTGCATTGAGACAGATACTGACTAACCCAAACCCTAACCCCAACCCTAACCCCTAACCCTTACCCTAACCCTAACCCTAACCCTAACCCGAACCCTAACCTTAAACCCTAACCCTAAACCCTAACCCCAACCCGAACCCTTACCCTAACCCTAACCCTCGTAGCTTGCAGTCTGTTTTTTAAAGTTAGGGTTAGTGAACTGGTTTTGTGCATCGCTTGCAGTCTCTTTTTTAAGGTTAAGGTTAGGGAACAGGGTCTGCACATAGCTTGCATTCGCTTTTTTAGGATTAGGGTCAGGGAATCGGGTTTGCGCATAGCATGCAGTCTCTTTTTTACGGTTAGGTTCAGAGAAAAGGGTCTGTGTATAGCTTGCAGTCTCTTTTTTAGGGTTAGGGTTAGGGAACAGGGTTTGCGCATAGCTTGCAGTCTCTTTTTTAAGGTTAGGGTTAGGGAAGAGGGTTTGCGCATAGCTTCCAGTCTCTCTTTTAATGTTGGGGTTAGGGGACAGTGCTCTATAGAAGGAGAGTACGTACCGGACGGCGGTGGGTATTCTGCCAGACACCCAACAGAACAGCAACAGCAAAGGCAGAGACCCAAGAGAAAAAGCAAAAGATTGTGACAGTGGTGGGCAATGAATCGGGTTTATGGCCTGAGAGGGGCTTATTGGGCACCACTGCGTGTCCGGAATGGGCTAAAACCGCGATTGTTAGATCACGCACTGAGGCAAATTCTTCCCAACCCTAACCCTTACCCATAACGCTAACCCTAACCCTAAACCTAACCCTAACAATAACCCTAACCTTAACCCTAACCCTAACCCTAACCCTAAACCGTAACCCTAACCCTAACCCTAACCCTAACCCTAACCCTAACCTTAGTAGCTTGCAGTCTCTTTTTTAAGGTGAGGGGTAGCGGAAAAGGGTTTGCGCATAGCTTGCAGTCTCTTTTTTAGGGTTAGGGTTAGGGAACCGGGTTTGCGCATAGTTTGCAGTCTCTTTTTTAGGGTTAGTGTTAGGAAAAAGGGTTTGCGCATACCTTACAGTTACTGTGTGGACCAATCAGCACTGACTCGGCCCAGTAGGCAAAACCAGTGACGCCGACCAATCAGCACTGACTCCACCTCTTGACCCCACCCAGTGCGCGGGGCCAGTGCTCTATAGAAGCAGAGTACATACCGGACGGCGGTGGGTATTCTACCAGACACGCAACAGAACAGCAACAACAATGGCAGAGACCCAAGAGAAAAAGCAAAAGATTCTGACAGCGGTGGGCACTGAATCGGGCTTATAGCCCAAGAGGGGTTTACTGCGCACCACAGCGTTCCTGGAATGGGGTAAACCCGCGATAGTTAGATTGCGCATTTAGACAGATTCTGACCAACCCTAACCGTAACCTCAACCCTAACCCCTAACCCTTACCCTAACCCTAACCTTAAACCTAACCCGAACCCTAACCCTAACCCTAAACCCTAAAACTAAACCCTAACCCGAACCCTAACCCCAACCCTAACCCTAACCGTAACCCTAGTAGCTTGTAGTCTCTTTTTTAAAGATAGGTTTAGGGAACTGGTTTTGTGCATAGCTTGCAGTCTCGTTTTTAAAGTTAAGGTTAGGGAACAGGGTTTGCGCAGAGTTTGCAGTCTCTTTTTTAAGGTTAGGGTTAGGGAAGAGGGTTTACGCAGAACTTGCAGTCTCGTTTTTAGGGTTAGGGTTAGTGAAAAGGGTTTGCGCATAGCTTCCAGTCTCTCTTTTAATGTTGGGGTTAGGGGACAGTGCTCTATAGAAGCAGAGTACATACTGGACGGCGGTGGGTATTCTGCCAGACACTCAACAGAACAACAACAGCAAAAGCAGAGACCCAAGAGAAAAAGCAAAAGATTCTGAGAGTGGTGGGCAGTGAATCGGGCTTATAGCCTGAGAGGGGCTTATTGGGCACCGCTGCGTGTCCGGAATGGGCTAAAACTGCGATTGTTAGATCGCACACTGAGGTAAATTCTTCCCAACCCTAACCCTTACCCATAACCCTAAACCTAATCCTAACCCTTTCTAACCCTAACCCTAATTCAAAACCTAACCCTAACCCTAACACTAAACCTAACCCTAACCCTAACCCTAACCCAAGCCCTAACCCAAACCCTAACCCTAACCCTAACACTAAAGTCTAAGCCTAACCCTAACCCTAAGTTTAGTAGCTTGCAGTCTCTTTTTTAAGGTGAGGGGTAGGGAAAAGGGTTTGCGCATAGCTTGCATGTTTTTCTTAGGGTTAGGGAAACGGGTTTGCGAATAGCTTGCAGTCTCTCTTTTAGGGTTAGGGTTAGGGAACCTGGTTTGCGCATAGCTTGCAGTCTCTTTTTTAGGGTTAGTGTTAGGGAAAATGGTTTGTGCATAGCTTGCAGTTACTGTGTGGACCAATCAGCACTGACTCCGCCCAGTAGGCAAAGCCAGTGACGTGGACCAATCAGCACTGAGTCCACCTCTTGACTCCACCCAGTGCGCGGGGCCAGTGCTCTATAGAAGCAGAGTACATACCGAACGGCGGTGGGTATTCTACCAGACACGCAACAGGACAGCAACAACAATGGCAGAGACCCAAGAGAAAAAGCAAAAGATCCTGACAGCGGTGGGCAGTGAATCGGGCTTATAGCCCCAGAGGGGCTTATTGGGCACCGCTGTGTGTCTGGAATGGGCTAAGCCCGTGATTGTTAGATCACACATTGAGACCGATTCTGCCTAAACCTAATCCTAACCCTAACACTAAACCCTAACCCAAACCCACACCCCAACCTTAAACCCCAAACCGTAAACCCTAAAACCTAAACCCTAACCCTTGCTAACCTTAACCCTAACCCTAACCCTAACATCTCATAGCAGAGGGAGGGAGGGGCCTGATTCCTCATCAGATATATCAACAGTCAAAAGCCTGTAAGCTCAGCTCTTGCCTTTTCAGGGCTTCACACCGTCAGCACTGGAGGGAGGGAGGGGCCCGACTGCTCATCAGAGGTATCATGCAAGTCAAAAGCCTGAAAAGTCTCCTAGAATGCATAAATCATTAACCATTTCAGTCTCTGACAATTGGTCCACACAGTAACTGCAAGCTATGCCCAAAGCCTGTTCCCTAACCTTAGAAGAGAGACTGCAACCCTCGAGATGTTGGAGGCTCGAGGCATGGTCTGTGACACTAATCATGGCTATAACTCATAACTTCTTGGAGTATGGGGACTTCTCTCCTTCACCCCCGGCAGATCAAGGCCACCACTTCAACTGACAGACATGGAAGCATCTCTGGACCCCGTGGGCAGTGACTATATACATCTGTCCACTCTCAGCTTTTCTTTCTCTTACTCTCCCTTGCTCTTATCCTGCCTTTCTCTCCCCTATGCATTTTCTTTCCCCCCCCAAAGGTTATCTCTGTGTCACATTGTGGTATGACAGTACCCAAACTGCTAGCATGCCTGTTGATACAGAATTGATAAAATTACCTTGCCAGTATATGTTTTCAGACACCGATTATTTAGTGTCGTTTCACTTTAATCCACCCCAAGGGAATTATTAATAAAAACCTGAGTTACCCCCTCTCCCCTTTTCCTGGGGCGGGTTGTAACACCAATCAGCACTGACTCCGTCCAGTAGGCGGAGCCAGTGACGCTGAACAATCAACACAGACTCCACCTCTTGACTCCACCCAGTGGGCGGGGCCAGTGCTCTATAGAAGCAGAGTACATACCAGAGGCGGTGGGTATTCTGCCAGACACGCAACAGAACAGCAACAGCAAAAGTAGAGACCCAAGAGAAAAAGCAAAAGATTCTGACAGCGGTGGGCACTGAATCGGGCTTATAGCCCGAGAGGGGTTTACTGGGCAAAACTGCGTTCCTGGAATGGGGTAAACCCGCGATAGTTAGATCGCGCAATGAGACAGATTCTGACCAACCCTAACCCTAACCCCAACCCTAACCTCTAACCCTTACCCTAACCCTAACCTTAACCCTAACCCGAACCCTAACCCTAACCCTAACCCTAACCCTAAACCCTAACCTCAACCCTAACCCCAACCCTAACCCTAACCCTAACCCTAGTAGCTTGCAGTCTCTTTTTTAAACTTAGGTTTAGGGAACTGGTTTTGTGCGTAGCTTGCAGTCTCGTTTTTAAAGTTAAGGTTAGGGAACAGGGTTTGCGCATAGTTTGCAGTCTCTTTTTTAAAGTTACGGTTAGGGAAGAGGGTTTACGCATAACTTGCAGTCTCGTTTTTAGGGTTAGGGGTAGGGAAAAGGGTTTGCGCATAGCTTCCAGTCTCTCTTTTAATGTTGGGGTTAGGGGACAGTGCTCTATAGAAGCAGAGTACATACTGGACGGCGGTGGGTATTCTGCCAGACACCCAACAGAACAGCAACAGCAAAGGCAGAGACCCAAGAGAAAAAGCAAAATATTCTGACAGTGGTGGGCAGTGAATCAGACTTATAGCCTGAGAGGGGCTTATTGGGCACCGCTGTGTGTCCGGAATGGGCTAAAACTGCAATTGTTAGATCGCGCACTGAGGCAAATTCTTCCCAACACCAACCCTTACCCATAACCCTAACCCTAACCCAAGCCCTAACCCAAACCCTAACCCTAACCCAAACACTAAAGTCTAAGCCTAACCCTAACCCTAAGTTTAGTAGCTTGCAGTCTCTTTTTTAAGGTGAGGGGTAGGGAAAAGGGTTTGCACATAGCTTGCATGTTTTTCTTAGGGTTAGGGAAACGGGTTTGCGAATAGCTTGCAGTCTCTTTTTTAGGGTTAGGGTTAGGGAAAAGGGTTTGCGCATAGCTTTGCAGTCTCTTTTTTAGGGTTAGTGTTAGGGAAAATGGTTTGCGCATAGCTTGCAGTTACTGTGTGGACCAATCAGCACTGACTCCGCCCAGTAGGCAAAGCCAGTGACGTGGACCAATCAGCACTGAGTCCACCTCTTGACTCCACCCAGTGCGCGGGGCCAGTGCTCCATAGAAGCAGAGTACATACCGAACGGCGGTGGGTATTCTACCAGACACGCAACAGAACAGCAACAACAATGGCAGAGACCCAAAAGAAAAAACAAAAGATTCTGACAGCGGTGGGCACTGAATCAAGCTTATAACCCGAGAGGGGTTTACTGGGCACCACAGCGTTCCCGGAATTGGGTAAACCCGCGATAGTAACATCGAACATTGAGACAAAAACTGACTAACCCAAACCCGAACCCCAACCCTAACCCCTAACCCTTACCCTAACCCTAACCTTAACCCTAACCCGAACCCTAACCCTAACCCTAACCCGAATCCGAACCCTAACCCTAACCCTAACCCTAAGCCGAACCCGAACCCTAACCCTAACCCTAATCCTAACCCTAAACCCTAACCCTAAACCCTAACACCAACCCTAACCCTTACCCTAACCCTAACCCTAACCCTAGTAGCTTGCAGTCTCTTTTTTAAAGTTAGGGTTAGGGAACTGGTTTTGTGCATAGCTTGCAGTCTCTTTTTTAAGGTTAAGGTTAGGGAACAGGGTTTGCACATAGCTTGCATTCGTTTTTTTAGGATTAGGGTGAGGGAATCGGGTCTGCGCATAGCTTGCAGTCTCTTTTTTAAGGTTAGGTTCAGAGAAAAGGGTCTGCGTATAGCTTGCAGTCTCTTTTTTAAGGTTAGGGTTAGGGAAGAGGGGTTGCGCATAACTTGCAGTCTCGTTTTTAGGGTTAGGGGGAGGGAAAAGGGTTTGCGCATAGCTTCCAGTCTTTTGGTTAAGGTTAGGGTTAGGGAAAAGGTTTGCGCAGAGCTTCCAGTCTCTCTTTTAATGTTGGGGTTAGGGGACAGTGCTCTATAGAAGCCGAGTACATACTGGACGGTGGTGGGTATTCTGCCAGACACGCAACAGAACAGCAACAGCAAAAGCAGAGACCCAAGAGAAAAAGCAAAAGATTCTGACAGTGGTGGGCACTGAATCAAGCTTATAGCCTGAGAGGGGCTTATTGGGCACCACTGCGTTCCTGGAATTGGATAAACCCACGATAGTTAGATCGCGCATTGCGACAGATTCTGACTAACCCTAACCCTAACCCCAACCCTAACCCCTAACCCTTACCCTAACCCTAACCTTAACCCGAACCCGAACCCTAACCCTAACCCTAACCCGAACCCGAACCCTAACCCTAACCCTAACCCTAAACCCTAACCCTAAACCCTAACCCCAACCCTAACCCTTACCCTAACCCTAACCCTAACCCTAGTAGCTTGCAGTCTCTTTTTTAAAGTTAGGGTTAGGGAACTGGTTTTGTGCATAGCTTGCAGTCTCTTTTTTAAGGTTAAGGTTAGGGAACAGGGTTTGCACATAGCTTGCATTCGCGTTTTTAGGATTAGGGTCAGGGAATCGGGTTTGCGCATAGCTTGCAGTCTCTTTTTTAAGGTTAGGTTCAGAGAAAAGGGTCTGCGTATAGCTTGCAGTCTCTTTTTTAAGGTTAGGGTTGGGAAGAGGGTTTGCGCATAACATGCAGTCTCGTTTTTAGGGTTGGGGGAGGGAAAAGGGTTTGCGCATAGCTTCCAGTCTCTTGGTTAGGGTTAGGGTTAGGGAACAGGGTTTGCGCATAGCTTCCAGTCTCTCTTTTAATGTTGGGGTTAGGGGACAGTGCTCTATAGAAGCAGAGTACATACTGGACGGTGGTGGGTATTCTGCCAGAGACGCAACAGAACAGCAACAGCAAAAGCAGAGACCCAAGAGAAAAAGCAAAAGATTCTGACAGTGGTGGGCAGTGAATCGAGCTTATGGCCTGAGAGGGGCTTACTGGGCACCGCTGCGTGTCCGGAATGGGCTAAAATGGCGATTGTTAAATCGCACACTGAGGCAAATTCTTCCCAATACTAACCCTTACCCATAAAAATAACCCTAACCCTAACCCTAACCCTAACCCTAACAGTAACCCTGTCTTTAACTAACCCTAAACCTAACCCTAACCCTAACCCTAACCCTAACCCTAACCCTAACCCTAACCCTGACCGTGGTATCTTGCAGTCTCTTTTTTAAGGTGAGGGGTAGGGAAAAGGGTTTACGCATAGCTTGCAGGTTTTTTTTAGGGTTAGGGAAACGGGTTTTCGCATAGCTTGCAGTTTCTATTTAGGGTTAGTGTTAGAGAAAAGGGTTTGCGCATAGCTTGCAGTTACTGTGTGGACCAATCAGCACTGACTCAGGCCAGTAGGCAAAGTCAGTGACGCGGAACTATCAGCATTGACTCCACCTCTTGACTCCATCCAGTGCGCGGGGCCAGTGCTCTATAGAAGCAGAGTACCTACCGGACGGCGGTGGGTATTCTGCCAGACACGCAACAGAACAGCAACAACAATGGCAGAGACCCAAGAGAAAAAGCAAAAGATTCTGACAGCGGTGGGCACTGAATCGGGCTTATAGCCCGAGAGGGGTTTACTGGGCACCACTGCGTTCCTGGAATGGGGTAAACCCACGATAGTTAGATCGTGCATTGAGACAGATACTGACTAACCCTAACCCTAACCCCAACCCTAACCCCTAACCCTTACCCTAACCCTAACCCTAACCCTAACCCGAACCCTAACCTTAAACCCTAACCCTAAACCCTAACACCAACCCTAACCCTTACCCTAACCCTAACCCTCGTAGCTTGCAGTCTGTTTTTTAAAGTTAGGGTTAGTGAACTGGTTTTGTGCATCGCTTGCAGTCTCTTTTTTAAGGTTAAGTTTAGGGAACAGGGTCTGCACATAGCTTGCATTCGCTTTTTTAGGATTAGGGTCAGGGAATCGGGTTTGCGCATAGCATGCAGTCTCTTTTTTAAGGTTAGGTTCAGAGAAAAGGGTCTGTGTATAGCTTGCAGTCTCTTTTTTAGGGTTAGGGTTAGGGAACAGGGTTTGCGCATAGCTTGCAGTCTCTTTTTTAAGGTTAGGGTTAGGGAAGAGGGTTTGCGCATAACTTGAAGGCTCGTTTTTAGGGTTAGGGGTAGGGAAAAGGGTTTGCGCATAGCTTCCAGTCTCTCTTTTAATGTTGGGGTTAGGGGACAGTGCTCTATAGAAGGAGAGTACGTACCGGACGGCGGTGGGTATTCTGCCAGACACGCAACAGAACAGCAACAGCAAAGGCAGAGACCCAAGAGAAAAAGCAAAAGATTGTGACAGTGGTGGGCAATGAATCGGGTTTATGGCCGGAGAGGGGCTTATTGGGCACCGCTGCGTGTCCGGAATGGGCTAAAACCGCGATTGTTAGATCACGCACTGAGGCAAATTCTTCCCAACCCTAACCCTTACCCATAACCCTAACCCTTACCCTAAACCTAACCCTAACAATAACCCTAACCTTAACCCTAACCCTAACCCTAACCCTAAACCGTAACCCTAACCCTAACCCTAACCCTAACCCTAACCTTAGTATCTTGCAGTCTCTTTTTTAAGGTGAGGGGTAGCGGAAAAGTGTTTGCGCATAGCTTGCAGTCTCTTTTTTAGGGTTAGGGTTAGGGAACCGGGTTTGCGCATAGTTTGCAGTCTCTTTTTTAGGGTTAGTGTTAGGGAAAAGGGTTTGCGCATACCTTACAGTTACTGTGTGGACCAATCAGCACTGACTCGGCCCAGTAGGCAAAACCAGTGACGCGGACCAATCAGCACTGACTCCACCTCTTAACCCCACCCAGTGCGCGGGGCCAGTGCTCTATAGAAGCAGAGTACATACCGGACGGCGGTGGGTATTCTACCAGACACGCAACAGAACAGCAACAACAATGGCAGAGACCCAAGAGAAAAAGCAAAAGATTCTGACAGCGGTGGGCACTGAATCGGGCTTATAGCCCGAGAGGGGTTTACTGGGCACCACAGCGTTCCTGGAATGGGGTAAACCCGCGATAGTTAGATCGCGCATTTAGACAGATTCTGACCAACCCTAACCGTAACCTCAACCCTAACCCCTAACCCTTACCCTAACCCTAACCTTAAACCTAACCCGAACCCTAACCCTAACCCTAAACCCTAAAACTAAACCCTAACCCGAACCCTAACCCCAACCCTAACCCTAACCGTAACCCTAGTAGCTTGCAGTCTCTTTTTTAAAGATAGGTTTAGGGAACTGGTTTTGTGCATAGCTTGCAGTCTCGTTTTTAAAGTTAAGGTTAGGGAACAGGGTTTGCGCAGAGTTTGCAGTCTCTTTTTTAAGGTTAGGGTTAGGGAAGAGGGTTTACGCATAACTTGCAGTCTCGTTTTTAGGGTTAGGGTTAGGGAAAAGGGTTTGCGCATAGCTTCCAGTCTCTCTTTTAATGTTGGGGTTAGGGGACAGTGCTCTATAGAAGCAGAGTACATACTGGACGGCGGTGGGTATTCTGCCAGACACGCAACAGAACAGCAACAGCAAAAGCAGAGACCCAAGAGAAAAAGCAAAAGATTCTGAGAGTGGTGTGCAGTGAATCGGGCTTATAGCCTGAGAGGGGCTTATTGGGCAACGCTGCGTATCCGGAATGGGCTAAAACTGCGATTGTTAGATCGCACACTGAGGCAAATTCTTCCCAACCCTAACCCTTACCCATAACCCTAAACCTAATCCTAACCCTAACCCTAACAGTAACCCTGTCTTTTGCTAACCCTAAACCTAACCCTAACCCTAACCTTAACTTTTGCTAACTCTAAACCTAACCTTAAATTTCCTAACCCTAACCCCAACCCTTTCTAACCCTAACCCTAATTCAAAACCTAACCCTAACCCTAACACTAAACCTAACCCTAACCCTAACCCTAACCCAAGCCCTAACCCAAACCCTAACCCTAACCCTAACACTAAAGTCTAAGCCTAACCCTAACCCTAAGTTTAGTAGCTTGCAGTCTCTTTTTTAAGGTGAGGGGTAGGGAAAAGGGTTTGCGCATAGCTTGCATGTTTTTCTTAGGGTTAGGGAAACGGGTTTGCGAATAGCTTGCAGTCTCTTTTTTAGGGTTAGGGTTAGGGAACCTGGTTTGCGCATAGCTTGCAGTCTCTTTTTTAGGGTTAGTGTTAGGGAAAATGGTTTGTGCATAGCTTGCAGTTACTGTGTGGACCAATCAGCACTGACTCCGCCCAGTAGGCAAAGCCAGTGACGTGGACCAATCAGCACTGAGTCCACCTCTTGACTCCACCCAGTGCGCGGGGCCAGTGCTCCATAGAAGCAGAGTACATACCGAACGGCGGTGGGTATTCTACCAGACACGCAACAGAACAGCAACAACAATGGCAGAGACCCAAGAGAAAAAGCAAAAGATTCTGACAGCGGTGGGCAGTGAATCGGGCTTATAGCCCCAGAGGGGCTTATTGGGCACCGCTGCGTGTCTGGAATGGGCTAAGCCCGCGATTGTTAGATCACACATTGAGACCGATTCTGCCTAAACCTAATCCTAACCCTAACACTAAACCCTAACCCAAACCCACACCCCAACCTTAAACCCCAAACCGTAAACCCTAAAACCTAAACCCTAACCCTTGCTAACCTTAACCCTAACCCTAACCCTAACATCTCATAGCAGAGGGAGGGAGGGGCCTGATTCCTCATCAGATATATCAACAGTCAAAAGCCTGTAAGCTCAGCTCTTGCCTTTTCAGGGCTTCACACCGTCAGCACTGGAGGGAGGGAGGGACCCGACTGCTCATCAGAGGTATCATGCAAGTCAAAAGCCTGAAAAGTCTCCTAGAATGCATAAATCATTAACCATTTCAGTCTCTGACAATTGGTCCACACAGTAACTGCAAACTATGCCCAAAGCCTGTTCCCTAACCTTAGAAGAGAGACTGCAACCCTCGAGATGTTGGAGGCTCGAGGCATGGTCTGTGACACTAATCATGGCTATAACTCATAACTTCTTGGAGTATGGGGACTTCCCTCCTTCACCCCCGGCAGATCAAGGCCACCACTTCAACTGACAGACATGGAAGCATCGCTGGACCCCGTGGGCGGTGACTATATACATCTGTCCACTCTCAGCTTTTCTTTCTCTTACTCTCCCTTGCTCTTATCCTGCCTTTCTCTCCCCTATGCATTTTCTTTCCCCCCCCAAAGGTTATCTCTGTGTCACATTGTGGTATGACAGCACCCAAACTGCTAGCATGCCTGTTGATACAGAATTGATAAAATTAACCTTGCCAGTATATGTTTTCAGACACCGATTATTTAGTGTCGTTTCACTTTAATCCACCCCAAGGGAATTATTAATAAAAACCTGAGTTACCCTCTCTCCCCTTTTCCTGGGGCGGGTTGTAACACCAATCAGCACTGACTCCGCCCAGTAGGCGGAGCCAGTGACGCTGAAAAATCAACACAGACTCCACCTCTTGACTCCACCCAGTGGGCGGGGCCAGTGCTCTATAGAAGCAGAGTACATACCAGAGGCGGTGGGTATTCTGCCAGACACGCAACAGAACAGCAACAGCAAAAGTAGAGACCCAAGAGAAAAAGCAAAAGATTCTGACAGCGGTGGGCACTGAATCGGGCTTATAGCCCGAGAGGGGTTTACTGGGCAAAACTGCGTTCCTGGAATGGGGTAAACCCGCGATAGTTAGATCGCGCATTGAGACAGATTCTGACCAACCCTAACCCTAACCCCAACCCTAACCTCTAACCCTTACCCTAACCCTAACCTTAACCCTAACCCGAACCCTAACCCTAACCCTAACCCTAACCCTAAACCCTAACCCCAACCCTAACCCCAACCCTAACCCTAACCCTAACCCTAGTAGCTTGCAGTCTCTTTTTTAAACTTAGGTTTAGGGAACTGGTTTTGTGCGTAGCTTGCAGTCTCGTTTTTAAAGTTAAGGTTAGGGAACAGGGTTTGCGCATAGTTTGCAGTCTCTTTTTTAAAGTTAGGGTTAGGGAAGAGGGTTTACGCATAACTTGCAGTCTCGTTTTCAGGGTTAGGGGTAGGGAAAAGGGTTTGCGCATAGCTTCCAGTCTCTCTTTTAATGTTGGGGTTAGGGGACAGTGCTCTATAGAAGCAGAGTACATACTGGACGGCGGTGGGTATTCTGCCAGACACGCAACAGAACAGCAACAGCAAAGGCAGAGACCCAAGAGAAAAAGCAAAATATTCTGACAGTGGGGGGCAGTGAATCAGACTTATAGCCTGAGAGGGGCTTATTGGGCACCGCTGCGTGTCCGGAATGGGCTAAAACTGCAATTGTTAGATCGCGCACTGAGGCAAATTCTTCCCAACACCAACCCTTACCCATAACCCTAACCCTAACTTTAATCCTAACCCTAACCCTAATAGTAACCCTGTCTTTTGCTAACCCTAAACCTAACCCTTTCTAACCCTTACCCTAATTCAAAACCTAACCCTAACACTAACACTAAACCTAACCCTAACCCTAACCCTAACCCTAGCCCTAACCCAAACCCTAACCCTAACCCTAACACTAAACCTAACCCTAACCCTAACCCTAACACTAAAGTCTAAGCCTAACCCTAACCCTAACCCTAACCCTAAGCTTAGTAGCTTGCAGTCTCTTTTTTAAGGTGAGGGGTAGGGAAAAGGGTTTGCGCATAGCTTGCATGTTTTTCTTAGGGTTAGGGTAACGGGTTTGCGAATAGCTTGCAGTCTCTTTTTTAGGGTTAGTGTTAGGGAAAATGGTTTGTGCATAGCTTGCAGTTACTGTGTGGACCAATCAGCACTGACTCCGCCCAGTAGGCAAAGCCAGTGACGTGGACCAATCAGCACTGA
Organism: Manacus candei; assembly: GCF_025592945.1. NCBI lineage: Eukaryota > Metazoa > Chordata > Aves > Passeriformes > Pipridae > Manacus > Manacus candei. The sequence continues at coordinate 3,903,977 of NW_026138077.1, forward strand.
GTCCACCTCTTGACTCCACCCAGTGCGCGGGGCCAGTGCTCTAGAGAAGCAGAGTACATACCGAACGGCGGTGGGTATTCTGCCAGACACGCAACAGAACAGCAACAACAATGGCAGAGACCCAAGAGAAAAAGCAAAAGATTCTGACAGCGGTGGACACTGAATCGGGCTTATAGCCCGAGAGGGGTTTCCTGGGCACCACTGCGTTCCTGGAATGGGGTAAACCCGCGATAGTTAGATCGCGCATTGAGACAGATTCTGACCAACCCTATCCCTAACCCCAACCCTAACCTCTAACCCGAACCCTAACCCCAACCCTAACCCTAACCCTAAACCTAGTAGCTTGCAGTCTCTTTTTTAAAGTTAGGGTTAGGGAACTGGTTTTGTGCATAACTTGCAGTCTCTTTTTTAAGGTTAAGGTTAGGGAACAGGGTTTGCACGTAGCTTGCATTCGCTTTTTTAGGATTAGGGTCAGGAAATCTGGTTTGAGCATAGTTTGCAGTCTCTTTTTTAAGGTGGCGGGTAGGTAACAGGGTTTGCTCATAGTTTGCACTCTCTTTTTTAGGGTTAGGGTTAGGGAACAGGGTTTGCACATAGCTTCCAGTCTCTCTTTTAATGTTGGGGTTAGGGGACAGTGCTCTATAGAAGCAGAGTACATACTGGACGGCGGTGGGTATTCTGCCAGACACGCAACAGAACAGCAACAACAATGGCAGAGACCCAAGAAAAAAAGCAAAAGATTCTGACAGTGGTGGGCTGTGAATCAGACTTATATCCTGAGAGGGGCTTATTGGGCACCGCTGCGTGTCCAGCATGGGCGATTGTTAGGTCACGCACTGAGGCAAATTCTTCCCAACCCTAACCCTTACCCATACCCCTAACCCTAATCCTAGCCCTAACCCTAACAGTAACCCTGTCTTTTGCTAACCCTAAACCTAACCCTAACCCTAACCCTAACTTTTGCTAACTCTATCTCTAATCCTAAATTTCCTAACCCTAAACCTAACCCTTTCTAACCCTAACCCTACCTCAAAACCTAACCCTAACCCTAACCCTAACCCTAACCCTAACCCTTTCTAACCCTAACCCTACCTCAAAACCTAACCCTAACCCTAACCCTAACCCTTACCATAAACCCTAACCCTAACCCTAACCCTAACACTAAACCCTAAACCAAAAGGAAACTTCCTTTGCTATGCCTACTGGGCGGAGTCAGTGCTGATTGGTGTTACAACCCGCCCCAGGAAAAGGGGAGAGGGGGTAACTCAGGTTTTTATTAATAATTCCCTTGGGGTGGATTAAAGTGAAACGACACTAAATAATCGGTGTCTGAAAACATACACTGGTAAGGTTTATTTTAACAATTCTGTATCAACAGGCATGCTAGCAGTTTGGGAGTTGGGCTATCAGTTGGGAGGCATGGCTGAAAACAGGAAACAACAGCCCTAATTGCCAGGAAAGAAAGCCTGGAAGCTTTGACTTTGTGGTGCAGTTGGTGGGCCACACTGGGCACTCCATGGGCAGGCAGCAAGAGTTTTCTGGATCTGGGAGTCAATCTGGGGGCCTCGGAGTGTTTGAGGGGAAGTTGGGAGTGTCCTGTGGGACCAGGACGGGATTTGACGGCTACTGGAGGGGCTGGGACGGGTGTATACTGCGGGCATCCTCTAGTATTGATGGGGGTAATCAGTGAGCTGACTGTTTCATAATCATCCAAATTTTAACATACAATATGATTATTAGAATAAAAAGCAAAAAGGTAATATCACCAAAACAGTAACAGGGTGAAGCTCTTGGTTGAAGACTGGTTTCTTCTTTTTCTCCAGTGATTTTAATTCTTTTTCGTCTGGGTTTTAATCCCATCTTTGGCATTTTGCTGCCAACATTTTGTCCCCATATCCATTGGAAATTGTATTAACTGTTGAGGAGAACAAAGTGGAATCCCAAGGTATGTGATATACTGATAGGATTTCACTAGTTGGCTTTTAATTTGTCCAGGTTTATCGCCATAATGCTTCTGCTCTTTAACCACTTGAATCAGAATGAATTGAGTTGTTTTCTGGGTCGGGTTCTCTTTTTGAGTCCAAGGGTTTTTAGTGGATTCAGTATCAGGCACAAAGGAAATTGAGGGAGGTAAAGAATAATCTTCCCTTTGTTCATTATCACAGGGATCACTCAGTCTATTTTCATTAATGTGAGGAAAGCTGGGAGACTCTAGAAACATCAGTTGAACTTCAAATTCTCCTTGTTTCTTTCTCTCCTGAGACTTAGAATCAGGGTTCTCTGTGGTTTCCCAAGTCTCAATGCCAGGGTAAGACACTGGTTTATGAAGTTGCCTGACCAAACCAGGAGCGTGTTTTTTTAGCAACAGTTTTCTCTCTGCACTCTGGCGCAACAAGACTTTGAAGGTGGTCAACCTCAGTTTGAAGCAGCTCATTTTTAGCAACAAGTTTATCCGATTTTTCTCCTGTTTCCCTCTCAAAGGCTAACGATGACTTCAGCACCACATTTTCTGATTTCAAAACAGTAGATTCAACATCAGAAATCCATTCATGACTTCCCTGTCAGCACTCCATCCAAATGTCTGTGCTCTCACTTTGACCTGAGAGAAACCTCAGGCAGGTTGAAAAGGGCAGATAAAGAAAAAACAGATGGGTCCAGCAGAAGTGACGCTGCTTCTGTCAAAAGCAGAGCAGAGACCGAAAGCACTTTAGGAAGTTACTTACAGAAGCACTTGCGCATTCCAAGTTACAGCTCAGGAGTCTCAGTGACTTGTCCAACATGAGAGTTTCTTTTCCATTTCTCAACCCCCAGATTCCTCAGGAGTAGGAAACTGGAAACACTGACTGAGAAAAGCTCCATTCCTTCCTAATAATTGTGCTTTGCCCTTCCCATTTGACAGTGCTCTTGGAAATGTGCTGCTGTGATCTGGATCTGGGAGCAGCCCTGACCTCCCAGAGCACTCATCCAATGGCAGGAAGACCCCACCTGGCTCCTGCTGGGGTTCTTGCCACCACGACCCAGTATGGGTCAATGGAATGGGGAGCAGGGCGGTGGGACCAGTAAGGACCAGTTAAGGGGGTTGGGGGCACTTCAGCATCTCCATCAAGGTCAGACCATTACAGACCAGTATAGACCACTGTAGACCAGTATAGACCAGTATAAACCAGTATAGACCAGTATAGACCAGTAAAAAACCAGTACGGACCAGTATGGACCAGTATGGACCAGTACAGGTCACTAGAACAGCGAGCAGGGTGGTGGGACCAGTAAGGACCAGTTAAGGGGGTTGGGGGCACTTCAGCATCTCCATCAAGGTCAGACCAGTACAGACCGGTACAAACCAGTATGGACCAGTATAGACCAGTATAAACCAGGGTAGAGCAGTATAAACCGATATAAACCAGTACGGGTCACTGAAACAGGGAATGGGGTGGTGGGATCAGTAAGGACCAGTTAAGGGGGTTGGGGGCGCTTCATCATCTCCGTCAAGGTCAGACCTGTACAGACCAGTATAAACCAGTATAGACCAGTATGGACTGGTATAGACCGGTATAGACCAGTATAAACCAGTACAGACCGGTACGGGTCATTGGAATGAGGAATGGGGCAGTGGGACCAGTAAGGACCAGTTAAGGGGGTTGGGGGCCCTTCAGCATCTCCATCAAGGTCAGGTCAGTTTAAACCAGTATAGACACGTATAGACCAGTATGGGCCACTATAAACCAGTATAAACCAGTATGGACCAGTACAGGTGACTGGAACGGGGAATGGGGCGGTGGGACCAGTAAGGACCAGTTAAGGGGCTTGGGGGCACTTCAGCATCTCCGTCAATGTCACACCAGTACAGACCAGTATAGACCAGTATAGATTAGTATAAACCAGTATGGACCAGTATAGACCAATATAAACCAGTACGGGTCACTGGAACACGGAATAGGGTGGTGGGACCAGTAAGGACCAGTTAAGGGGGTTGGGAGCACTTCAGCATCTCCATCAAGGTCAGACCAGTACAGACCAGTATAAACCAGGATAGACCAGTATAAACCAGTATGGACCAGTACGGGTCACTGGAACGCGGAATGGGGTGGTGGGACCAGTAAGGACCAGTTAAGGCAGAACTCAGCTGGGACTTAGTGGTTTGGGGGTGGGCGTGTCCCTTCTTTAGGTGGGCGTGGTCTCTCCCTGGTGGGCGTGTCCCATCCCAAGGTGGCCATAGCCTCTGCAAGTGGGCGTGTCTTTTGCATCCTCTCCCCCTCCCTGAACTGGGAGCTCAAGTGGGACTTACTGGGTTTTGGGTGGGCGTGTCCCCTCCCAATGATGGACCCACTTTCAGCCCCTCCCCCCACCTTTAAGGGCCCCCCCAAAGCCCCTCCCCCCCCCTTCCTGCACCTCCCCAACCCTCAGGGTCCCTCCTGTCCCTCCCCCACCCTCAGGGTCCCTTCCTTCCCCTTCCCCCAGTGAACCTGCTACCCCTCCCCCACTCTCAGGAGCCCTCCCTGCCCCTCCCCCACCTTCAGGGGCCCTCAGGACCCCTCCCCCAACCTCAGAGACTCTCCTGCCCCTCCCCCACCCTCGGGGAACTTCCTACCCTTCCCCCACCCTCAGGGACCCTCAGGGCCCCTCCTTCACTTTCAGGAGCCCTCCCTGCTCCTCCCCAACCCTCAGGACCCTGCTGCCCCTCCCCCCACCTCGGGGTCCCTCCTGCCCCTCCCCCACCCTCAGGGACCCGCCTACCCCTCCCCCACCCTCAGGGATGGTCCTGCCGTTCCCCCACCCTCAGGGAACCTCCTACCCTTCCCCCACGCTCAAGGACCATCCTGCTCCATCCCCACCCTCACTGTTCCCTCCTTCCCCTCCCCCCCCCACTGGGGCCGTTACTGGTCCCTTACTGGTCTGTACTGGGAAGGGAGAGGGGAGGGGCTGCCCCCTCGAGGCCCCTCCCCCCAGTGACGTCACCGCGTCCCGAAAATAGCTCCTGGGGCCCAAACTGGAGGGGGCACCTGGAGCCGCTCCCAGTGTGACCAGTTCAGGTACTGGGAGGGACTGGGAGGGAACTGGGAGGGACTGGGAGGGACTGGGAGGGGGCAGGGCTTCCCCTCCTCCCCCCCTCCGTGTCCTTGGGGTGACCTTGGGGAGGGAGGGGGATGGGCCGCTCCCAGTGGCTCCCAGTAGCTCCCAGTAGCCCCAGTAATGCCTCTGGTATCTCCAGTGACCCCCCCAGTAACCCCAGTGACCCCCCCAGTAGCTCCTAGTAGCTCCCAGTAACCCCAGTGCCTATCCCAGTAGCTCCCAGTAACTCCCAGGAATCCTAGTGTCTATCCCAGTAACTCCCAGTAACCCCAGTGACCACCCCAGTAGCTCCCAGTAACTCCAGTGTCCATCCCAGTAACCCCAGTGACCCCCCTAGTAGCTCCCAGTAACTCCAGTGTCCATCCCAGTAACCCCAGTGACCCCCCAGTAGCTTCCAGTAGCTCCCAGTAACTCCCAGTGTCCCCCCCAGTGCCTCCCAGTATGTCCCAGTTTAACCCAGTTCCCCCCCCCCCCGTGGGCCCTGGGCCGGGTGGGGGAGGGGCGGGCTCACATTTCCATGGCAACATCCCTTTCCCTCTGGCCCAGTTTCTCCCAGTTCCTCCCAGTTTAACCCAGTTTTTCCACATTTTTCCCCATTTTTCCACATTTCCCCCCATTTTCCCCATTTTTCCCAGATTTTCCCCCATTTTTCCACATTTTCCTGAATTTTTACCCATTTCCCCCCCATTTTCCACATTTTTCCCAATTTTCCTACATTTTCCCAGATTTTTTCCCATTTTCCCCCATTTTCCCAGATTTTTCCCCATTTTGTCCAGATTTTCCCAGATTTTCACACATTTTTCTCCAGATTTTCCCAGACTTTTTTTCCCATTTTTTCCACATTTTCCCCGATTTTTTGTCACTTTTTTCCCAGATTTGCCCAGATTTTTTCCCCCATTTTCCTGGATTTTTCCCGCAATTTCCCATATTTTCCCCATTTTTCCAAAATTTTTTTTATCTTTCCCCATTTTTCCCCATTTCCTGGATTTTCTCCCATTTTTTCCACATTTTCCCAGATTTTTCCTCATTTTTCCCAGATTTTCCCAGATTTTTCCCCATTTTTCCCAGATTTTCCCAAGATTTTTTCCCATTTTTTTTAAATCTTTCCCCATTTTTCCCCATTTTCTGGGATTTTTTCCCATTTTTCTCCATTTCCCCCCATTTTCCCCAGAATTTCCAGCATTTCTCCCCCAGTTTGTCCCCATTTTCCCAGATTTCTCCCAGATTTTCCCACATTTTTCCCTATTTTTTCCCCATTTTCCCAGATTATTCCCAGATTTTTCCTCCACTTTTCCCAGAATTTCCCACATTTTCCCACATTTTTCCCACATTTTTTCCAATTTTTCACACATTTTCTCAGATTTTTCTCAAGATTTTCTTCCAGATTTTCCCACATTTTCCCACATTTTCCCCCATTTTTCTTGATTTTTCCCGATTTTCCCCATTTTTCTGGATTTTTTTCCCATTTTTTCCCATTTACACACATTTTTCCTCATTTTCCCCCATTTTCACGGATTTCTCCTCATTTCCCCCATTTTCCCACAGTTTTTCCCAATTTTTTCACATTTTCCCAGATTTTTCCCCATTTTCCCCATTTTCCCCAGATTTTTCCCCATTTCGCCCCCATTTTCTCCGATTTTTCCCCATTTTCCCACATTTTCCCAAACTTTTTCCCACATTTTCCCAGATTTTCTCCCTATTTCCCCAGATTTTTCCTCATTTTTCCCATTTTTTCCCAGATTTTTTCCCTATTATTTTCCCTAATTTCCTGGATTTCCCCCCTTTTTTTCCCACATTTCCCAGATTTCTTCCCGGATTTCCCCCCATTTTCCATGATTTTTCCCACATTTTTTTCCACATTTTCCCAGATTTTTCCTCATTTTCCCCCATTTTTCCCAGATTTTTCCCCATTTTTCTCAGATTTTTTTCCCCATATTTCCAGATTTTCCCAGAATATTCCCCAGTTTCCCCCCATTTTTTCCCTATTTTCCCAGATTTTTCCCATTTTTTCCCCTTTCCCCCCCATTTTTTCCACATTTTCCCCAGATTTTCTCCCATTTTCCCCAGAATTTCCCAGGTTTTTTCCCAATTTTTCCCCATTTTCCCAGTTTTTTCCCAATTTTTTCCCCATTTTCCCGGATTTTTTCTCGATTTCCCCCCATTTTCCCAGATTTTCCCCCCCCATTTTTTCCACATTTTCACAGATTTTCACACATTTTTCCCCATTTTCCCCCTTTTTTTCCCTCATTTTTCCATATTTTCCCATATTTTCCCCCATTTTCCCCAGAATTTCCCACATTTTCCCCCAGTTTTCCCCATTTCCCCGGATTTTTCTCACATTTTTCCCAGAATTTTCTGCAATTGCCCCATTTTCCCACATTTTCCCAGATTTTTCACCATTTTCCTGATTTCCCCCCCATTTTTCCCACATTTTCACAGATTTTTCTCCAGATTTCCCCCACATTTTTCCCCCATTTCCCCACATTTTCTTGGATTTTTGGGTCCCCAGTTTTCCAAATTTCCCAAATTTCCCCAGTGGGAAAAAATGGGGGGAAAAAACCAGGAATTTTGGGGAAAATGGGGAAAAACTGGGGAAAAAAGTGGGAAATTTGGTGAACACCAATGAAAAATTGGGAAAAATGGGGGAAAATTTGAGAAAAAAGTGGGAAATTTGGGGAAAATTGATAAAAATGGGGGAAAATGGGGGGAATTTAGGAAAACTGGGGGAAAATCTGGGAAAATGTGGACAAACGGGGGAAATTTTGGGGAAAAAGTCAGAAATTTGGGGAAATGGGGGATTTTGAGGGGAAATGGAGGGAAAACTGGGAAAAAAGTAAGAAATTTGGGGAAAACGGGTGAAAAATCAGGAAAAATGGGGGATAATTGGGAAAAATTAGGGGAAATTTAGGGAAAACTTGGGAAAAAATGGCGGAATTTGGGGAAAATGGGGAAATTTGGGAAAAATGGGGTGAATTGAGAAAAAAATGGGGTAATTTGGGTAAAATTGGATGAAAAATTGGGGAAAGTTGGGAAAAATGGGGGGAAATTTGGGGAAAATGGGAAAAAATGGGGGAAATTTGGGAACAATGGAAGGAATTTGGAAAAAAAATGGGGAAAAATTGAGAAAAATGGGGAAATTTGGGAAAAATGGGGGAAATGGGGGGAAAATTGGGGAAAGAGTGGGAAATTTGGGAGAAATGGATGAAAAACTGGGAAAAATGAGGGGAAAATTTGGGAAAAACTTGGGTGTCCCCACCAGGTTCGGCCCCGCCATGGCCCCGATAACCCCGGGATCAGGTGAGACCCCTACCCCATGCCCTGACCCCTCCCCCTCCCCGAGGTCACTGCCCTGACCCCCCGAGTCCAGGCTGTGACCCCTCCCCCACCCCGTGGCCCCTCCCACACTTTATGGCCCCTTCCCCATTCTGTGGCCCCTACCCCTTCTGTAGCCCCTACCCCATTCTGTGACCCCTCTCCCACTTCATGGTCCCTCCTCCACTCGATGGCCCCTCATCCACTTTATGGCCTCTCCCACACTCTCAGACCCTTCCCCCACTTTATGGACCCTCCCCCACTCTGTGGCTCCTCCCCCACTCTCTGACCCCTCCCCCATTCTGGGACCCCTCTCCCACTCTGGGGCCCCTCCCCCACTTTTCGGCCTCTCCCCCACTTGGTGACCCCTCCCCCACCGACAGCTTCTCCCTGCAGAGAGAACAGCCAACACACTATTTCACTTCTCACTTTAACAAAACTCTTTTCTCCTTCAAGCCCCTCAAAGGCGCCAAGGTCACATAGGAGGCCACACACAAACAGTACTCCTCTTCCCACTTGACTACACCTTCTCCCTCACTGTTCTACAGGGAACACCAGGAATCTGCTCGCAGAGGCCTCTCGTTTCCCATCAGTAGCTCAGCACAAGGAGTTAAAGGAGCTCAAGCCTTAGGCCACAAGAGCTGACAGCGAGGAAACTTTGGGAGCAAACTAATGCTGCTAACACGGACCCAGCTGAATCCAGCACACAATCACAGAATCCAAGAGTCCTTCAGCTTGGAAAAGACCTCCAAGCTCACTGAGTCTTGTGCAGCCCCTCCCCGACCGCCTGCAGGGACTGGATGATGCTTTGCACAAGCACCAAAAGGAATGTTGTGAAAGCCATGGTGTTGCCCGTAAACAAAGACACAAACCAACAAAGTGCCGGTTTATGGGTGCTTTATTCGGGGCCCCGGGAACCTGCGGGCTAACGCCCCAAGACAGGGTTCCAACGACCCTCGTTCTCAGTTCAGCTTTTATACACAAACAAGTTTACATGTATTCTCACGGCTAAAACAATTACAGTTTCTATAGCAAACCAGGTGCAGTAGTTTATAACAATTAACAATCATCTACTCTAATCATAAATCTGCTTAAGTTGTCTTACCCCCCCTAGAAACTGTTTAACAGACCCTTACCACATCTAAGGTACAAATCGTTACGTACATGCTTGACTAAATCTTTTGATTATTGTTTCTACTTCTTCAGTACATTCTATTCCCACGAACAAGGCTGCTGCTTAACTCACTACTGTAAAGTGTTGCTTTCTAGGCCTACCCTCTTACTTAAGCCTTAGCCATTCTACTACTAAATTTAAACTGCTTTGCAACAATGGCCTGCAGGAGGACACAGAGAAGGGCTTGGTTGGGGCTGGGAAGGAGGGAGCTGGCGCTAGGGAAACGGGGATGGAGCCTCGGGGATGTGGCGCAGCAAGGACAGGGGCCCAGGCAGCTGGCAGGCGGCAAGGCCTCACCCCCTGCCCCAGCAGCAGCACCGGGCCCTGCCCAAGGCGCTCCTGCCAGGGGCTGGGCCCTGCAGGCAGGGGCAGAACCCACTCCCTGGGGCGGCCTTGCTGCCCCGGCCCTCGTCCGGCCCAGCCTCTCCCTGTGTGCGTGCTCCCCACAGCACAGGTTGCACTGGGCAGCATCCCCTGATGGGCCCTGCAGAGCTGCCCCACGGGGACACTTCCCTTTTATGTCACAGGTGCCACAGCCTGTCCCAGCCAGCCCTGCCCATTGTCCCCACCCCGGCTCAGTGACTCACAGTGGCCCCTGGCAACCAAAGAACCAAAGCCCCACACCCCCAGAGTGCAGCCCTACCCATGTGCAAGGGGCCCCCAAAGGGTTCCCTGCACAAAGCAGCCCCTCCAAACCCTTGTCAGATAGAAAACTGGGGGACGTGACCCTTGGATGCTTTTAGTACACAGATACAAGCTTTTCTTGAATAATGGAGGGGGTCACTTTTTAATTATTAATATTTACAGTTATCCATTTGGGGACAGGATGTCCTACAGGCTAATGTGCTGTCACATTTGGAGTGAAAAGTACTTTTCAAAGAAACCCAGGGTGCATGGGTGATGCACAGGAAGCTGCCAGGTCACCCAATGTGAAGCTCAACACTGCTTTGCAACAGCACTGCCCTTTCACACACATCTTTGGCAAAGACAAAGATGTCAGGGTTTAGTTTCTAAATCAGTAACACTTGACAAGACCTCTTTATGAACTGACAGCAAGAGAACTTAGGAGTAGCTTAGGGTTGGCAAGTGTAGGAGCCAAGAAGAGAAGGGCTGATGGGTATGTCATGAACACTGACAGCTGGATGGTCGTGGAGCCGACCAAGGACTGCCAGACACAAAAGACATCATCTGCTGGACTTGGCCCAAACACCAGCCCCCTCCTCTCCCTTCTCAACCACTCAACCACAGCCTGCACACACCGACACCTGCCAGGGCCAACTGGCTGTCTCTTTTCTGCCTGGGGGCGAAGGAAGAAGGACAGGAAGGGCATTTGCCTTCGGGCCAGAGGGAAGGGGAAGGAGATCCCCCCAAATCCATCCCTGGCAGGATGGGGGCTGGAGGGGATATTGGGGGACCCCCAAGAATATTTTTGAGGGGAAGAAAGGATGGGGGCACCCACAGGGGGTTGGGGGGGGGGAGGGACCCAGGAATCTCGTAGTGGGACACTGGGGAGTTCCCAGTAGTTTCTTGGGGGGATGGACCCCCAGCAGTCCGGGGTGGAAAAATGGACGGAGGAATCCGCCGTAAAGGGTGGGTGACACCCAAAAGACTCTAGGAGGGGGTCGGGAGGGGCCCCGGAGTCCTGAAGAGTGTTTGGGGGTCCCCAGGAGGGAGTCTGGGGGTCTGAGGTGGTCCCAGGAGATTTTCAAGGGTTAAGGGGATGCACAGGAGATTTGGGGGAGGAGGGGGAAAAGCGGAGAGTCCCCAGGAGTCTTCGGGGAGATCTGGGCGGTTCCCGAGTGTATTGGGGGAGATTCAAAGGGGTCACCAGGAGCCCCCGGACCCCCAGAACTCACCCCACACCACCATGGCCTCGTTGGGGCCCCACGTGAAAAACAGTGCGGCGGGGGGAGACCCTGGGGCCGGGATCGATCGGGACCAATCGGGTTCAATCCCGATCCTCCCCTCCCCCGCCATCACCGCCAGGCTCCCGGCAGCCCCCGCTGAAATTTTGACGTTCTATCCAGTGACTCACCGGCACAAGGACAGGGGCCCAGCAGAATTTGGCAATGACGTCATTCCAGCAGAGCCGTTCTATTGGCTGCGACCCACGAGGGAGCCCCAAAACCTGTTCATGGCTTGGGGGAGAAGGACCGCCGGCACGGCCGGGAACGGGGGTGCAGAGGGTGTTCAAGTACCCTGGAAAGGGCAAAAAACTTTCCCCTCTCCCTCCCAGTGCCCCCTCAGCCCATCCCAGTGTCTCCCCTCTCCCCCAGTGCCCCCTCAGCCCATCCTGGTCTCTCCCCTGCTCTCCCAGTGCCCCCATCCATCGAGGTCCCAGCCCGGCCCTGCCCCCTGCTCTGCTCCGGCCTGGATTTCTCCCCTGCAGGGGCAGCTGAGGTGGCTCCAGGGCGGGTGGGAGCTTTCAGGGCAGGGGGTGGCTCCTGACATGCTGCTGGAACCGCCATTTTCCAGCGCTGCTATGCAGAATATCATTCCCAGTCTGTCCGGACATTCGGGGTTGCCCCATCAGAGGGACAGAATCTGGCACTTGCCCTTGTTGAACTTTCTCTGGTTGAGGATTGCCCAAACCTCTGATTTGAGGTCTCTCTGCGGCGCCTCCGTCTTCCATGAGGCCCTGGAGTGTTACAATGGCCCCTTGATTGCTTGGGAATGTGCAGTGGTCTGTGTTCCATGTGTTACATGAGGCCCCATATTGTCACAATGGCACTGAAATGAGAGAGGATCTCCATCCTTAATGGCTTCGTAAATCAGAAGTTTTTCTTAGATAAAAATCCTAATCAACAAAGGGGTTTGCTTTCTTGGCATGGTAGCAGTCTTTTCTTTTCTTTTAAGACTACAATTAGTTGTAGGAGAGAGAATGTAGATGATACATGGAAACTAATAGAGAGTGTATCATATGCCCATCTTCAAGAAATTAGCTTACAGGCCTCAGAAAACTTGTTTAATAAGAGATTGTTCTGTTAAGAAGAAAGTCAATTCTACATTGTTTAAGCAAATGGGAAGTTCTAAGACACGTCTTAGCTGGTCCTAAAGCATTTAGTTTAGGGGTTAGGGGTCGGATAGATCAATCAGAGACGCTACGAGGCCTGCTAAGGGAGAAGACCACTCTGTGAAAAGGACTGCCCCTCCCAGAAGAAATGGACGCTAGATGGCAGTCTTGCTCCACGAATAAAATCCAAGAGGCTATTTGACCCTAAAATCAGAAGAGAATTTTGGACTGCTTGTGAAGGGGAGGGTCTTTCAAGTATCACTGTATTTATACTCCGAAATTTATACTGATTCTTTGATTCATGCATGGCAGAGTACCCCCATGAATCCCCAGCTGGCATATTAAAGAAATGTTCGATCCAATGGTTTCTGGTCATGGGGTTTAATTCTTTTGTTTTATCCCTTTGATTCCAATCCCTTTGATTCCATGAAGTTCCAAAGATATCCCACGATTTGTTTAATTCCATGAGGTCCCGCACATCCCAATGATGTCCCTTAAGTCCCTGGTTTCTGTAGTTTCCCAGGGAACATTTGCTTCTATGATGCAGGGCAGTGCCACGACAGCCACTTGATTCCGTGAGTTCCCCCAGTCTCCCAGCAGTCCTTTGGTTCCATGAGACCCTGCAATGTTGCAGTGGGTTGACCTTACCTGGATGCCAGGTGCCCACCAAGCTGCTCTATTGCTGCCCTTCCCAGCCAGACAGAAGAGACAGAATAAGATGGAAAATTATTTCTACCTTGAGATCAGGCACTTTACTAAAGCAAAAGCCAAAGTTTGCGCATGCATAAGTGAAGAGGAAAATAAAAAGATTTTCTCTCTACTTCCTGTCAGCAGCGATACCTGGCCACTTCATGGGAAGCAGGGCTTCACCACACAGAGAAGCCGCTCAGAAGGCATGTATTGTAAAAAAATGGATTTTCCCCCTTTCCTGTTCCTTTCCTGAGCTCTTGTAGCTGAGCTGACGCCATATATTCTGCAATGTCCCTTTGGTCCATTTGGCTCAACTGACCTGTCTGTATCGCCTCCCATGATCTTGCCCCCGATTCAGGGGACGAAACCGACAATGCAGATGCTGCACCAGCCCTGCTCAGCAGTTGCCAAAGCACTGGTGTGATTAACCCCTTTGTAGCTCCCAATGCAAAGCACAGCCCTGTGACACCTGCAGTGAGAAAATGAACTCCAGCTCAGACAGACCCAACACATGTGGGATTCTGAAATGTCTCAGGGTTCCTTTGGTTCCACGATGCCCCTCTCAGACCTGGCAGTAGAAAAATAAATCAAAGAATTGAGAAGAAATCATCTTAAAGTCATGCTAAGCCTGTCTTCTACAGTCCAGAATCTATATATGTGTGACTGCAGATACTTGGGATGAGGGTAGATGCTCAGAGGAATTCATGGGTTTGATCTAGGAAACCTGTCCCAAAGTTTTCACTGCCTTTTCCTCCTTGGACATTTCCTGATGCCCGGAGGAAGCTCATGTCCAAGAGCAGCTCCATCCCCCACTTCCTCCTCCTGGCTGCAGCTCTTGCACTTCTGCTTCTTCCTGGGCATCTCCCTGACTGCCCTCCTGGGCAACGGCCTCATCCTCAGCGCCGTAGCCTGCCACCACCACCCGCACACCCCCCAGGGACTTCTTCTTGCTCCACCTCTCCCTCACACACCCGGGCTGCATCTGCACCACTCTCCCCAAAGCCATGGCCAATTCCCTCTGGAACACCAGGGGCATGTCCTACTCAGGATGAGCTGCACAGGTGTTTTTTGCTTTTCTTCTTGATCACAGCGGAGCTTGCCCTTCTCACCATCATGTCCTATGACCGCTACATGGCCATCTGCAAAGCCCTTCACTACAGGACCCTCCTGGGCAGCAGAGCTTGTGCCCACGTGGCAGCAGCTGCCTGGGCCACTGGGAAGCGGGTCTGGCCCTGGGGCTGCAGGAGCTGCCGCCTGAGCTGATGATCTCCTGAGCAGTCCAGACATGCAGTCACTGTCCCTGTCCTCTATTGCCTCCCTTTCTTGCTGCAGGACCAGAAACGACTGTGCTGCTCTGCTGGGCTGGGGCGGGGCAGGGAGATGGGGGCACCAGGGAGGGGCTGGTCTGGGCAGTTCCAGTGACTAGAAAACCCCAATGTTCATCTGAAGTGTAGGAGTGGGCAGGGTGGGAGCATTACAGGGCTGAGGTGGCTCCAGGCTCTGGGAGTGGTAGCAGGAGCCCAGGGAGACACTGCCCCTGCTGCAATGAACTGCCTGTGTGTGTGCCAGGGAAGGACTCGTGTCTCTGAACACCCCCGTGAGTGCATCAGTCCAGCTCATGGTTGGACACCTCTCAGAGCCCTGACACATTTCTCTGTGTGACTCCAGGAAAACCCCCGCTGTGCCAGGGAGTTACCAGATCCTTTGCTGTCACCCTCCAGGTGTCCTGTGTAATGATGAAACTAGAAAAGGTGATCATCATACCCTGGTAATTTTCTAAGAGGAGAAATGTCACTGCTGGAAAGAAGTGTCACTGCTGGAAAGAAGTGTCACTGAAGAGGTGAGAAGAGGGAACATCATTGTTTCCTTCAGTCTGTTCCACAGCAGGTTCCCCTGGAACCCCAGGGACACCTGCGGGGAACCCAGAGGGGCAGAGAAAGGGCTGCCTTTGGCTCTTGCTGTGCTGCTCAGCTGGACCGGGCTCCTGGCACACAGGGAAATCCTGGCAAGCGGGTAGCACTGCAGAGAGACAGCTCTGCCCAGGAGCAGCTCCTCTGCACAGCCCAGCAGGGCCGAGGGCACTGCCTGTAGGCACGAGAGAAGAGAAGAAAGGTAAAGGGAGGTTAAAGGCAGCAGAAAGATGGGAGGTGTTCAGCTGAGACACAACTTGGGGACACAACTTCACACTCCTCTGCAGAGTGAGTCTACAGGTGCAGGGCAATGTCGCTTGTGTTCCTGGAGGAATCTCCTAAAGCTACCACATCCCACAGCCTTGCACATCTGTCAGGACTCTCCCAGTTTCTCTGTTGCGCCGGAGGAGGATGTTCTCCAGGGCAGGCCTTCCCTGCAGCACCGTCAGAGGGACAGCGCAGGTGGGCTCCTTCTCCCAGGGATGGCTGCGGGGTGGGAAAGTGGGGGTGCAGCCAGGGATGCCCGGGGCTGTCCTGCAGAGCAGGGTCCCTGTGCTCCGGGGTTCTTTGTGCCAGGGCAGGGACTTTGCTGCCTGCTGGGGTCAGGTCTCATCCTGCCTGGGGAGTTGCCCACCCCTCTGCAGGGAGAAGCTGTCGGTGGGTGGTGAGAACCCCAGCAGGAGCCAGGCAGGTTCTTCCTGCCGTTGGATGAGGTGCGTGTGGTCAGGGCTGTGGGAGGTCAGGGCTGCTCCCAGATCCAGATCACACCAGCACATTTCCAAGAGCACTGTCAAATGGGAAGGACAAAGCACAATTATTAGGAAGGAATGGAGCTTTTCTGAGTCAGTGTTTTCAGTTTCCTACTCCTGAGGAATCTGGGGGTTGAGAAATGGAAAAGGAACTCCCATGTTGGACAAGTCACTGAGACTCCTGAGCTGTAACTTGGAATGCACAAGTGCTTCTGTAAGCAACTTCCTAAAGTGCTTTTGGTCTCTGCTCTGCTTTTGACAGAAGCAGCATCACTTCTGCTGGACCCATCTGTTTTTTCTATATCTGCCCTTTTCCACCTGCAAAAAGAAAAGTTGCCCAGTCAGTGCGCTGCAAACAGGCAGGTTTCTCTCAGGCCACAGTGAGTGCACAGACATTTGGATGGAGTGCTGACAGGGAAGTCATGAATGGATTTCTGATGTTGAGTCTACTGTTTTGAAATCAGAAAATGTGGTGTTGAAGTCATCGTTAGCCTTTGAGAGGGAAACAGGAGAAAAATCGGATAAATTTGTTGCTAAAAATGAGCTGCTTCAAACTGAGGTTGACCACCTTCAAAGTCTTGTTAAAATTTGGATGATTATGAAACAGTCGACTCACGGATTACCCCCATCAATACTAGACAATGCCCGCAGTAGAAAGGCATAAAGCCTTCCCAGCCTCTCCGGGAACCCTCAAATCCCATCCCGGTCCCACAGGACACTCCCAACTTCCCCTTAAACCCTCCGAGGCCCCCAGACTGCCTCCCAGACCCACAAAAACCCACAAGATGCCCCCAAACCCCTCCCAGTTACCTCCAGCCCTCCCAGGACCTTTCAAACCCTCTCCTAGTTGCCCCCTTCCCCTTGAGGATGCCCCCAAACTCTCTCCCAGTTCCTTCCCACATCCCCGACGATTCCCCAAAACCCCTCACAGCTGCCCCAATCTCCCCAACCTCCCTCCCAAACCCCCAAACTCCCCCAAACCCCTTCCCACTTACCCCCACGACCTCCAAGCCCTTCTCAGCCTCCCCATTCCTTCCCAAAGCCCCTCCCAGTTGCCGGCCCGTCCCCCAGGCTCGGGTGAGGAGGTGCCCCAGGCTGACGGGCCCGCCCAGACAGGGGCGGTTCCAACAGCATGTCAGGAGCCACCCCCTGCCCCGAAAGCTCCCGCCCACCCTGGAGCCAGCTCAGCTGCCCCTGCAGGGGAGAAATCCAGGCCGGAGCAGAGCGGGGGGCAGGGTTGGGCTGGGACCTCAATGGACGGGGGCACTGGGAGAGCAAGGGAGAGACCGGGATGGGCTGAGAGGGCACTGGGGGAGAGGGGAGACACTGGGATGGGCTGAGGGGGCACTGGGAGGGAGAGGGGAAAGTTTTTTGCCCCTTTCCAGGGCACTTGAACACCCTCTGCACCCCCGTTCCCGGCCATGCCGGCTGTCCTTCCCCCCCAAGCCATGAACAGGTTTTGGGGCTCCCTCGTGGGTCGCAGTCAATAGAACGGCTCTGTTGGAATGACGTCATTGCCAAATTCTGCTGGGCCCCTGTCCTTGTGCCGGTGAGAACGTCAAAACTTCCGCGGGGGCTGCCGGGAGCGGGGCGGTGATGGCGGAGGAGGGGAGGATCGGGATGGAACCAGATTGATCCCGATCGATCCCGGCCCCAGGGTCTCCCCCCGCCGCACTGTTTTTCACGTGCGGCCCCAACGAGACCATGGTGGTGTGGGGTGAGTTCAGGGGGTCCGGGGGCTCCTGGTGACCCCTCCGAATCTCCCCCAAGACTCTCGGGAACCGCCCAGATCCTCCCCAAGACTCCTGGGGACCCTCCGCCTTTCCCCCTCCTCCCCCAAATCTCCTGTGCATCCCCTTAACCCTTGAAAATCTCCTGGGACCACCTCAGACCCCCAGACTCCCTCCTGGGGACCCCCAAACACTCTTCAGGACTCCGGGGCCCCTCCCGACCCCCTCCTAGAGTCTTTTGGGTGTCACCCACCCTTTACGGCGGATTCCTCCGTCCATTTTTCCACCCTGGACTGCTGAGGGTCCCCCCCTCCAAGAAACTACTGGGAACTCCCCAGTGTCCCACTACGAGATTCCTGGGTCCCTCCCCCCCCTCAACCCCCTGTGGGTGCCCTCATCCTTTCTTCCCCTCAAAAATATTCTTGGGTGTCCCCCAATGTCCCCTCCAGCCCCCATCCTGCCAGGGATGGATTTGGGGGGATCTCCTTCCCCTTCCCTCTGGCCCGAAGGCAAATGCCCTCCCTGTCCTTCTTCCTTCGCCCCCAGGCAGAAAAGAGAAGAGAAACAGCCAGTTGGCCCTGGCAGGTGTGGGTGTGTGCAGGCTGTGGTTGAGTGGTTGAGAAGGGAGAGGAGGGGGCTGGTGTTTGGGCCAAGTCCAGCAGGTGATGTCTTTTGTGTCTGGCAGTCCTTGGTCGGCTCCACGACCATCCAGCTGTCAGTGTTCATGACATACCCATCAGCCCTTCTCTTCTTGGCTCCTACACTTGCCAACCCTAAGCTGCTCCTAAGTTCTCTTGCTGTCAGTTCATAAAGAGGTCTTGTCAAGTGTTACTGATTTAGAAACTAAACCCTGACATCTTTGTCTTTGCCAAAGATGTGTGTGAAAGGGCAGTGCTGTTGCAAAGCAGTGTTGAGCTTCACATTGGGTGACCTGGCAGCTTCCTGTGCATCACCCATGCACCCTGGGTTTCTTTGAAAAGTACTTTTCACTCCAAATGTGACAGCACATTAGCCTGTAGGACATCCTGTCCCCAAATGGATAACTGTAAATATTAATAATTAAAAAGTGACCCCCTCCATTATTCAAGAAAAGCTTGTATCTGTGTACTAAAAGCATCCAAGGGTCACGTCCCCCAGTTTTCTATCTGACAAGGGTTTGGAGGGGCTGCTTTGTGCAGGGAACCCTTTGGGGGCCCCTTGCACATGGGTAGGGCTGCACTCTGGGGGTGTGGGGCTTTGGTTCTTTGGTTGCCAGGGGCCACTGTGAGTCACTGAGCCGGGGTGGGGACAATGGGCAGGGCTGGCTGGGACAGGCTGTGGCACCTGTGACATAAAAGGGAAGTGTCCCCGTGGGGCAGCTCTGCAGGGCCCATCAGGGGATGCTGCCCAGTGCAACCTGTGCTGTGGGGAGCACGCACACAGGGAGAGGTTGGGCCGGACGAGGGCCGGGGCAGCAAGGCCGCCCCAGGGAGTGGGTTCTGCCCCTGCCTGCAGGGCCCAGCCCCTGGCAGGAGCGCCTTGGGCAGGGCCCGGTGCTGCTGCTGGGGCAGGGGTGAGGTCTTTCCACCTACCAGCTGCCTGGGCCCCTGTCCTTGCTGCGCCACATCCCCGAGGCTCCATCCCCGCTCCCCCAGCGCCAGCTCCCTCCTTCCCAGCCCCAACCAAGCCCTTCTCTGTGTCCTCCTGCAGGCCATGGCTTTCACAACATTCCTTTTGGTGCTTGTGCAAAGCATCATCCAGTCCCTGCAGGCGGTCGGGGAGGGGCTGCACAAGACTCAGTGAGCTGGGAGGTCTTTTCCAAGCTGAAGGACTCTTGGATTCTGTGATTGTGTGCTGGATTCAGCTGGGTCCGTGTTAGCAGCATTAGTTTGCTCCCAAAGTTTCCTCGCTGTCAGTTCTTGTGGCCTAAGGCTTGAGCTCCTTTAACTCCTTGTGCTGAGCTACTGATGGGAAACGAGAGGCCTCTGCGAGCAGATTCCTGGTGTTCCCTGTAGAACAGTGAGGGGGAAGGTGGTGTCAAGTGGGAAGAGGAGTACTGTTTGTGTGTGGCCTCCTATGTGGCCTTGGCGCCTTTGAGGGGCTAGAAGGAGAAAAGAGCTTTGTTAAAGTGAGAAGTGAAATAGTGTGTTGGCTGTTCTCTCTGCAGGGAGAAGCTGTCGGTGGGGGAGGGGTCACCGAGTGGGGGAGAGGCCGTAAAGTGGGGGAGGGGCCCCAGAGTGGGAGAGGGGTCCCAGAATGGGGGAGGGGTCACAGAGTGGGGGAGGAGCCACAGAGTGGGGGAGGGTCCATAAAGTGGGGGAAGGGTCTGAGAGTGGGGGAGGGGCCATAAAGTGGATGAGGGACCATCGAGTGGGGGAGGGGTCAGAGAGTGGGGGAGGGGCCATGAAGTGGGAGAGGGGTCACAGAATGGGGTAGGGGCTACAGAATGGGGTAGGGGCCACAGAATGGGGAAGGGGCCATAAAGTGTGGGAGGGGCCACGGGGTGGGGGAGGGGTCACAGCCTGGACTCGGGGGGTCAGGGCAGTGACCTCGGGGAGGGGGAGGGGTCAGGGCATGGGGTAGGGGTCTCACCTGATCCCGGGGCTATCGGGGCCATGGCGGGGCCGAACCTGGTGGGGACACCCAAGTTTTTCCCAAATTTTCCCCTCATTTTTCCCAGTTTTTCATCCATTTCTCCCAAATTTCCCACTCTTTCCCCAATTTTCCCCCCATTTCCCCCATTTTTCCCAAATTTCCCCATTTTTCTCAATTTTTCCCCATTTTTTTTCCAAATTCCTTCCATTGTTCCCAAATTTCCCCCATTTTTTCCCATTTTCCCCAAATTTCCCCCCATTTTTCCCAACTTTCCCCAATTTTTCATCCAATTTTACCCAAATTACCCCATTTTTTTCTCAATTCACCCCATTTTTCCCAAATTTCCCCATTTTCCCCAAATTCCGCCATTTTTTCCCAAGTTTTCCCTAAATTTCCCCTAATTTTTCCCAATTATCCCCCATTTTTCCTGATTTTTCACCCGTTTTCCCCAAATTTCTTACTTTTTTCCCAGTTTTCCCTCCATTTCCCCTCAAAATCCCCCATTTCCCCAAATTTCTGACTTTTTCCCCAAAATTTCCCCCGTTTGTCCACATTTTCCCAGATTTTCCCCCAGTTTTCCTAAATTCCCCCCATTTTCCCCCATTTTTATCAATTTTCCCCAAATTTCCCACTTTTTTCTCAAATTTTCCCCCATTTTTCCCAATTTTTCATTGGTGTTCACCAAATTTCCCACTTTTTTCCCCAGTTTTTCCCCATTTTCCCCAAAATTCCTGGTTTTTTCCCCCCATTTTTTCCCACTGGGGAAATTTGGGAAATTTGGAAAACTGGGGACCCAAAAATCCAAGAAAATGTGGGGAAATGGGGGAAAAATGTGGGGGAAATCTGGAGAAAAATCTGTGAAAATGTGGGAAAAATGGGGGGGAAATCAGGAAAATGGTGAAAAATCTGGGAAAATGTGGGAAAATGGGGCAATTGCAGAAAATTCTGGGAAAAATGTGAGAAAAATCCGGGGAAATGGGGAAAACTGGGGGAAAATGTGGGAAATTCTGGGGAAAATGGGGGAAAATATGGGAAAATATGGAAAAATGAGGGAAAAAAAGGGGGAAAATGGGGAAAAATGTGTGAAAATCTGTGAAAATGTGGGAAAAATGGGGGGAAAATCTGGGAAAATGGGGGGAAATCGAGAAAAAATCCGGGAAAATGGGGAAAAAATTGGGAAAAAACTGGGAAAATGGGGAAAAATTGGGAAAAAACCTGGGAAATTCTGGGGAAAATGGGAGAAAATCTGGGGAAAATGTGGAAAAAATGGGGGGGAAAGGGGAAAAAATGGGAAAAATCTGGGAAAATAGGGAAAAAATGGGGGGAAACTGGGGAATATTCTGGGAAAATCTGGAAATATGGGGAAAAAAATCTGAGAAAAATGGGGAAAAATCTGGGAAAAATGGGGGAAAATGAGGAAAAATCTGGGAAAATGTGGAAAAAAATGTGGGAAAAATCATGGAAAATGGGGGGAAATCCGGGAAGAAATCTGGGAAATGTGGGAAAAAAAGGGGGGAAATCCAGGAAATTAGGGAAAATAATAGGGAAAAAATCTGGGAAAAAATGGGAAAAATGAGGAAAAATCTGGGGAAATAGGGAGAAAATCTGGGAAAATGTGGGAAAAAGTTTGGGAAAATGTGGGAAAATGGGGAAAAATCGGAGAAAATGGGGGCGAAATGGGGAAAAATCTGGGGAAAATGGGGAAAATGGGGAAAAATCTGGGAAAATGTGAAAAAATTGGGAAAAACTGTGGGAAAATGGGGGAAATGAGGAGAAATCCGTGAAAATGGGGGAAAATGAGGAAAAATGTGTGTAAATGGGAAAAAATGGGAAAAAAATCCAGAAAAATGGGGAAAATCGGGAAAAATCAAGAAAAATGGGGGAAAATGTGGGAAAATGTGGGAAAATCTGGAAGAAAATCTTGAGAAAAATCTGAGAAAATGTGTGAAAAATTGGAAAAAATGTGGGAAAAATGTGGGAAAATGTGGGAAATTCTGGGAAAAGTGGAGGAAAAATCTGGGAATAATCTGGGAAAATGGGGAAAAAATAGGGAAAAATGTGGGAAAATCTGGGAGAAATCTGGGAAAATGGGGACAAACTGGGGGAGAAATGCTGGAAATTCTGGGGAAAATGGGGGGAAATGGAGAAAAATGGGAAAAAATCCCAGAAAATGGGGAAAAATGGGGAAAGATTTAAAAAAAATGGGAAAAAATCTTGGGAAAATCTGGGAAAAATGGGGAAAAATCTGGGAAAATCTGGGAAAAATGAGGAAAAATCTGGGAAAATGTGGAAAAAATGGGAGAAAATCCAGGAAATGGGGAAAAATGGGGAAAGATAAAAAAAATTTTGGAAAAATGGGGAAAATATGGGAAATTGCGGGAAAAATCCAGGAAAATGGGGGAAAAAATCTGGGCAAATCTGGGAAAAAAGTGACAAAAAATCGGGGAAAATGTGGAAAAAATGGGAAAAAAAGTCTGGGAAAATCTGGAGAAAAATGTGTGAAAATCTGGGAAAATCTGGACAAAATGGGGAAAAATCGGGGAAAATGGGGGAAAAATGGGAAAAAATCTGGGAAAATGTAGGAAAATTGGGAAAAATGTGGAAAATGGGGGGGAAATGGGTAAAAATTCAGGAAAATGTGGAAAAATGGGGGAAAATCTGGGAAAAATGGGGAAAATGGGGGGAAATGTGGAAAAATGGGGAAAAATGTGGAAAAACTGGGTTAAACTGGGAGGAACTGGGAGAAACTGGGCCAGAGGGAAAGGGATGTTGCCATGGAAATGTGAGCCCGCCCCTCCCCCACCCGGCCCAGGGCCCACGGGGGGGGGGAACTGGGTTAAACTGGGACATACTGGGAGGCACTGGGGGGGACACTGGGAGTTACTGGGAGCTACTGGAAGCTACTGGGGGGTCACTGGGGTTACTGGGATGGACACTGGAGTTACTGGGAGCTACTGGGGTGGTCACTGGGGTTACTGGGAGTTACTGGGATAGACACTAGGATTCCTGGGAGTTACTGGGAGCTACTGGGATAGGCACTGGGGTTACTGGGAGCTACTAGGAGCTACTGGGGGGGTCACTGGGGTTACTGGGGGGGTCACTGGAGATACCAGAGGCATTACCGGGGCTACTGGGAGCTACTGGGAGCCACTGGGAGCGGCCCATCCCCCTCCCTCCCCAAGGTCACCCCAAGGACACGGAGGGGGGGAGGAGGGGAAGCCCTGCCCCCTCCCAGTCCCTCCCAGTCCCTCCCAGTTCCCTCCCAGTCCCTCCCAGTACCTGAACTGGTCACACTGGGAGCGGCTCCAGGTGCCCCCTCCAGTTTGGGCCCCAGGAGCTATTTTCGGGACGCGGTGACGTCACTGGGGGGAGGGGCCTCGAGGGGGCAGCCCCTCCCCTCTCCCTTCCCAGTACAGACCAGTAAGGGACCAGTAACGGCCCCAGTGGGGGGGGAGGGGAAGGAGGGAACAGTGAGGGTGGGGATGGAGCAGGATGGTCCTTGAGCGTGGGGGAAGGGTAGGAGGTTCCCTGAGGGTGGGGGAACGGCAGGACCATCCCTGAGGGTGGGGGAGGGGTAGGCGGGTCCCTGAGGGTGGGGGAGGGGCAGGAGGGACCCCGAGGTGGGGGGAGGGGCAGCAGGGTCCTGAGGGTTGGGGAGGAGCAGGGAGGGCTCCTGAAAGTGAAGGAGGGGCCCTGAGGGTCCCTGAGGGTGGGGGAAGGGTAGGAAGTTCCCCGAGGGTGGGGGAGGGGCAGAAGAGTCTCTGAGGTTGGGGGCGGGGTCCTGAGGGCCCCTGAAGGTGGGGGAGGGGCAGGGAGGGCTCCTGAGAGTGGGGGAGGGGTAGCAGGTTCACTGGGGGAAGAGGAAGGAAGGGACCCTGAGGGTGGGGGAGGGACAGGAGGGACCCTGAGGGTTGGGGAGGTGCAGGAAGGGGGGGGAGGGGCTTTGGGGGGGCCCTTAAAGGTGGGGGGAGGGGCTGAAAGTGGGTCCATCATTGGGAGGGGACATGCCCACCCAAAACCCAGTAAGTCCCAGTTGAGCTCCCAGTTCAGGGAGGGGGAGAGGATGCAAAAGACATGTCCACTTGCAGAGGCTATGGCCACCTTGGGATGGGACACGCCCACCAGGGAGAGACCACGCCCACCTAAAGAAGGGACACGCCCACCCCCAAACCACTAAGTCCCAGCTGAGTTCTGCCTTAACTGGTCCTTACTGGTCCCACCACACCATTCCGCGTTCCAGTGACCCGTACTGGTCCATACTGGTTTATACTGGTCTATCCTGGTTTATACTGGTCTGTACTGGTCTGACCTTGATGGAGATGCTGAAGTGCTCCCAACCCCCTTAACTGGTCCTTACTGGTCCCATCACCCCATTCCGTGTTCCAGTGACCCGTACTGGTTTATATTGGTCTATACTGGTCCATACTGGTTTATACTACTCTATACTAATCTATACTGGTCTATACTGGTCTGTACTGGTCTGACATTGACTGAGATGCTGAAGTGCCCCCAAGCACCTTAACTGGTCCTTACTGGTCCCACCGCCCCATTCCCCGTTCCAGTCACCTGTACTGGTCCATACTGGTTCATACCGGTTTATACTGGCCCATACTGGTCTATACGGGTCTACACTGGTTTAAACTGACCTGACCTTGATGGAGATGCTGAAGTGCCCCCAACCCCCTTATCTGGTTCTTACTGGTCCCACTGCCCCATTCCTCATTCCAATGACCCGTACCGGTCTGTACTGGTTTATACTGCTCTACCCTGGTTTATACTGGTCTGTATTGGTCTATACTGGTTTATACTGGTCTGTACTGGTCTGACCTTGACAGAGATGATGAAGCGCCCCCAACCCCCTTAACTGGTCCTTACTGATCCCACCACCCCATTCCCTGTTTCAGTGACCCGTACTGGTTTATATCGGTTTATACTGCTCTACCCTGGTTTATACTGGTCTATACTGGTCCATACTGGTTTGTACCGGTCTGTACTGGTCTGACCTTGATGGAGATGCTGAAGTGCCCCCAACCCCCTTAACTGGTCCTTGCTGGTCCCACCACCCTGCTCACTGTTCTAGTGACCTGTACTGGTCCATACTGGTCCATACTGGTCCGTACTGGTTTTTTACTGGTCTATACTGGTTTATACTGGTCTATACTGGTCTACACTGGTCTATATTGGTCTATAACGGTCCGACATTGATGGAGATGCTGAAGTGCCCCCAAGCCCCTTAACTGGTCCTTATCGGTCCCACTGCCCCATTCCCCATTCCAGTGACCCATATTGGTCTATACTGGTCCATACTGGTTTATACTGGTCTATACCGATCTATACTGGTCTATGCTGCTCTGTACTGGTCTGACCTTGATGGAGATGCTGAAGTGCCCCCAACCCCCTTAACTGGTCCTTACTGGTCCCACCACCCTGCTCCCCATTCCATTGACCCATACTGGGTCGTGGTGGCAAGAACCCCAGCAGGAGCCAGGTGGGGTCTTCCTGCCATTGGATGAATGCTCTGGGAGGTCAGGGCTGCTCACAGATCCAGATCACAGCAGCACATTTCCAAGAGCACTGTCAAATGGGAAGGGCAAAGCACAATTATTAGGAAGGAATGGAGCTTTTCTCAGTTAGTGTTTCCAGTTTCCTACTCCTGAGGAATCTGGGGGTTGAGAAATGGAAAAGAAACTCTCATGTTGGACAAGTCACTGAGACTCCTGAGCTGTAACTTGGAATGCGCAAGTGCTTCTGTAAGCAACTTCCTAAAGTGCTTTTGGTCTCTGCTCTGCTTTTGACAGAAGCAGCATCACTTCTGCTGGACCCATCTGTTTTTTCTTTATCTGCCCTTTTCCACCTGCCTGAGGTTTCTCTCAGGTCAAAGTGAGAGCACAGACATTTGGATGGAGTGCTGACAGGGAAGTCATGAATGGATTTCTGATGTTGAATCTACTGTTTTGAAATCAGAAAATGTGGTGCTGAAGTCATCGTTAGCCTTTGAGAGGGAAACAGGAGAAAAATCGGATAAACTTGTTGCTAAAAATGAGCTGCTTCAAACTGAGGTTGACCACCTTCAAAGTCTTGTTGCGCCAGAGTGCAGAGAGAAAACTGTTGCTAAAA
This sequence comes from Manacus candei, assembly GCF_025592945.1. NCBI lineage: Eukaryota > Metazoa > Chordata > Aves > Passeriformes > Pipridae > Manacus > Manacus candei. Next base: position 3,930,316 of record NW_026138077.1, read on the forward strand.
AAACACGCTCCTGGTTTGGTCAGGCAACTTCATAAACCAGTGTCTTACCCTGGCATTGAGACTTGGGAAACTACAGAGAACCCTGATTCTAAGTCTCAGGAGAGAAAGAAACAAGGAGAATTTGAAGTTCAACTGATGTTTCTAGAGTCTCCCAGCTTTCCTCACATTAATGAAAATAGACTGAGTGATCCCTGTGATAATGAACAAAGGGAAGATTATTCTTTACCTCCTTCAATTTCCTTTGTGCCTGATACTGAATCCACTAAAAAACCCTCGGACTCAAAAAGAGAACCCGACCCAGAAAACAACTCAATTCATTCTGATTCAAGTGGTTAAAGAGCAGAAGCATTATGGTGATAAACCTGGACAAATTAAAAGCCAACCAGTGAAATCCTATCAATATATCACATACCTTGGGATTCCACTTTGTTCTCATCAACAGTTAATACAATTTCCAATGGATATGGGGACAAAATGTTCGCAGCAAAATGCCAAAGATGGGATTAAAACCCAGACGAAAAAGAATTAAAATCACTGGAGAAAAAGAAGAAACCAGTCTTCAACCAAGAGCTTCACCCTGTTACTGTTTTGTTGATATTACCTTTTTGTTTTTTATTCTAATAATCATATTGTATGTTAAAATTTGGATGATTATGAAACAGTCAGCTCACTGATTACCCCCATCAATACTAGACAATGCCCGCAGTATATACCCGTCCCAGCCCCTCCAGTAGCCGTCAAATCCCATCCTGGTCCCACAGGACACTCCCAACTTCCCCTCAAACACTCCGAGGCCCCCAGATTGACTCCCAGATCCAGAAAACTCTTGCTGCCTGCCCATGGAGTGCCCAGTGTGGCCCACCAACTGCACCACAAAGCCAAAGCTTCCACGCTTTCTTTCCTGGCAATTAGGGCTGTTGTTTCCTGTTGTCAGCCATGCCTCCCAAACTGATAGCCCAACTCCCAAACTGCTAGCATGCCTGTTGATACAGAATTGTTAAAATAAACCTTGCCAGTATATGTTTTCAGACACCGATTATTTAGTGTCGTTTCACTTTAATCCACCCCAAGGGAATTATTAATAAAAACCTGAGTTACCCCCTCTCCCCTTTTCCTGGAGCGGGTTGTAACACCAATCAGCACTGACTCCGCCCAGTAGGCATAGCAAAGGAAGTTTCCTTTTGGTTTAGGGTTTAGTGTTCGGGTTAGGGTTAGGGTTAGGGTTTAGGGTTAGGGTTAGGGTTAGGGTTAGGGTTAGGGTAAGGCTTAGGTTTTGAGTTAGGGTTAGGGTTAGAAAGGGTTAGGGTTAGGGTTAGGATATTTAGGGTTAGGGTTAGAGTTAGCAAAAGTTAGGGTTAGCGTTAGGGTTAGGTTTAGGGTTAGCAAAAGACAGGGTTACTATTAGGGTTAGCGTTAGGATTAGGGTTAGGGTTAGGGTTATGGGTAAGGGTTAGGGTTCGGAAGAATTTGCCTCAGTGCGCGATCTAACAATCGCAGTTTTAGCCCATTCCGGACACGCAGCGGTGCCCAATAAGCCCCTCTCAGGCTATAAGCCTGATTCAATGCCCACCCTTGTCAGAGTCTTTTCCTTTGTCTCTCGTTCTCTGCCTTTGCTTTTCCTGTTCTGTTGCCTGTCTGGCAGAATACCCACCGCTGTCCAGTATGTACTCTGCTTCTATAGAGCACTGTCCCCTAACCCCCACATTAAAAGAGAGACTGGAAGCTATGCGCAAACCCTGTTCCCTAACCCTAACCCTAAAAACGAGACTTCAAGTTCTGCGTAAACCCTCTTCCCTAACCCTAACCTTAAAAAAGAGACTGCAAACTATGCGAAAACCCTGTTACCTAACCCTAACCTTAAAAAAGACACTGCAAGCTATGCGCAAACCCGGTTCCCTGACCCTAATCCTAAAAAAGAGAATGCAAGCTATGTGCAAACCCTGTTCCCTAACCTTAACTTTAAAAACGAGACTGCAAGCTATGCACAAAACCAGTTCCCTAACCCTAACTTTAAAAAAGAGACTCCAAGCTACTAGGGTTAGGGTTAGGGTTAGGGTAAGGGTTAGGGTTGGGGTTGGGGTTTAGGGTTAGGGTTTAGGGTTAGGGTTAGGGTTAGGGTTAGGGTTGGGGTTAGGGTTAGGGTTAGGGTTAGGGGTTAGGGTTGGGGTTAGGGTTAGTCAGAATCTGTCTCAATGCGCGATCTAACTATCGCGGGTTTACCCCATTCCAGGAACGCAGTGGTGTCCAGTAAAACCCTCTCGGGCTATAAGCCCGATTCAGTGCCCACCGCTGTCAGAATCTTTTGCTTTTTCTCTTGGGTCTCTACCATTGTTGTTGCTGTTCTGTTGCGTGTCTGGTAGAATACCCGCCGCCGTCCGGTATGTACTCTGCTTCTCTAGAGCACTGGCCCCGCGCACTGGGTGGAGTCAAGAGGTGGAGTCAATGCTGATTGGACCGTGTCACTGGCTTTGCCTACTGGGCGGAGTCAGTGCTGATTGGTCCACACAGTAATTGCAAGCTATGCGCAAACCCTTTTCCCCAGCACGAACCCTAAAAAAGAGACTGCAAGCTATGCGCAAACCCTTTTCCCTAACCCTAACCCTAACCAAGAGACTGGAAGCTATGCGCAAACCCGGTTCCCTGACCCTAATCCTAAAAAAGAGAATGCAAGCTATGTGCAAACCCTGTTCCCTAACCTTGACTTTAAGAACGAGACTGCAAGCTATGCACAAAACCAGTTCTCTAACCCTAACTTTAAAAAAGAGACTGCAAGATACTCAGGTTAGGGTTAGTGTTAGGGTAAGGGTTAGGGTTGGGGTTGGGGTTTAGGGTTAGGGGTTAGGGTTGGGGTTAGGGTTAGGGTTAGTCAGAATCTGTCTCAATGCGCGATCTAACTATCGCGGGTTTACCCCATTCCAGGAACGCAGTGGTGCCCAGTAAACCCCTCTTGGGCTATAAGCCCGATTCAGTGCCCACCGCTGTCAGAATCTTTTGCTTTTTCTCTTGGGTCTCTGCTTTTGCTGTTGCTGTTCTGTTGCGTGTCTGGCAGAATACCCACCGCCGTCCGGTATGTACTCTGCTTCTCTAGAGCACTGGCCCCGCCCACTGGGTGGAGTCAAGAGGTGGAGTCCGTGTTGATTGTTCTGCGTCACTGGTTCCGCCTACTGGGCGGAGTCAGTGCTGATTGGTGCTACAACCCGCCCCAGGAAAAGGGGAGAGGGGGTAACTCAGGTTGTTATTAATAATTCCCTTGGGGTGGATTAAAGTGAAACGACACTAAAGAATCGGTGTCTGAAAACATATACTGGCAAGGTTTATTTTAACAATTCTGTATCAACAGGCATGCTAGCAGTTTGGGTACTGTCATACCACAATGTGACACAGAGATAACCTTTGGGGGGGGGAAAGAAAATGCATAGGGGAGAGAAAGGCAGGATAAGAGCAAGGGAGAGTAAGAGAAAGAAAAGCTGAGAGTGGACAGATGTATATAGTCACCGCCCACGGGGTCCAGCGATGCTTCCATGTCTGTCAGTTGAAGTGGTGGCCTTGATCTGCCGGGGGTGAAGGAGGGAAGTCCCCATACTCCAAGAAGTTATGAGTTATAGCCATGATTAGTGTCACAGACCATGCCTCGAGCCTCCAACATCTTGAGGGTTGCAGTGTCTCTTCTAAGGTTAGGGAACAGGCTTTGGGCATAGCTTGCAGTTACTGTGTGGACCAATTGTCAGAGATTGAAGTGGTTAATGATTTATGCATTCTAGGAGACTTTTCAGGCTTTTGACTTGCATGATACCTCTGATGAGCAGTCGGGCCCCTCCCTCCCTCCAGTGCCGACGGTGTGAAGCCCTGAAAAGGCAAGAGCTGAGCTTACAGGCTTTTGACTGTTGATATATCTGATGAGGAATCAGGCCCCTCCCTCCCTCTGCTATGAGATGTTAGGGTTAGGGTTAGGGTTAAGGTTAGCATGGGTTAGGGTTTAGGTTTTAGGGTTTACGGTTTGGGGTTTAAGGTTGGGGTGTGGGTTTGGGTTAGGGTTTAGTGTTAGGGTTAGGATTAGGGTTAGGCAGAATCGGTCTCGATGCGCGATCTAACAATCGCGGGCTTAGCCCATTCCAGACACGCAGCGGTGCCCAATAAGCCCCTCTGGGGCCATAAGCCCGATTCACTGCCCACCGCTGTCAGAATCTTTTGCTTTTTCTCTTGGGTCTCTGCCATTGTTGTTGCTGTTCTGTTGCGTGTCTGGCAGAATACCCGCCGCCGTCCGGTATGTACTCTGCTTCTATAGAGCACTGGCCCCGCCCACTGGGTGGAGTCAAGAGGTGGAGTCAATGCTGATTGGACCGCGTCACTGGCTTTGCCTACTGGGCGGAGTCAGTGCTGATTGGTCCACACAGTAATTGCAAGCTATGCACAAACCTTTTTCCCCAACACTAACCCTAAAAAAGAGACTGCAAGCTATGCGCAAACCCGTTTCCCTAACCCTAAAAAAAACCTGCAAGCTATGCGCAAACCCTTTTCTTTACCCCTCACCTTAAAAAGAGACTGCAAGCTACTGAGGTTAGGGTTAGGGTTAGGGTTAGGGTTAGGGTTAGGGTTAGGGTAAGGGTTAGGGTTTAGGGTTAGGGTTAGGGTTAGGGTTAGGGTTTGGGTTAGGGCTAGGGTTAGGGTTAGGGTTAGGGTTAGGTTTTGAGTTAGGGTTAGGGTTAGAAAGGGTTAGGGTTAGGGTTAGGAAATTTAGGGTTAGGGTTAGAGTTAGCAAAAGTTAGGGTTAGGGTTAGGGTTAGGTTTAGGGTTAGCAAAAGACAGGGTTCCTGTTAGGGTTAGGGTTAGGATTAGGGTTAGGGTTATGGGTAAGGGTTAGGGTTGGGAAGAATTTACCTCAGTGTGCGATCTAACAATCGCAGTTTTAACCCATTCCGGACACGCAGCGGTGCCCAATAAGCCCCTCTCAGGCTATAAGTCTGATTCACTGCCCACCACTGTCAGAATCTTTTGCTTTTTCTCTTGGGTCTCTGCCTTTGCTGTTGCTGTTCTGTTGCCTGTCTGGCAGAATACCCACCGCCGTCCAGTATGTACTCTGCTTCTATAGAGCACTGTCCCCTAAACCCAACATTAAAAGAGAGACTGGAAGCTATGCGCAAACCCTGTTCCCTAACCCTAACCCTAACCAAGAGACTGGAAGCTATGCGCAAACCCTGTTACCTAACCCTAACCTTAAAAAAGACACTGCAAGCTATGCGCAAACCCGGTTCCCTGACCCTAATCCTAAAAAAGAGAATGCAAACTATGTGCAAACCCTGTTCCCTAACCTTAACTTTAAAAACGAGACTGCAAGCTATGCACAAAACCAGTTCCCTAACCCTAACTTTAAAAAAGAGACTGCAAGATACTCAGGTTAGGGTTAGGGTTAGGGTAAGGGTTAGGGTTGGGGTTGGGGTTTAGGGTTAGGGTTTAGGTTTAGGGTTAGGGTTTAGGGTTAGGGTTAGGGTTAGGGTTAGGGTTAGGGTTAGGGTTAAGGTTAGGGTTAGGGTAAGGGTTAGGGGTTAGGGTTGGGGTTAGGGTTAGGGTTAGTCAGAATCTGTCTCAATGCGCGATCTAACTATCGCGGGTTTACCCCATTCCAGGAACGCAGTGGTGTCCAGTAAAACCCTCTCGGGCTATAAGCCCGATTCAGTGCCCACCGCTGTCAGAATCTTTTGCTTTTTCTCTTGGGTCTCTACCATTGTTGTTGCTGTTCTGTTGCGTGTCTGGTAGAATACCCGCCGCCGTCCGGTATGTACTCTGCTTCTATAGAGCACTGGCCCCGCGCACTGGGTGGAGTCAAGAGGTGGAGTCAATGCTGATTGGACCGTGTCACTGGCTTTGCCTACTGGGCGGAGTCAGTGCTGATTGGTCCACACAGTAATTGCAAGCTATGCGCAAACCTTTTTCCCCAACACTAACCCTAAAAAAGAGACTGCAAGCTATGCGCAAACCCGTTTCCCTAACCCTAAAAAAAACCTGCAAGCTATGCGCAAACCCTTTTCCCTACCCCTCACCTTAAAAAGAGACTGCAAGCTACTAAGGTTAGGGTTAGGGTTAGGGTTAGGGTTAGGGTAAGGGTTAGGGTTTAGGGTTAGGGTTAGGGTTTGGGTTAGGGCTAGGGTTAGGGTTAGGGTTAGGGTTAGGTTTTGAGTTAGGGTTAGGGTTAGAAAGGGTTAGGGTTAGGGTTAGGAAATTTAGGGTTAGGGTTAGAGTTAGCAAAAGTTAGGGTTAGGGTTAGGGTTAGGTTTAGGGTTAGCAAAAGACAGGGTTACTGTTAGGGTTAGGGTTAGGATTAGGGTTAGGGTTATGGGTAAGGGTTAGGGTTGGGAAGAATTTGCCTCAGTGTGCGATCTAACAATCGCAGTTTTAGCCCATTCCGGACACGCAGCGGTGCCCAATAAGCCCCTCTCAGGCTATAAGTCTGATTCACTGCCCACCACTGTCAGAATCTTTTGCTTTTTCTCTTGGGTCTCTGCCTTTGCTGTTGCTGTTCTGTTGCCTGTCTGGCAGAATACCCACCGCCGTCCAGTATGTACTCTGCTTCTATAGAGCACTGTCCCCTAAACCCAACATTAAAAGAGAGACTGGAAGCTATGCGCAAACCCTGTTCCCTAACCCTAACCCTAACCAAGAGACTGGAAGCTATGCGCAAACCCTGTTACCTAACCCTAACCTTAAAAAAGACACTGCAAGCTATGCGCAAACCCGGTTCCCTGACCCTAATCCTAAAAAAGAGAATGCAAGCTATGTGCAAACCCTGTTCCCTAACCTTAACTTTAAAAACGAGACTGCAAGTTATGCACAAAACCAGTTCCCTAACCCTAACTTTAAAAAAGAGACTGCAAGATAATCAGGTTAGGGTTAGGGTTAGGGTAAGGGTTAGGGTTAGGGTTAGGGTTTAGGGTTAGGGTTTAGGTTTAGGGTTAGGGTTAGGGTTAGGGTTAGGGTTAGGGTTACGGTTAGGGTTAGGGTTAGGGTTAGGGTTAAGGTTAGGGTTAGGGTAAGGGTTAGGGGTTAGGGTTGGGGTTGGGGTTAGGGTTAGTCAGAATCTGTCTCAATGCGCGATCTAACTATCGCGGGTTTACCCCATTCCAGGAACGCAGTGGTGCCCAGTAAACCCCTCTCGGGCTATAAGCCCGATTCAGTGCCCACCGCTGTCAGAATCTTTTGCTTTTTCTCTTGGGTCTCTGCTTTTGCTGTTGCTGTTCTGTTGCGTGTCTGGCGGAATACCCACCGCCGTCCGGTATGTACTCTGCTTCTCTAGAGCACTGGCCCCGCCCACTGGGTGGAGTCAAGAGGTGGAGTCCGTGTTGATTGTTCTGCGTCACTGGCTCCGCCTACTGGGCGGAGTCAGTGCTGATTGGTGCTACAACCCGCCCCAGGAAAAGGGGAGAGGGGGTAACTCAGGTTGTTATTAATAATTCCCTTGGGGTGGATTAAAGTGAAACGACACTAAAGAATCGGTGTCTGAAAACATATACTGGCAAGGTTTATTTTAACAATTCTGTATCAACAGGCATGCTAGCAGTTTGGGTACTGTCATACCACAATGTGACACAGAGATAACCTTTGGGGGGGGGGAAAGAAAATGCATAGGGGAGAGAAAGGCAGGATAAGAGCAAGGGAGAGTAAGAGAAAGAAAAGCTGAGAGTGGACAGATGTATATAGTCACCGCCCACGGGGTCCAGCGATGCTTCCATGTCTGTCAGTTGAAGTGGTGGCCTTGATCTGCCGGGGGTGAAGGAGGGAAGTCCCCATACTCCAAGAAGTTATGAGTTATAGCCATGATTAGTGTCACAGACCATGCCTCGAACCTCCAACATCTTGAGGGTTGCAGTGTCTCTTCTAAGGTTAGGGAACAGGCTTTGGGCATAGCTTGCAGTTACTGTGTGGACCAATTGTCAGAGATTGAAGTGGTTAATGATTTATGCATTCTAGGAGACTTTTCAGGCTTTTGACTTGCATGATACCTCTGATGAGCAGTCGGGCCCCTCCCTCCCTCCAGTGCCGACGGTGTGAAGCCCTGAAAAGGCAAGAGCTGAGCTTACAGGCTTTTGACTGTTGATATATCTGATGAGGAATCAGGCCCCTCCCTCCCTCTGCTATGAGATGTTAGGGTTAGGGTTAGGGTTAAGGTTAGCATGGGTTAGGGTTTAGGTTTTAGGGTTTACGGTTTGGGGTTTAAGGTTGGGGTGTGGGTTTGGGTTAGGGTTTAGTGTTAGGGTTAGGATTAGGGTTAGGCAGAATCGGTCTCGATGCGCGATCTAACAATCGCGGGCTTAGCCCATTCCAGACACGCAGCGGTGCCCAATAAGCCCCTCTGGGGCCATAAGCCCGATTCACTGCCCACCGCTGTCAGAATCTTTTGCTTTTTCTCTTGGGTCTCTGCCATTGTTGTTGCTGTTCTGTTGCGTGTCTGGTAGAATACCCGCCGCCGTCCGGTATGTACTCTGCTTCTATAGAGCACTGGCCCCGCCCACTGGGTGGAGTCAAGAGGTGGAGTCAATGCTGATTGGACCGCGTCACTGGCTTTGCCTACTGGGCGGAGTCAGTGTTGATTGGTCCACACAGTAATTGCAAGCTATGCACAAACCTTTTTCCCCAACACTAACCCTAAAAAAGAGACTGCAAGCTATGCGCAAACCCGTTTCCCTAACCCTAAAAAAAACCTGCAAGCTATGCGCAAACCCTTTTCCCTACCCCTCGCCTTAAAAAAGAGACTGCAAGCTACTGAGGTTAGGGTTAGGGTTAGGGTTAGGGTTAGGGTTAGGGTTAGGGTAAGGGTTAGGGTTTAGGGTTAGGGTTAGGGTTTGGGTTAGGGCTAGGGTTAGGGTTAGGGTTAGGGTTAGGTTTTGAGTTAGGGTTAGGGTTAGAAAGGGTTAGGGTTAGGGTTAGGAAATTTAGGGTTAGGGTTAGAGTTAGCAAAAGTTAGGGTTAGGGTTAGGGTTAGGTTTAGGGTTAGCAAAAGACAGGGTTACTGTTAGGGTTAGGGTTAGGATTAGGGTTAGGGTTATGGGTAAGGGTTAGGGTTGGGAAGAATTTGCCTCAGTGTGCGATCTAACAATCGCAGTTTTAGCCCATTCCGGACACGCAGCAGTGCCCAATAAGCCCCTCTCAGGCTATAAGTCTGATTCACTGCCCACCACTGTCAGAATCTTTTGCTTTTTCTCTTGGGTCTCTGCCTTTGCTGTTGCTGTTCTGTTGCCTGTCTGGCAGAATACCCACCGCCGTCCAGTATGTACTCTGCTTCTATAGAGCACTGTCCCCTAAACCCAACATTAAAAGAGAGACTGGAAGCTATGCGCAAACCCTGTTCCCTAACCCTAACCCTAACCAAGAGACTGGAAGCTATGCGCAAACCCTGTTACCTAACCCTAACCTTAAAAAAGACACTGCAAGCTATGCGCAAACCCGGTTCCCTGACCCTAATCCTAAAAAAGAGAATGCAAGCTATGTGCAAACCCTGTTCCCTAACCTTAACTTTAAAAACGAGACTGCAAGCTATGCACAAAACCAGTTCCCTAACCCTAACTTTAAAAAAGAGACTGCAAGATACTCAGGTTAGGGTTAGGGTTAAGGTAAGGGTTAGGGTTGGGGTTGGGGTTTAGGGTTAGGGTTTAGGTTTAGGGTTAGGGTTAGGGTTAGGGTTAGGGTTAGGGTTAGGGTTAGGGTTAGGGTTAGGGTTAGGGTTAAGGTTAGGGTTAGGGTAAGGGTTAGGGGTTAGGGTTGGGGTTAGGGTTAGGGTTAGTCAGAATCTGTCTCAATGCGCGATCTAACTATCGCGGGTTTACCCCATTCCAGGAACGCAGTGGTGCCCAGTAAACCCCTCTCGGGCTATAAGCCCGATTCAGTGCCCACCGCTGTCAGAATCTTTTGCTTTTTCTCTTGGGTCTCTGCTTTTGCTGTTGCTGTTCTGTTGCGTGTCTGGCGGAATACCCACCGCCGTCCGGTATGTACTCTGCTTCTATAGAGCACTGGCCCCGCCCACTGGGTGGAGTCAAGAGGTGGAGTCCGTGTTGATTGTTCTGCGTCACTGGCTCCGCCTACTGGGCGGAGTCAGTGCTGATTGGTGCTACAACCCGCCCCAGGAAAAGGGGAGAGGGGGTAACTCAGGTTGTTATTAATAATTCCCTTGGGGTGGATTAAAGTGAAACGACACTAAAGAATCGGTGTCTGAAAACATATACTGGCAAGGTTTATTTTAACAATTCTGTATCAACAGGCATGCTAGCAGTTTGGGTACTGTCATACCACAATGTGACACAGAGATAACCTTTGGGGGGGGGAAAGAAAATGCATAGGGGAGAGAAAGGCAGGATAAGAGCAAGGGAGAGTAAGAGAAAGAAAAGCTGAGAGTGGACAGATGTATATAGTCACCGCCCACGGGGTCCAGCGATGCTTCCATGTCTGTCAGTTGAAGTGGTGGCCTTGATCTGCCGGGGGTGAAGGAGGGAAGTCCCCATACTCCAAGAAGTTATGAGTTATAGCCATGATTAGTGTCACAGACCATGCCTCGAGCCTCCAACATCTTGAGGGTTGCAGTGTCTCTTCTAAGGTTAGGGAACAGGCTTTGGGCATAGCTTGCAGTTACTGTGTGGACCAATTGTCAGAGATTGAAGTGGTTAATGATTTATGCATTCTAGGAGACTTTTCAGGCTTTTGACTTGCATGATACCTCTGATGAGCAGTCGGGCCCCTCCCTCCCTCCAGTGCCGACGGTGTGAAGCCCTGAAAAGGCAAGAGCTGAGCTTACAGGCTTTTGACTGTTGATATATCTGATGAGGAATCAGGCCCCTCCCTCCCTCTGCTATGAGATGTTAGGGTTAGGGTTAGGGTTAAGGTTAGCATGGGTTAGGGTTTAGGTTTTAGGGTTTACGGTTTGGGGTTTAAGGTTGGGGTGTGGGTTTGGGTTAGGGTTTAGTGTTAGGGTTAGGATTAGGGTTAGGCAGAATCGGTCTCGATGCGCGATCTAACAATCGCGGGCTTAGCCCATTCCAGACACGCAGCGGTGCCCAATAAGCCCCTCTGGGGCCATAAGCCCGATTCACTGCCCACCGCTGTCAGAATCTTTTGCTTTTTCTCTTGGGTCTCTGCCATTGTTGTTGCTGTTCTGTTGCGTGTCTGGTAGAATACCCGCCGCCGTCCGGTATGTACTCTGCTTCTATAGAGCACTGGCCCCGCCCACTGGGTGGAGTCAAGAGGTGGAGTCAATGCTGATTGGACCGCGTCACTGGCTTTGCCTACTGGGCGGAGTCAGTGTTGATTGGTCCACACAGTAATTGCAAGCTATGCACAAACCTTTTTCCCCAACACTAACCCTAAAAAAGAGACTGCAAGCTATGCGCAAACCCGTTTCCCTAACCCTAAAAAAAACCTGCAAGCTATGCGCAAACCCTTTTCCCTACCCCTCGCCTTAAAAAAGAGACTGCAAGCTACTGAGGTTAGGGTTAGGGTTAGGGTTAGGGTTAGGGTTAGGGTTAGGGTAAGGGTTAGGGTTTAGGGTTAGGGTTAGGGTTTGGGTTAGGGCTAGGGTTAGGGTTAGGGTTAGGGTTAGGTTTTGAGTTAGGGTTAGGGTTAGAAAGGGTTAGGGTTAGGGTTAGGAAATTTAGGGTTAGGGTTAGAGTTAGCAAAAGTTAGGGTTAGGGTTAGGGTTAGGTTTAGGGTTAGCAAAAGACAGGGTTACTGTTAGGGTTAGGGTTAGGATTAGGGTTAGGGTTATGGGTAAGGGTTAGGGTTGGGAAGAATTTGCCTCAGTGTGCGATCTAACAATCGCAGTTTTAGCCCATTCCGGACACGCAGCAGTGCCCAATAAGCCCCTCTCAGGCTATAAGTCTGATTCACTGCCCACCACTGTCAGAATCTTTTGCTTTTTCTCTTGGGTCTCTGCCTTTGCTGTTGCTGTTCTGTTGCCTGTCTGGCAGAATACCCACCGCCGTCCAGTATGTACTCTGCTTCTATAGAGCACTGTCCCCTAAACCCAACATTAAAAGAGAGACTGGAAGCTATGCGCAAACCCTGTTCCCTAACCCTAACCCTAACCAAGAGACTGGAAGCTATGCGCAAACCCTGTTACCTAACCCTAACCTTAAAAAAGACACTGCAAGCTATGCGCAAACCCGGTTCCCTGACCCTAATCCTAAAAAAGAGAATGCAAGCTATGTGCAAACCCTGTTCCCTAACCTTAACTTTAAAAACGAGACTGCAAGCTATGCACAAAACCAGTTCCCTAACCCTAACTTTAAAAAAGAGACTGCAAGATACTCAGGTTAGGGTTAGGGTTAAGGTAAGGGTTAGGGTTGGGGTTGGGGTTTAGGGTTAGGGTTTAGGTTTAGGGTTAGGGTTAGGGTTAGGGTTAGGGTTAGGGTTAGGGTTAGGGTTAGGGTTAGGGTTAGGGTTAAGGTTAGGGTTAGGGTAAGGGTTAGGGGTTAGGGTTGGGGTTAGGGTTAGGGTTAGTCAGAATCTGTCTCAATGCGCGATCTAACTATCGCGGGTTTACCCCATTCCAGGAACGCAGTGGTGCCCAGTAAACCCCTCTCGGGCTATAAGCCCGATTCAGTGCCCACCGCTGTCAGAATCTTTTGCTTTTTCTCTTGGGTCTCTGCTTTTGCTGTTGCTGTTCTGTTGCGTGTCTGGCGGAATACCCACCGCCGTCCGGTATGTACTCTGCTTCTATAGAGCACTGGCCCCGCCCACTGGGTGGAGTCAAGAGGTGGAGTCCGTGTTGATTGTTCTGCGTCACTGGCTCCGCCTACTGGGCGGAGTCAGTGCTGATTGGTGCTACAACCCGCCCCAGGAAAAGGGGAGAGGGGGTAACTCAGGTTGTTATTAATAATTCCCTTGGGGTGGATTAAAGTGAAACGACACTAAAGAATCGGTGTCTGAAAACATATACTGGCAAGGTTTATTTTAACAATTCTGTATCAACAGGCATGCTAGCAGTTTGGGTACTGTCATACCACAATGTGACACAGAGATAACCTTTGGGGGGGGGAAAGAAAATGCATAGGGGAGAGAAAGGCAGGATAAGAGCAAGGGAGAGTAAGAGAAAGAAAAGCTGAGAGTGGACAGATGTATATAGTCACCGCCCACGGGGTCCAGCGATGCTTCCATGTCTGTCAGTTGAAGTGGTGGCCTTGATCTGCCGGGGGTGAAGGAGGGAAGTCCCCATACTCCAAGAAGTTATGAGTTATAGCCATGATTAGTGTCACAGACCATGCCTCGAGCCTCCAACATCTTGAGGGTTGCAGTGTCTCTTCTAAGGTTAGGGAACAGGCTTTGGGCATAGCTTGCAGTTACTGTGTGGACCAATTGTCAGAGATTGAAGTGGTTAATGATTTATGCATTCTAGGAGACTTTTCAGGCTTTTGACTTGCATGATACCTCTGATGAGCAGTCGGGCCCCTCCCTCCCTCCAGTGCCGACGGTGTGAAGCCCTGAAAAGGCAAGAGCTGAGCTTACAGGCTTTTGACTGTTGATATATCTGATGAGGAATCAGGCCCCTCCCTCCCTCTGCTATGAGATGTTAGGGTTAGGGTTAGGGTTAAGGTTAGCATGGGTTAGGGTTTAGGTTTTAGGGTTTACGGTTTGGGGTTTAAGGTTGGGGTGTGGGTTTGGGTTAGGGTTTAGTGTTAGGGTTAGGATTAGGGTTAGGCAGAATCGGTCTCGATGCGCGATCTAACTATCGCGGGCTTAGCCCATTCCAGACACGCAGCGGTGCCCAATAAGCCCCTCTGGGGCCATAAGCCCGATTCACTGCCCACCGCTGTCAGAATCTTTTGCTTTTTCTCTTGGGTCTCTGCCATTGTTGTTGCTGTTCTGTTGCGTGTCTGGTAGAATACCCGCCGCCGTCCGGTATGTACTCTGCTTCTATAGAGCACTGGCCCCGCCCACTGGGTGGAGTCAAGAGGTGGAGTCAATGCTGATTGGACCGCGTCACTGGCTTTGCCTACTGGGCGGAGTCAGTGCTGATTGGTCCACACAGTAATTGCAAGCTATGCACAAACCTTTTTCCCCAACACTAACCCTAAAAAAGAGACTGCAAGCTATGCGCAAACCCGTTTCCCTAACCCTAAAAAAAACCTGCAAGCTATGCGCAAACCCTTTTCCCTACCCCTCACCTTAAAAAGAGACTGCAAGCTACTAAGGTTAGGGTTAGGGTTAGGGTTAGGGTTAGGGTAAGGGTTAGGGTTTAGGGTTAGGGTTAGGGTTTGGGTTAGGGCTAGGGTTAGGGTTAGGGTTAGGGTTAGGTTTTGAGTTAGGGTTAGGGTTAGAAAGGGTTAGGGTTAGGGTTAGGAAATTTAGGGTTAGGGTTAGAGTTAGCAAAAGTTAGGGTTAGGGTTAGGGTTAGGTTTAGGGTTAGCAAAAGACAGGGTTACTGTTAGGGTTAGGGTTAGGATTAGGGTTAGGGTTATGGGTAAGGGTTAGGGTTGGGAAGAATTTGCCTCAGTGTGCGATCTAACAATCGCAGTTTTAGCCCATTCCGGACACGCAGCGGTGCCCAATAAGCCCCTCTCAGGCTATAAGTCTGATTCACTGCCCACCACTGTCAGAATCTTTTGCTTTTTCTCTTGGGTCTCTGCCTTTGCTGTTGCTGTTCTGTTGCCTGTCTGGCAGAATACCCACCGCCGTCCAGTATGTACTCTGCTTCTATAGAGCACTGTCCCCTAAACCCAACATTAAAAGAGAGACTGGAAGCTATGCGCAAACCCTGTTCCCTAACCCTAACCCTAACCAAGAGACTGGAAGCTATGCGCAAACCCTGTTACCTAACCCTAACCTTAAAAAAGACACTGCAAGCTATGCGCAAACCCGGTTCCCTGACCCTAATCCTAAAAAAGAGAATGCAAGCTATGTGCAAACCCTGTTCCCTAACCTTAACTTTAAAAACGAGACTGCAAGCTATGCACAAAACCAGTTCCCTAACCCTAACTTTAAAAAAGAGACTGCAAGATAATCAGGTTAGGGTTAGGGTTAGGGTAAGGGTTAGGGTTAGGGTTAGGGTTTAGGGTTAGGGTTTAGGTTTAGGGTTAGGGTTAGGGTTAGGGTTAGGGTTAGGGTTAGGGTTAGGGTTAGGGTTAGGGTTAGGGTAAGGGTTAGGGGTTAGGGTTGGGGTTAGGGTTAGGGTTAGTCAGAATCTGTCTCAATGCGCGATCTAACTATCGCGGGTTTACCCCATTCCAGGAACGCAGTGGTGCCCAGTAAACCACTCTCGGGCTTGTCCTAGTTAGGACAGCTGAGATCAGTTCATCATGGTGGGTGTAACCCAAAACTGTATTCTATAGCCTTCCATGTCATTTCCCAGAAACTAGACTATTGTTGCCAATAGACTATTCGCACCCTCTGCCCATAGAGCCTGACTCCTCAGGCTATAAACTAGGTGTTAAGAGGCCTGTGAGATAGAAGGATGTTTCTGTCCTCACACCCTTTGTGAACTCCCCGCCCTGAGGAGAGTACCAAGCATTCCTGCCTGAACTGGAGGATATATAATCTTGGAGTTTTGGAACATTTTTCAACCCACTCGTGGGATCCAGAGGACGGCTGCATCTCATCGCTCTCAACCAGACTTAGACCACCACTGGACTGCGATCACCAGTTCTGGCCAGACTGCAGCAGCTCTCCCACCAGCAGGTTCTTCCCCTCTCCCTTTACTTTGGACTCAAACAGGGCCCAAGGAACACCACTTTGTTCAGGCCCCAGGGTACTGGGTTACACATTTGGGTTTTTGTGGGTTGAGACCAATTGTTTGTTTGTATTATTGTACTTACTGTATTATTTTAATAAATTGTTATTCTGACTTATAATCTCTCCTTTGAGTTGGGTTCATTCCCCCTGCTGGTTAACTTTTAAACTTGCACATTTTGGCGCCCAAACGTCGGGCAGAGAGAGAGAAGTCAGAATCACAATTTCATTTGAAGCATTTGTCTATTTGAATATAGAAACTCCCTGATCACCATGTTGTTTGATGCACTCACATGGATGTTGTATTTGAGCCTGTTCATATTTCCACAGATGGCGTATTATTTGCCTGTTTTGATGCTCTCTTTAAGACCAGGGAGAGGGATCCAAATTGCTTTATTAGTATATTATGTTTATGTCATTCTAACATCAGAAGCAATGAGTTTCATTGTAAATGTGTATTCAGTCCTGTTTGCCTGTCCTGGTTTGGGTTGCTACCTCTGGGGCCTCATTAAAAATCGTACCCAGCTTTTTGGGGGAACAGGGGTGGATGGTTTCCAGCCTCCCACCTCCTTCTTCCCCTTCAGACCTGCTAAAACAGTTTTTGAAAATATTGAGTTCCCTTTTGATGTTAAGGACAGCATAATGTTATTGTTAGTGTTGCTCTGTCTGCTCTGTACTGTGTACACCATGTTTAGGGTCAGAAAAGTGCCTTTTAGGGAGGTTGGTTGGACACCTGCCCTGGGAGCAGATAATGCTGAGTGGCACGGGAAGTGGGAGGACATCAGCCAGTATTTGGAAAAGTTTTCTCCTCCAATGATCTGGAAATTCACCCCTGAACAACTGCAGGATCCTGTTAGCATGATAAGACTGGTGAAGGAAAAATGCTCTGGCAGCTCCAGAGATGGCCAGCTCACAGCAACCTGCTGGGCCCTGGCCACTGCCTACCGGGCACTGCTTGACATGATACAGCACTGTCAGGGCGAGGAGAGAAGGACCAAATCCGCAGACACCACGTCCACCCAAACCACAGCTGAGTCAGAGGGAGAAAGAAATGAACCAACCAGCACCGTGTCCACACAAACCATCGAGGAGCCAGAAGAACAAGCAAAACCAATAGCAGTCGCCCCTGTCCAGAAAAGGAAATCAAAGACTAAATCAGTTCGCATAGCAAATGATGACGAAGAGGCGGGACCTTCACATCCACCGGAGGAGACAGAGCCAGAAATAATCACTCGGTCCCTATCCCTGGGTGAGCTACGTGAGCTCCGGAGAGAGTTCACACGACAGGCGAACGAGTCCATTCTGACCTGGCTGCTCCGAATCTGGGATGCCGCAGCTAACGATACGATCCTAGATGGGAGTGAAGCCAGACAGCTGGGATCCCTGTCTCGAGATGTAGTCATTGATCAGGGGATTGGAAGGAGGCAGGAAACTCTCAGCCTCTGGCGGCGACTGTTGTCCAGTGTGAGGGAGAGATACCTTTGCAAGGAGGACCTCCACGTACAGCAAGGACAGTGGAACACGATGGAACAAGGTATCCGGTGCTTAAGGGAGTTAGCTGTACTGGAGATAATCTTTTCAGAGGATGAAAGATTCCCTAAGAGTCCAGATGGCGTACAGTGCACCTCCCAAATGTGGTTAAAGTTTGCACGACTCGGGCCAGAAATGTATTCCCGCTACTTAGCAACGCTGCAATGGAGGGAGGGAGAGGACAAGGTGGGAGCATTGGTTAGCAAACTCAGGATTTATGAAGACACTGTCACCGCCCCATTACGAGCCCACGTCTCATCTGTGGAAACCAAACTGGCTGAACACGTCCGAAGCCTAGAAGAGAAAATTGAAGAGGGACACCAGAAGCTAAGAGAAGAAATTAAGGAAGGGATTTTCCATATCTCGCCAGGACGAACAAGAGTCTCTGCTATCAGGAGCCAGCGTCCCCCAGCTAAGGAGAGAAGGTACACTCCACGTAGCGATCTATGGTTTTACCTCCGTGAGCATGGAGAAGATATGAGGAAGTGGGATGGGAAACCCACCTCTTCCTTAGCAGCCCGGGTACGTGAACTGAAAAGAGGAACAAATACCATAAAGAACTCTTCAAGGGTAAACGTTGCTCCAGTCTCTCGTGGGCAAGACTCCAGACGGTACAGGAATGGTGATACGTCTGATCCTCTCGAAGGGACCTCCAGGTCATACCCACAAGAAGAGCACAATGAGTACCATGACCAGGACTAGGGGTGCCCTGCCTCTAGCCAGGTAGAGGAGAGGGACAATCGAGTCTATTGGACTGTGTGGATTCGGTGGCCTGGCACATCAGAGCCACAAAGATATAAGGCTTTAGTGGACACTGGCGCACAATGTACATTAATACCATCAAGATACGTAGGGGCAGAATCCATCTCTATTTCTGGGGTGACAGGGGGATCCCAACAGCTGACTGTACTGGAAGCTGAAGTGAGCCTGACTGGGAAGGAATGGCACAGACACCCCATCGTGACTGGTCCAGAGGCCCCGTGTATCCTTGGCATAGATTACCTGAGGAGTGGGTATTTCAAAGACCCAAAAGGACTTCGTTGGGCTTTTGGCATAGCTGCTGTGGAGACGGAGGAAATCAGACAGTTGAACACCTTGCCTGGTCTCTCAGAGGACCCCTCTGCTGTGGGACTGCTGAAGGTTGAAGAACAATTGGTACCGATAGCCACAGCAACAGTGCACCGTCGGCAATACCGCACCGACCGAGACTCTGTGACCCCTATACAAAAGATGATCCGTGAACTGGAGACCCAGGGGGTGGTCAGCAAGACTCGCTCACCCTTTAATAGCCCTATATGGCCAGTGCGTAAGTCCAGCGGAGAGTGGAGGCTGACGGTGGATTACCGTGGACTCAATGAAGTCACACCACCCCTGAGTGCTGCTGTGCCGGACATGTTGGAGCTCCAGTACGAGCTGGAGTCCAAGGAAGCCAAGTGGTATGCCACCATTGACATAGCCAATGCCTTTTTCTCCATTCCTTTGGCAGCGGAGTGCAGGCCACAATTTGCTTTCACTTGGAGAGGTGTGCAGTACACCTGGAATCGACTGCCTCAGGGGTGGAAACACAGTCCCAGCATTTGCCACGGACTGATCCAGACTGCACTGGAAAAGGGTGAGGCTCCAGAGCACCTACAGTACATTGATGACATCATTGTATGGGGGAACACAGCGGGCGAAGTCTTCGAGAAAGGAGAGAAGATAATCCAGATTCTCCTAAGAGCCGGTTTTGCCATTAAACGGAGTAAGGTCAAGGGACCTGCTCAGGAAATTCAGTTCCTAGGAGTGAAGTGGCAAGATGGACGCCGTCTAATTCCAATGGAGGTGATTAACAAAATAGCAGCCATGTCCCCACCAACCAGCAAGAAGGAAACACAGGCTTTCCTAGGCGCTGTGGGCTTTTGGAGGATGCATATCCCCGAGTATAGTCAGATTGTAAGCCCTCTCTACCTTGTGACACGGAAGAAAAATGATTTCCAGTGGGGCCCCGAACAACAACAAGCCTTTGAACAAATTAAACAGGAGATTGCCCATGCAGTAGCCCTTGGGCCAGTAAGGACAGGACAGGACGTGAAGAACGTGCTCTACACCGCAGCCGGGGAGAATGGCCCTTCTTGGAGCCTCTGGCAGAAAGTGCCTGGGGAGACCCGAGGACGACCGCTAGGATTCTGGAGTCGGGGATACAAAGGATCTGAAGCCAGCTATACACCAACTGAGAAAGAGATCCTGGCTGCCTACGAAGGAGTTCGAGCTGCCTCAGAAGTAATCGGCACCGAAGCGCAGCTCCTCCTGGCACCCCGACTACCAGTGCTGGGCTGGATGTTCAAGGGAAGAGTTCCTTCCACACATCATGCCACCGATGCCACATGGAGTAAGTGGATGGCTCTGATCACGCAGCGAACCCGGATAGGGAATCCTAATCGCCCTGGGATTCTGGAAATTATCACCAATTGGCCCGAAGGTGAGAGTTTCGGACTATCCTCTGAAGAAGAGGAGGAGAAGGTGACACGGGCTGAGGAGGCCCCACCATATGACAAGCTACCAGCAGATGAAAGGCGATATGTGCTCTTCACGGATGGCTCCTGCCGCATTGTAGGGACAAACCGAAAATGGAAGGCAGCTGTATGGAGTCCCACACGGCGAGTTGCAGAAGCGACCGAAGGACAAGGTGGGTCAAGTCAGTTTGCAGAGCTTAAAGCCGTTCAGTTGGCTTTGGATATAGCTGAACGAGAGAAGTGGCCAAGACTCTATCTCTACACTGACTCATGGATGGTGGCCAATGCTCTGTGGGGATGGCTGGAAAGATGGAAAAAGGCCAACTGGCAGCGCCAAGGGAAACCCATCTGGGCGGCGGAGATGTGGCAGGACATCGCTGGCCGGGTAGAGAAGCTGAGTGTGAAGGTCCGTCACGTAGACGCTCATGTAGGCAAGAAACGGGCTAATGAGGAGCATTGTAACAACGAGCAGGCGGACCGAGCTGCCAGGATTAAAGTCTCTCAGGTAGATCTGGATTGGCAGCACAAAGGAGAATTATTTCTGGCTCGATGGGCCCATGACGCCTCCGGTCACCAGGGGAGAGATGCAACATACAGATGGGCTCGTGACCGAGGGGTGGACTTAACCAAGGACATTGTCTCACAGGTCATCCATGACTGTGAGACATGTGCTGCCATCAAGCAGGCCAAGCGGGTGAAGCCTCTATGGTATGGTGGACGGTGGTCAAAGTACAGGTATGGGGAAGCCTGGCAAGTTGACTACATCACGCTCCCCAAAACCCGCCAAGGCAAGCACTACGTACTGACCATGGTAGAAGGAAGCACTGGATGGTTGGAGACATACCCCGTGCCTCATGCCACTGCCCGGAATACCATCCTGGGCCTTGAAAAACAAGTCCTGTGGCGACACGGCACCCCGGAGAGAATTGAGTCTGATAATGGGACCCATTTCAAGAATGGCCTTATAGACACCTGGGCCAAAGAGCACGGCATTGAGTGGGTGTATCATATCCCCTACCATGCACCAGCTGCTGGAAAAGTTGAGCGGTGCAACGGACTGCTGAAAACCACTCTGAAGGCACTGTGTGGGGAGACTCTCAAACACTGGGAGCTGCATTTAGCAAAGGCCACCTGGTTGGTCAACACCCGAGGTTCCATCAATCGAGCTGGCCCTGCCCAATCAGAACTTTTGCATACTGTAGATGGAGATAAAGTCCCCGTGGTACATATGAGAGGAATGTTAGGGAAGACTGTTTGGATTAGTCCCACCTCAAGCAAAGGCAAACCCATCCAAGGGATTGTTTTTGCTCAGGGACCTGGTTCCACCTGGTGGGTAATGCAAAAAGATGGGGAGACACATTGTGTACCACAAGGGGACCTAATTTTGAGTGAGAATGGTCTGTAATGTTTCATTGTATATATATATATAGATAGATAGATAGATAGATAGATGTATATAGTTTTAAAGGGATATAGTTTTTAAAGGGGGTTAATTTGGGCATGACATGGATGGCATAGAATAAGGGGTGGATAATGTCCTAGTTAGGACAGCTGAGATCAGTTCATCATGGTGGGTGTAACCCAAAACTGTATTCTATAGCCTTCCATGTCATTTCCCAGAAACTAGACTATTGTTGTCAATAGACTATTCGCACCCTCTGCCCATAGAGCATGGTGGGTGTAACCCAAAACTGTATTCTATAGCCTTCCATGTCATTTCCCAGAAACTAGACTATTGTTGCCAATAGACTATTCGCACCCTCTGCCCATAGAGCCTGACTCCTCAGGCTATAAACTAGGTGTTAAGAGGCCTGTGAGATAGAAGGATGTTTCTGTCCTCACACCCTTTGTGAACTCCCCGCCCTGAGGAGAGTACCAAGCATTCCTGCCTGAACTGGAGGATATATAATCTTGGAGTTTTGGAACATTTTTCAACCCACTCGTGGGATCCAGAGGACGGCTGCATCTCATCGCTCTCAACCAGACTTAGACCACCACTGGACTGCGATCACCAGTTCTGGCCAGACTGCAGCAGCTCTCCCACCAGCAGGTTCTTCCCCTCTCCCTTTACTTTGGACTCAAACAGGGCCCAAGGAACACCACTTTGTTCAGGCCCCAGGGTACTGGGTTACACATTTGGGTTTTTGTGGGTTGAGACCAATTGTTTGTTTGTATTATTGTACTTACTGTATTATTTTAATAAATTGTTATTCTGACTTATAATCTCTCCTTTGAGTTGGGTTCATTCCCCCTGCTGGTTAACTTTTAAACTTGCACAGGGCTATAAGCCCGATTCAGTGCCCACCGCTGTCAGAATCTTTTGCTTTTTCTCTTGGGTCTCTGCTTTTGCTGTTGCTGTTCTGTTGCGTGTCTGGCAGAATACCCACCGCCGTCCGGTATGTACTCTGCTTCTCTAGAGCACTGGCCCCGCCCACTGGGTGGAGTCAAGAGGTGGAGTCCGTGTTGATTATTCTGCGTCACTGGCTCCGCCTACTGGGCGGAGTCAGTGCTGATTGGTGCTACAACCCGCCCCAGGAAAAGGGGAGAGGGGGTAACTCAGGTTGTTATTAATAATTCCCTTGGGGTGGATTAAAGTGAAACGACACTAAATAATCGGTGTCTGAAAACATATACTGGCAAGGTTTATTTTAACAATTCTGTATCAACAGGCATGCTAGCAGTTTGGGTACTGTCATACCACAATGTGACACAGAGATAACCTTTGGGGGGGGGGAAAGAAAATGCATAGGGGAGAGAAAGGCAGGATAAGAGCAAGGGAGAGTAAGAGAAAGAAAAGCTGAGAGTGGACAGATGTATATAGTCACCGCCCACGGGGTCCAGCGATGCTTCCATGTCTGTCAGTTGAAGTGGTGGCCTTGATCTGCCGGGGGTGAAGGAGGGAAGTCCCCATACTCCAAGAAGTTATGAGTTATAGCCATGATTAGTGTCACAGACCATGCCTCGAGCCTCCAACATCTTGAGGGTTGCAGTGTCTCTTCTAAGGTTAGGGAACAGGCTTTGGGCATAGCTTGCAGTTACTGTGTGGACCAATTGTCAGAGATTGAAGTGGTTAATGATTTATGCATTCTAGGAGACTTTTCAGGCTTTTGACTTGCATGATACCTCTGATGAGCAGTCGGGCCCCTCCCTCCCTCCAGTGCCGACGGTGTGAAGCCCTGAAAAGGCAAGAGCTGAGCTTACAGGCTTTTGACTGTTGATATATCTGATGAGGAATCAGGCCCCTCCCTCCCTCTGCTATGAGATGTTAGGGTTAGGGTTAGGGTTAAGGTTAGCATGGGTTAGGGTTTAGGTTTTAGGGTTTACGGTTTGGGGTTTAAGGTTGGGGTGTGGGTTTGGGTTAGGGTTTAGTGTTAGGGTTAGGATTAGGGTTAGGCAGAATCGGTCTCGATGCGCGATCTAACTATCGCGGGCTTAGCCCATTCCAGACACGCAGCAGTGCCCAATAAGCCCCTCTGGGGCCATAAGCCCGATTCACTGCCCACCGCTGTCAGAATCTTTTGCTTTTTCTCTTGGGTCTCTGCCATTGTTGTTGCTGTTCTGTTGCGTGTCTGGTAGAATACCCGCCGCCGTCCGGTATGTACTCTGCTTCTATAGAGCACTGGCCCCGCGCACTGGGTGGAGTCAAGAGGTGGAGTCAATGCTGATTGGACCGCGTCACTGGCTTTGCCTACTGGGCGGAGTCAGTGCTGATTGGTCCACACAGTAATTGCAAGCTATGCACAAACCTTTTTCCCCAACACTAACCCTAAAAAAGAGACTGCAAGCTATGCGCAAACCCGTTTCCCTAACCCTAAAAAAAACCTGCAAGCTATGCGCAAACCCTTTTCCCTACCCCTCACCTTAAAAAAGAGACTGCAAGCTACTGAGGTTAGGGTTAGGGTTAGGGTTAGGGTTAGGGTTAGGGTTAGGGTAAGGGTTAGGGTTTAGGGTTAGGGTTAGGGTTTGGGTTAGGGCTAGGGTTAGGGTTAGGGTTAGGGTTAGGTTTTGAGTTAGGGTTAGGGTTAGAAAGGGTTAGGGTTAGGGTTAGGAAATTTAGGGTTAGGGTTAGAGTTAGCAAAAGTTAGGGTTAGGGTTAGGGTTAGGTTTAGGGTTAGCAAAAGACAGGGTTACTGTTAGGGTTAGGGTTAGGATTAGGGTTAGGGTTATGGGTAAGGGTTAGGGTTGGGAAGAATTTGCCTCAGTGTGCGATCTAACAATCGCAGTTTTAGCCCATTCCGGACACGCAGCGGTGCCCAATAAGCCCCTCTCAGGCTATAAGTCTGATTCACTGCCCACCATTGTCAGAATCTTTTGCTTTTTCTCTTGGGTCTCTGCCTTTGCTGTTGCTGTTCTGTTGCCTGTCTGGCAGAATACCCACCGCCGTCCAGTATGTACTCTGCTTCTATAGAGCACTGTCCCCTAAACCCAACATTAAAAGAGAGACTGGAAGCTATGCGCAAACCCTGTTCCCTAACCCTAACCCTAACCAAGAGACTGGAAGCTATGCGCAAACCCTGTTACCTAACCCTAACCTTAAAAAAGACACTGCAAGCTATGCGCAAACCCGGTTCCCTGAACCTAATCCTAAAAAAGAGAATGCAAGCTATGTGCAAACCCTGTTCCCTAACCTTAACTTTAAAAACGAGACTGCAAGCTATGCACAAAACCAGTTCCCTAACCCTAACTTTAAAAAAGAGACTGCAAGATACTCAGGTTAGGGTTAGGGTTAGGGTAAGGGTTAGGGTTGGGGTTGGGGTTTAGGGTTAGGGTTTAGGTTTAGGGTTAGGGTTAGGGTTAGGGTTAGGGTTAGGGTTAGGGTTAGGGTTAGGGGTTAGGGTTGGGGTTAGGGTTAGGGTTAGTCAGAATCTGTCTCAATGCGCGATCTAACTATCGCGGGTTTACCCCATTCCAGGAACGCAGTGGTGCCCAGTAAACCCCTCTCGGGCTATAAGCCCGATTCAGTGCCCACCGCTGTCAGAATCTTTTGCTTTTTCTCTTGGGTCTCTGCTTTTGCTGTTGCTGTTCTGTTGCGTGTCTGGCAGAATACCCACCGCCGTCCGGTATGTACTCTGCTTCTCTAGAGCACTGGCCCCGCCCACTGGGTGGAGTCAAGAGGTGGAGTCCGTGTTGATTGTTCTGCGTCACTGGCTCCGCCTACTGGGCGGAGTCAGTGCTGATTGGTGCTACAACCCGCCCCAGGAAAAGGGGAGAGGGGGTAACTCAGGTTGTTATTAATAATTCCCTTGGGGTGGATTAAAGTGAAACGACACTAAAGAATCGGTGTCTGAAAACATATACTGGCAAGGTTTATTTTAACAATTCTGTATCAACAGGCATGCTAGCAGTTTGGGTACTGTCATACCACAATGTGACACAGAGATAACCTTTGGGGGGGGGAAAGAAAATGCATAGGGGAGAGAAAGGCAGGATAAGAGCAAGGGAGAGTAAGAGAAAGAAAAGCTGAGAGTGGACAGATGTATATAGTCACCGCCCACGGGGTCCAGCGATGCTTCCATGTCTGTCAGTTGAAGTGGTGGCCTTGATCTGCCGGGGGTGAAGGAGGGAAGTCCCCATACTCCAAGAAGTTATGAGTTATAGCCATGATTAGTGTCACAGACCATGCCTCGAGCCTCCAACATCTTGAGGGTTGCAGTGTCTCTTCTAAGGTTAGGGAACAGGCTTTGGGCATAGCTTGCAGTTACTGTGTGGACCAATTGTCAGAGATTGAAGTGGTTAATGATTTATGCATTCTAGGAGACTTTTCAGGCTTTTGACTTGCATGATACCTCTGATGAGCAGTCGGGCCCCTCCCTCCCTCCAGTGCCGACGGTGTGAAGCCCTGAAAAGGCAAGAGCTGAGCTTACAGGCTTTTGACTGTTGATATATCTGATGAGGAATCAGGCCCCTCCCTCCCTCTGCTATGAGATGTTAGGGTTAGGGTTAGGGTTAAGGTTAGCATGGGTTAGGGTTTAGGTTTTAGGGTTTACGGTTTGGGGTTTAAGGTTGGGGTGTGGGTTTGGGTTAGGGTTTAGTGTTAGGGTTAGGATTAGGGTTAGGCAGAATCGGTCTCGATGCGCGATCTAACTATCGCGGGCTTAGCCCATTCCAGACACGCAGCGGTGCCCAATAAGCCCCTCTGGGGCCATAAGCCCGATTCACTGCCCACCGCTGTCAGAATCTTTTGCTTTTTCTCTTGGGTCTCTGCCATTGTTGTTGCTGTTCTGTTGCGTGTCTGGTAGAATACCCGCCGCCGTCCGGTATGTACTCTGTTTCTATAGAGCACTGGCCCCGCGCACTGGGTGGAGTCAAGAGGTGGAGTCAATGCTGATTGGACCGCGTCACTGGCTTTGCCTACTGGGCGGAGTCAGTGCTGATTGGTCCACACAGTAATTGCAAGCTATGCACAAACCTTTTTCCCCAACACTAACCCTAAAAAAGAGACTGCAAGCTATGCGCAAACCCGTTTCCCTAACCCTAAAAAAAACCTGCAAGCTATGCGCAAACCCTTTTCCCTACCCCTCGCCTTAAAAAAGAGACTGCAAGCTACTGAGGTTAGGGTTAGGGTTAGGGTTAGGGTTAGGGTTAGGGTTAGGGTAAGGGTTAGGGTTTAGGGTTAGGGTTAGGGTTTGGGTTAGGGCTAGGGTTAGGGTTAGGGTTAGGGTTAGGTTTTGAGTTAGGGTTAGGGTTAGAAAGGGTTAGGGTTAGGGTTAGGAAATTTAGGGTTAGGGTTAGAGTTAGCAAAAGTTAGGGTTAGGGTTAGGGTTAGGTTTAGGGTTAGCAAAAGACAGGGTTACTGTTAGGGTTAGGGTTAGGATTAGGGTTAGGGTTATGGGTAAGGGTTAGGGTTGGGAAGAATTTGCCTCAGTGTGCGATCTAACAATCGCAGTTTTAGCCCATTCCGGACACGCAGCGGTGCCCAATAAGCCCCTCTCAGGCTATAAGTCTGATTCACTGCCCACCATTGTCAGAATCTTTTGCTTTTTCTCTTGGGTCTCTGCCTTTGCTGTTGCTGTTCTGTTGCCTGTCTGGCAGAATACCCACCGCCGTCCAGTATGTACTCTGCTTCTATAGAGCACTGTCCCCTAAACCCAACATTAAAAGAGAGACTGGAAGCTATGCGCAAACCCTGTTCCCTAACCCTAACCCTAACCAAGAGACTGGAAGCTATGCGCAAACCCTGTTACCTAACCCTAACCTTAAAAAAGACACTGCAAGCTATGCGCAAACCCGGTTCCCTGAACCTAATCCTAAAAAAGAGAATGCAAGCTATGTGCAAACCCTGTTCCCTAACCTTAACTTTAAAAACGAGACTGCAAGCTATGCACAAAACCAGTTCCCTAACCCTAACTTTAAAAAAGAGACTGCAAGATACTCAGGTTAGGGTTAGGGTTAGGGTAAGGGTTAGGGTTGGGGTTGGGGTTTAGGGTTAGGGTTTAGGTTTAGGGTTAGGGTTAGGGTTAGGGTTAGGGTTAGGGTTAGGGTTAGGGTTAGGGTTAGGGTTAGGGTTAGGGTTCGGGTTAGGGTTAAGGTTAGGGTTAGGGTAAGGGTTAGGGGTTAGGGTTGGGGTTAGGGTTAGGGTTAGTCAGAATCTGTCTCAATGCGCGATCTAACTATCGCGGGTTTACCCCATTCCAGGAACGCAGTGGTGCCCAGTAAACCCCTCTCGGGCTATAAGCCCGATTCAGTGCCCACCGCTGTCAGAATCTTTTGCTTTTTCTCTTGGGTCTCTGCCATTGTTGTTGCTGTTCTGTTAGCTGTCTGGCAGAATACCCACCGCCGTCCGGTATGTACTCTGCTTCTATAGAGCACTGGCCCCGCGCACTGGGTGGAGTCAAGAGGTGGAGTCAATGCTGATTGGACCGCGTCACTGGCTTTGCCTACTGGGCGGAGTCAGTGTTGATTGGTCCACACAGTAATTGCAAGCTATGCACAAACCTTTTTCCCCAACACTAACCCTAAAAAAGAGACTGCAAGCTATGCGCAAACCCGTTTCCCTAACCCTAAAAAAAACCTGCAAGCTATGCGCAAACCCTTTTCCCTACCCCTCGCCTTAAAAAAGAGACTGCAAGCTACTGAGGTTAGGGTTAGGGTTAGGGTTAGGGTTAGGGTTAGGGTTAGGGTTAGGGTAAGGGTTAGGGTTTAGGGTTAGGGTTAGGGTTTGGGTTAGGGCTAGGGTTAGGGTTAGGGTTAGGGTTAGGTTTTGAGTTAGGGTTAGGGTTAGAAAGGGTTAGGGTTAGGGTTAGGAAATTTAGGGTTAGGGTTAGAGTTAGCAAAAGTTAGGGTTAGGGTTAGGGTTAGGTTTAGGGTTAGCAAAAGACAGGGTTACTGTTAGGGTTAGGGTTAGGATTAGGGTTAGGGTTATGGGTAAGGGTTAGGGTTGGGAAGAATTTGCCTCAGTGTGCGATCTAACAATCGCAGTTTTAGCCCATTCCGGACACGCAGCGGTGCCCAATAAGCCCCTCTCAGGCTATAAGTCTGATTCACTGCCCACCACTGTCAGAATCTTTTGCTTTTTCTCTTGGGTCTCTGCCTTTGCTGTTGCTGTTCTGTTGCCTGTCTGGCAGAATACCCACCGCCGTCCAGTATGTACTCTGCTTCTATAGAGCACTGTCCCCTAAACCCAACATTAAAAGAGAGACTGGAAGCTATGCGCAAACCCTGTTCCCTAACCCTAACCCTAACCAAGAGACTGGAAGCTATGCGCAAACCCTGTTACCTAACCCTAACCTTAAAAAAGACACTGCAAGCTATGCGCAAACCCGGTTCCCTGACCCTAATCCTAAAAAAGAGAATGCAAGCTATGTGCAAACCCTGTTCCCTAACCTTAACTTTAAAAACGAGACTGCAAGCTATGCACAAAACCAGTTCCCTAACCCTAACTTTAAAAAAGAGACTGCAAGATAATCAGGTTAGGGTTAGGGTTAGGGTAAGGGTTAGGGTTAGGGTTAGGGTTTAGGGTTAGGGTTTAGGTTTAGGGTTAGGGTTAGGGTTAGGGTTAGGGTTAGGGTTAGGGTTAGGGTTAGGGTTAGGGTTAGGGTTAGGGTAAGGGTTAGGGGTTAGGGTTGGGGTTAGGGTTAGGGTTAGTCAGAATCTGTCTCAATGCGCGATCTAACTATCGCGGGTTTACCCCATTCCAGGAACGCAGTGGTGCCCAGTAAACCACTCTCGGGCTTGTCCTAGTTAGGACAGCTGAGATCAGTTCATCATGGTGGGTGTAACCCAAAACTGTATTCTATAGCCTTCCATGTCATTTCCCAGAAACTAGACTATTGTTGCCAATAGACTATTCGCACCCTCTGCCCATAGAGCCTGACTCCTCAGGCTATAAACTAGGTGTTAAGAGGCCTGTGAGATAGAAGGATGTTTCTGTCCTCACACCCTTTGTGAACTCCCCGCCCTGAGGAGAGTACCAAGCATTCCTGCCTGAACTGGAGGATATATAATCTTGGAGTTTTGGAACATTTTTCAACCCACTCGTGGGATCCAGAGGACGGCTGCATCTCATCGCTCTCAACCAGACTTAGACCACCACTGGACTGCGATCACCAGTTCTGGCCAGACTGCAGCAGCTCTCCCACCAGCAGGTTCTTCCCCTCTCCCTTTACTTTGGACTCAAACAGGGCCCAAGGAACACCACTTTGTTCAGGCCCCAGGGTACTGGGTTACACATTTGGGTTTTTGTGGGTTGAGACCAATTGTTTGTTTGTATTATTGTACTTACTGTATTATTTTAATAAATTGTTATTCTGACTTATAATCTCTCCTTTGAGTTGGGTTCATTCCCCCTGCTGGTTAACTTTTAAACTTGCACATTTTGGCGCCCAAACGTCGGGCAGAGAGAGAGAAGTCAGAATCACAATTTCATTTGAAGCATTTGTCTATTTGAATATAGAAACTCCCTGATCACCATGTTGTTTGATGCACTCACATGGATGTTGTATTTGAGCCTGTTCATATTTCCACAGATGGCGTATTATTTGCCTGTTTTGATGCTCTCTTTAAGACCAGGGAGAGGGATCCAAATTGCTTTATTAGTATATTATGTTTATGTCATTCTAACATCAGAAGCAATGAGTTTCATTGTAAATGTGTATTCAGTCCTGTTTGCCTGTCCTGGTTTGGGTTGCTACCTCTGGGGCCTCATTAAAAATCGTACCCAGCTTTTTGGGGGAACAGGGGTGGATGGTTTCCAGCCTCCCACCTCCTTCTTCCCCTTCAGACCTGCTAAAACAGTTTTTGAAAATATTGAGTTCCCTTTTGATGTTAAGGACAGCATAATGTTATTGTTAGTGTTGCTCTGTCTGCTCTGTACTGTGTACACCATGTTTAGGGTCAGAAAAGTGCCTTTTAGGGAGGTTGGTTGGACACCTGCCCTGGGAGCAGATAATGCTGAGTGGCACGGGAAGTGGGAGGACATCAGCCAGTATTTGGAAAAGTTTTCTCCTCCAATGATCTGGAAATTCACCCCTGAACAACTGCAGGATCCTGTTAGCATGATAAGACTGGTGAAGGAAAAATGCTCTGGCAGCTCCAGAGATGGCCAGCTCACAGCAACCTGCTGGGCCCTGGCCACTGCCTACCGGGCACTGCTTGACATGATACAGCACTGTCAGGGCGAGGAGAGAAGGACCAAATCCGCAGACACCACGTCCACCCAAACCACAGCTGAGTCAGAGGGAGAAAGAAATGAACCAACCAGCACCGTGTCCACACAAACCATCGAGGAGCCAGAAGAACAAGCAAAACCAATAGCAGTCGCCCCTGTCCAGAAAAGGAAATCAAAGACTAAATCAGTTCGCATAGCAAATGATGACGAAGAGGCGGGACCTTCACATCCACCGGAGGAGACAGAGCCAGAAATAATCACTCGGTCCCTATCCCTGGGTGAGCTACGTGAGCTCCGGAGAGAGTTCACACGACAGGCGAACGAGTCCATTCTGACCTGGCTGCTCCGAATCTGGGATGCCGCAGCTAACGATACGATCCTAGATGGGAGTGAAGCCAGACAGCTGGGATCCCTGTCTCGAGATGTAGTCATTGATCAGGGGATTGGAAGGAGGCAGGAAACTCTCAGCCTCTGGCGGCGACTGTTGTCCAGTGTGAGGGAGAGATACCTTTGCAAGGAGGACCTCCACGTACAGCAAGGACAGTGGAACACGATGGAACAAGGTATCCGGTGCTTAAGGGAGTTAGCTGTACTGGAGATAATCTTTTCAGAGGATGAAAGATTCCCTAAGAGTCCAGATGGCGTACAGTGCACCTCCCAAATGTGGTTAAAGTTTGCACGACTCGGGCCAGAAATGTATTCCCGCTACTTAGCAACGCTGCAATGGAGGGAGGGAGAGGACAAGGTGGGAGCATTGGTTAGCAAACTCAGGATTTATGAAGACACTGTCACCGCCCCATTACGAGCCCACGTCTCATCTGTGGAAACCAAACTGGCTGAACACGTCCGAAGCCTAGAAGAGAAAATTGAAGAGGGACACCAGAAGCTAAGAGAAGAAATTAAGGAAGGGATTTTCCATATCTCGCCAGGACGAACAAGAGTCTCTGCTATCAGGAGCCAGCGTCCCCCAGCTAAGGAGAGAAGGTACACTCCACGTAGCGATCTATGGTTTTACCTCCGTGAGCATGGAGAAGATATGAGGAAGTGGGATGGGAAACCCACCTCTTCCTTAGCAGCCCGGGTACGTGAACTGAAAAGAGGAACAAATACCATAAAGAACTCTTCAAGGGTAAACGTTGCTCCAGTCTCTCGTGGGCAAGACTCCAGACGGTACAGGAATGGTGATACGTCTGATCCTCTCGAAGGGACCTCCAGGTCATACCCACAAGAAGAGCACAATGAGTACCATGACCAGGACTAGGGGTGCCCTGCCTCTAGCCAGGTAGAGGAGAGGGACAATCGAGTCTATTGGACTGTGTGGATTCGGTGGCCTGGCACATCAGAGCCACAAAGATATAAGGCTTTAGTGGACACTGGCGCACAATGTACATTAATACCATCAAGATACGTAGGGGCAGAATCCATCTCTATTTCTGGGGTGACAGGGGGATCCCAACAGCTGACTGTACTGGAAGCTGAAGTGAGCCTGACTGGGAAGGAATGGCACAGACACCCCATCGTGACTGGTCCAGAGGCCCCGTGTATCCTTGGCATAGATTACCTGAGGAGTGGGTATTTCAAAGACCCAAAAGGACTTCGTTGGGCTTTTGGCATAGCTGCTGTGGAGACGGAGGAAATCAGACAGTTGAACACCTTGCCTGGTCTCTCAGAGGACCCCTCTGCTGTGGGACTGCTGAAGGTTGAAGAACAATTGGTACCGATAGCCACAGCAACAGTGCACCGTCGGCAATACCGCACCGACCGAGACTCTGTGACCCCTATACAAAAGATGATCCGTGAACTGGAGACCCAGGGGGTGGTCAGCAAGACTCGCTCACCCTTTAATAGCCCTATATGGCCAGTGCGTAAGTCCAGCGGAGAGTGGAGGCTGACGGTGGATTACCGTGGACTCAATGAAGTCACACCACCCCTGAGTGCTGCTGTGCCGGACATGTTGGAGCTCCAGTACGAGCTGGAGTCCAAGGAAGCCAAGTGGTATGCCACCATTGACATAGCCAATGCCTTTTTCTCCATTCCTTTGGCAGCGGAGTGCAGGCCACAATTTGCTTTCACTTGGAGAGGTGTGCAGTACACCTGGAATCGACTGCCTCAGGGGTGGAAACACAGTCCCAGCATTTGCCACGGACTGATCCAGACTGCACTGGAAAAGGGTGAGGCTCCAGAGCACCTACAGTACATTGATGACATCATTGTATGGGGGAACACAGCGGGCGAAGTCTTCGAGAAAGGAGAGAAGATAATCCAGATTCTCCTAAGAGCCGGTTTTGCCATTAAACGGAGTAAGGTCAAGGGACCTGCTCAGGAAATTCAGTTCCTAGGAGTGAAGTGGCAAGATGGACGCCGTCTAATTCCAATGGAGGTGATTAACAAAATAGCAGCCATGTCCCCACCAACCAGCAAGAAGGAAACACAGGCTTTCCTAGGCGCTGTGGGCTTTTGGAGGATGCATATCCCCGAGTATAGTCAGATTGTAAGCCCTCTCTACCTTGTGACACGGAAGAAAAATGATTTCCAGTGGGGCCCCGAACAACAACAAGCCTTTGAACAAATTAAACAGGAGATTGCCCATGCAGTAGCCCTTGGGCCAGTAAGGACAGGACAGGACGTGAAGAACGTGCTCTACACCGCAGCCGGGGAGAATGGCCCTTCTTGGAGCCTCTGGCAGAAAGTGCCTGGGGAGACCCGAGGACGACCGCTAGGATTCTGGAGTCGGGGATACAAAGGATCTGAAGCCAGCTATACACCAACTGAGAAAGAGATCCTGGCTGCCTACGAAGGAGTTCGAGCTGCCTCAGAAGTAATCGGCACCGAAGCGCAGCTCCTCCTGGCACCCCGACTACCAGTGCTGGGCTGGATGTTCAAGGGAAGAGTTCCTTCCACACATCATGCCACCGATGCCACATGGAGTAAGTGGATGGCTCTGATCACGCAGCGAACCCGGATAGGGAATCCTAATCGCCCTGGGATTCTGGAAATTATCACCAATTGGCCCGAAGGTGAGAGTTTCGGACTATCCTCTGAAGAAGAGGAGGAGAAGGTGACACGGGCTGAGGAGGCCCCACCATATGACAAGCTACCAGCAGATGAAAGGCGATATGTGCTCTTCACGGATGGCTCCTGCCGCATTGTAGGGACAAACCGAAAATGGAAGGCAGCTGTATGGAGTCCCACACGGCGAGTTGCAGAAGCGACCGAAGGACAAGGTGGGTCAAGTCAGTTTGCAGAGCTTAAAGCCGTTCAGTTGGCTTTGGATATAGCTGAACGAGAGAAGTGGCCAAGACTCTATCTCTACACTGACTCATGGATGGTGGCCAATGCTCTGTGGGGATGGCTGGAAAGATGGAAAAAGGCCAACTGGCAGCGCCAAGGGAAACCCATCTGGGCGGCGGAGATGTGGCAGGACATCGCTGGCCGGGTAGAGAAGCTGAGTGTGAAGGTCCGTCACGTAGACGCTCATGTAGGCAAGAAACGGGCTAATGAGGAGCATTGTAACAACGAGCAGGCGGACCGAGCTGCCAGGATTAAAGTCTCTCAGGTAGATCTGGATTGGCAGCACAAAGGAGAATTATTTCTGGCTCGATGGGCCCATGACGCCTCCGGTCACCAGGGGAGAGATGCAACATA
Source organism: Manacus candei (assembly GCF_025592945.1). Lineage (NCBI taxonomy): Eukaryota > Metazoa > Chordata > Aves > Passeriformes > Pipridae > Manacus > Manacus candei. The sequence goes on from NW_026138077.1 coordinate 3,964,291, forward strand.
CAGATGGGCTCGTGACCGAGGGGTGGACTTAACCAAGGACATTGTCTCACAGGTCATCCATGACTGTGAGACATGTGCTGCCATCAAGCAGGCCAAGCGGGTGAAGCCTCTATGGTATGGTGGACGGTGGTCAAAGTACAGGTATGGGGAAGCCTGGCAAGTTGACTACATCACGCTCCCCAAAACCCGCCAAGGCAAGCACTACGTACTGACCATGGTAGAAGGAAGCACTGGATGGTTGGAGACATACCCCGTGCCTCATGCCACTGCCCGGAATACCATCCTGGGCCTTGAAAAACAAGTCCTGTGGCGACACGGCACCCCGGAGAGAATTGAGTCTGATAATGGGACCCATTTCAAGAATGGCCTTATAGACACCTGGGCCAAAGAGCACGGCATTGAGTGGGTGTATCATATCCCCTACCATGCACCAGCTGCTGGAAAAGTTGAGCGGTGCAACGGACTGCTGAAAACCACTCTGAAGGCACTGTGTGGGGAGACTCTCAAACACTGGGAGCTGCATTTAGCAAAGGCCACCTGGTTGGTCAACACCCGAGGTTCCATCAATCGAGCTGGCCCTGCCCAATCAGAACTTTTGCATACTGTAGATGGAGATAAAGTCCCCGTGGTACATATGAGAGGAATGTTAGGGAAGACTGTTTGGATTAGTCCCACCTCAAGCAAAGGCAAACCCATCCAAGGGATTGTTTTTGCTCAGGGACCTGGTTCCACCTGGTGGGTAATGCAAAAAGATGGGGAGACACATTGTGTACCACAAGGGGACCTAATTTTGAGTGAGAATGGTCTGTAATGTTTCATTGTATATATATATATAGATAGATAGATAGATAGATAGATGTATATAGTTTTAAAGGGATATAGTTTTTAAAGGGGGTTAATTTGGGCATGACATGGATGGCATAGAATAAGGGGTGGATAATGTCCTAGTTAGGACAGCTGAGATCAGTTCATCATGGTGGGTGTAACCCAAAACTGTATTCTATAGCCTTCCATGTCATTTCCCAGAAACTAGACTATTGTTGTCAATAGACTATTCGCACCCTCTGCCCATAGAGCATGGTGGGTGTAACCCAAAACTGTATTCTATAGCCTTCCATGTCATTTCCCAGAAACTAGACTATTGTTGCCAATAGACTATTCGCACCCTCTGCCCATAGAGCCTGACTCCTCAGGCTATAAACTAGGTGTTAAGAGGCCTGTGAGATAGAAGGATGTTTCTGTCCTCACACCCTTTGTGAACTCCCCGCCCTGAGGAGAGTACCAAGCATTCCTGCCTGAACTGGAGGATATATAATCTTGGAGTTTTGGAACATTTTTCAACCCACTCGTGGGATCCAGAGGACGGCTGCATCTCATCGCTCTCAACCAGACTTAGACCACCACTGGACTGCGATCACCAGTTCTGGCCAGACTGCAGCAGCTCTCCCACCAGCAGGTTCTTCCCCTCTCCCTTTACTTTGGACTCAAACAGGGCCCAAGGAACACCACTTTGTTCAGGCCCCAGGGTACTGGGTTACACATTTGGGTTTTTGTGGGTTGAGACCAATTGTTTGTTTGTATTATTGTACTTACTGTATTATTTTAATAAATTGTTATTCTGACTTATAATCTCTCCTTTGAGTTGGGTTCATTCCCCCTGCTGGTTAACTTTTAAACTTGCACAGGGCTATAAGCCCGATTCAGTGCCCACCGCTGTCAGAATCTTTTGCTTTTTCTCTTGGGTCTCTGCTTTTGCTGTTGCTGTTCTGTTGCGTGTCTGGCAGAATACCCACCGCCGTCCGGTATGTACTCTGCTTCTCTAGAGCACTGGCCCCGCCCACTGGGTGGAGTCAAGAGGTGGAGTCCGTGTTGATTATTCTGCGTCACTGGCTCCGCCTACTGGGCGGAGTCAGTGCTGATTGGTGCTACAACCCGCCCCAGGAAAAGGGGAGAGGGGGTAACTCAGGTTGTTATTAATAATTCCCTTGGGGTGGATTAAAGTGAAACGACACTAAATAATCGGTGTCTGAAAACATATACTGGCAAGGTTTATTTTAACAATTCTGTATCAACAGGCATGCTAGCAGTTTGGGTACTGTCATACCACAATGTGACACAGAGATAACCTTTGGGGGGGGGGAAAGAAAATGCATAGGGGAGAGAAAGGCAGGATAAGAGCAAGGGAGAGTAAGAGAAAGAAAAGCTGAGAGTGGACAGATGTATATAGTCACCGCCCACGGGGTCCAGCGATGCTTCCATGTCTGTCAGTTGAAGTGGTGGCCTTGATCTGCCGGGGGTGAAGGAGGGAAGTCCCCATACTCCAAGAAGTTATGAGTTATAGCCATGATTAGTGTCACAGACCATGCCTCGAGCCTCCAACATCTTGAGGGTTGCAGTGTCTCTTCTAAGGTTAGGGAACAGGCTTTGGGCATAGCTTGCAGTTACTGTGTGGACCAATTGTCAGAGATTGAAGTGGTTAATGATTTATGCATTCTAGGAGACTTTTCAGGCTTTTGACTTGCATGATACCTCTGATGAGCAGTCGGGCCCCTCCCTCCCTCCAGTGCCGACGGTGTGAAGCCCTGAAAAGGCAAGAGCTGAGCTTACAGGCTTTTGACTGTTGATATATCTGATGAGGAATCAGGCCCCTCCCTCCCTCTGCTATGAGATGTTAGGGTTAGGGTTAGGGTTAAGGTTAGCATGGGTTAGGGTTTAGGTTTTAGGGTTTACGGTTTGGGGTTTAAGGTTGGGGTGTGGGTTTGGGTTAGGGTTTAGTGTTAGGGTTAGGATTAGGGTTAGGCAGAATCGGTCTCGATGCGCGATCTAACTATCGCGGGCTTAGCCCATTCCAGACACGCAGCAGTGCCCAATAAGCCCCTCTGGGGCCATAAGCCCGATTCACTGCCCACCGCTGTCAGAATCTTTTGCTTTTTCTCTTGGGTCTCTGCCATTGTTGTTGCTGTTCTGTTGCGTGTCTGGTAGAATACCCGCCGCCGTCCGGTATGTACTCTGCTTCTATAGAGCACTGGCCCCGCGCACTGGGTGGAGTCAAGAGGTGGAGTCAATGCTGATTGGACCGCGTCACTGGCTTTGCCTACTGGGCGGAGTCAGTGCTGATTGGTCCACACAGTAATTGCAAGCTATGCACAAACCTTTTTCCCCAACACTAACCCTAAAAAAGAGACTGCAAGCTATGCGCAAACCCGTTTCCCTAACCCTAAAAAAAACCTGCAAGCTATGCGCAAACCCTTTTCCCTACCCCTCACCTTAAAAAAGAGACTGCAAGCTACTGAGGTTAGGGTTAGGGTTAGGGTTAGGGTTAGGGTTAGGGTTAGGGTAAGGGTTAGGGTTTAGGGTTAGGGTTAGGGTTTGGGTTAGGGCTAGGGTTAGGGTTAGGGTTAGGGTTAGGTTTTGAGTTAGGGTTAGGGTTAGAAAGGGTTAGGGTTAGGGTTAGGAAATTTAGGGTTAGGGTTAGAGTTAGCAAAAGTTAGGGTTAGGGTTAGGGTTAGGTTTAGGGTTAGCAAAAGACAGGGTTACTGTTAGGGTTAGGGTTAGGATTAGGGTTAGGGTTATGGGTAAGGGTTAGGGTTGGGAAGAATTTGCCTCAGTGTGCGATCTAACAATCGCAGTTTTAGCCCATTCCGGACACGCAGCGGTGCCCAATAAGCCCCTCTCAGGCTATAAGTCTGATTCACTGCCCACCATTGTCAGAATCTTTTGCTTTTTCTCTTGGGTCTCTGCCTTTGCTGTTGCTGTTCTGTTGCCTGTCTGGCAGAATACCCACCGCCGTCCAGTATGTACTCTGCTTCTATAGAGCACTGTCCCCTAAACCCAACATTAAAAGAGAGACTGGAAGCTATGCGCAAACCCTGTTCCCTAACCCTAACCCTAACCAAGAGACTGGAAGCTATGCGCAAACCCTGTTACCTAACCCTAACCTTAAAAAAGACACTGCAAGCTATGCGCAAACCCGGTTCCCTGAACCTAATCCTAAAAAAGAGAATGCAAGCTATGTGCAAACCCTGTTCCCTAACCTTAACTTTAAAAACGAGACTGCAAGCTATGCACAAAACCAGTTCCCTAACCCTAACTTTAAAAAAGAGACTGCAAGATACTCAGGTTAGGGTTAGGGTTAGGGTAAGGGTTAGGGTTGGGGTTGGGGTTTAGGGTTAGGGTTTAGGTTTAGGGTTAGGGTTAGGGTTAGGGTTAGGGTTAGGGTTAGGGTTAGGGTTAGGGGTTAGGGTTGGGGTTAGGGTTAGGGTTAGTCAGAATCTGTCTCAATGCGCGATCTAACTATCGCGGGTTTACCCCATTCCAGGAACGCAGTGGTGCCCAGTAAACCCCTCTCGGGCTATAAGCCCGATTCAGTGCCCACCGCTGTCAGAATCTTTTGCTTTTTCTCTTGGGTCTCTGCTTTTGCTGTTGCTGTTCTGTTGCGTGTCTGGCAGAATACCCACCGCCGTCCGGTATGTACTCTGCTTCTCTAGAGCACTGGCCCCGCCCACTGGGTGGAGTCAAGAGGTGGAGTCCGTGTTGATTGTTCTGCGTCACTGGCTCCGCCTACTGGGCGGAGTCAGTGCTGATTGGTGCTACAACCCGCCCCAGGAAAAGGGGAGAGGGGGTAACTCAGGTTGTTATTAATAATTCCCTTGGGGTGGATTAAAGTGAAACGACACTAAAGAATCGGTGTCTGAAAACATATACTGGCAAGGTTTATTTTAACAATTCTGTATCAACAGGCATGCTAGCAGTTTGGGTACTGTCATACCACAATGTGACACAGAGATAACCTTTGGGGGGGGGAAAGAAAATGCATAGGGGAGAGAAAGGCAGGATAAGAGCAAGGGAGAGTAAGAGAAAGAAAAGCTGAGAGTGGACAGATGTATATAGTCACCGCCCACGGGGTCCAGCGATGCTTCCATGTCTGTCAGTTGAAGTGGTGGCCTTGATCTGCCGGGGGTGAAGGAGGGAAGTCCCCATACTCCAAGAAGTTATGAGTTATAGCCATGATTAGTGTCACAGACCATGCCTCGAGCCTCCAACATCTTGAGGGTTGCAGTGTCTCTTCTAAGGTTAGGGAACAGGCTTTGGGCATAGCTTGCAGTTACTGTGTGGACCAATTGTCAGAGATTGAAGTGGTTAATGATTTATGCATTCTAGGAGACTTTTCAGGCTTTTGACTTGCATGATACCTCTGATGAGCAGTCGGGCCCCTCCCTCCCTCCAGTGCCGACGGTGTGAAGCCCTGAAAAGGCAAGAGCTGAGCTTACAGGCTTTTGACTGTTGATATATCTGATGAGGAATCAGGCCCCTCCCTCCCTCTGCTATGAGATGTTAGGGTTAGGGTTAGGGTTAAGGTTAGCATGGGTTAGGGTTTAGGTTTTAGGGTTTACGGTTTGGGGTTTAAGGTTGGGGTGTGGGTTTGGGTTAGGGTTTAGTGTTAGGGTTAGGATTAGGGTTAGGCAGAATCGGTCTCGATGCGCGATCTAACTATCGCGGGCTTAGCCCATTCCAGACACGCAGCGGTGCCCAATAAGCCCCTCTGGGGCCATAAGCCCGATTCACTGCCCACCGCTGTCAGAATCTTTTGCTTTTTCTCTTGGGTCTCTGCCATTGTTGTTGCTGTTCTGTTGCGTGTCTGGTAGAATACCCGCCGCCGTCCGGTATGTACTCTGTTTCTATAGAGCACTGGCCCCGCGCACTGGGTGGAGTCAAGAGGTGGAGTCAATGCTGATTGGACCGCGTCACTGGCTTTGCCTACTGGGCGGAGTCAGTGCTGATTGGTCCACACAGTAATTGCAAGCTATGCACAAACCTTTTTCCCCAACACTAACCCTAAAAAAGAGACTGCAAGCTATGCGCAAACCCGTTTCCCTAACCCTAAAAAAAACCTGCAAGCTATGCGCAAACCCTTTTCCCTACCCCTCGCCTTAAAAAAGAGACTGCAAGCTACTGAGGTTAGGGTTAGGGTTAGGGTTAGGGTTAGGGTTAGGGTTAGGGTAAGGGTTAGGGTTTAGGGTTAGGGTTAGGGTTTGGGTTAGGGCTAGGGTTAGGGTTAGGGTTAGGGTTAGGTTTTGAGTTAGGGTTAGGGTTAGAAAGGGTTAGGGTTAGGGTTAGGAAATTTAGGGTTAGGGTTAGAGTTAGCAAAAGTTAGGGTTAGGGTTAGGGTTAGGTTTAGGGTTAGCAAAAGACAGGGTTACTGTTAGGGTTAGGGTTAGGATTAGGGTTAGGGTTATGGGTAAGGGTTAGGGTTGGGAAGAATTTGCCTCAGTGTGCGATCTAACAATCGCAGTTTTAGCCCATTCCGGACACGCAGCGGTGCCCAATAAGCCCCTCTCAGGCTATAAGTCTGATTCACTGCCCACCATTGTCAGAATCTTTTGCTTTTTCTCTTGGGTCTCTGCCTTTGCTGTTGCTGTTCTGTTGCCTGTCTGGCAGAATACCCACCGCCGTCCAGTATGTACTCTGCTTCTATAGAGCACTGTCCCCTAAACCCAACATTAAAAGAGAGACTGGAAGCTATGCGCAAACCCTGTTCCCTAACCCTAACCCTAACCAAGAGACTGGAAGCTATGCGCAAACCCTGTTACCTAACCCTAACCTTAAAAAAGACACTGCAAGCTATGCGCAAACCCGGTTCCCTGAACCTAATCCTAAAAAAGAGAATGCAAGCTATGTGCAAACCCTGTTCCCTAACCTTAACTTTAAAAACGAGACTGCAAGCTATGCACAAAACCAGTTCCCTAACCCTAACTTTAAAAAAGAGACTGCAAGATACTCAGGTTAGGGTTAGGGTTAGGGTAAGGGTTAGGGTTGGGGTTGGGGTTTAGGGTTAGGGTTTAGGTTTAGGGTTAGGGTTAGGGTTAGGGTTAGGGTTAGGGTTAGGGTTAGGGTTAGGGTTAGGGTTCGGGTTAGGGTTAAGGTTAGGGTTAGGGTAAGGGTTAGGGGTTAGGGTTGGGGTTAGGGTTAGGGTTAGTCAGAATCTGTCTCAATGCGCGATCTAACTATCGCGGGTTTACCCCATTCCAGGAACGCAGTGGTGCCCAGTAAACCCCTCTCGGGCTATAAGCCCGATTCAGTGCCCACCGCTGTCAGAATCTTTTGCTTTTTCTCTTGGGTCTCTGCCATTGTTGTTGCTGTTCTGTTAGCTGTCTGGCAGAATACCCACCGCCGTCCGGTATGTACTCTGCTTCTATAGAGCACTGGCCCCGCGCACTGGGTGGAGTCAAGAGGTGGAGTCAATGCTGATTGGACCGCGTCACTGGCTTTGCCTACTGGGCGGAGTCAGTGTTGATTGGTCCACACAGTAATTGCAAGCTATGCACAAACCTTTTTCCCCAACACTAACCCTAAAAAAGAGACTGCAAGCTATGCGCAAACCCGTTTCCCTAACCCTAAAAAAAACCTGCAAGCTATGCGCAAACCCTTTTCCCTACCCCTCGCCTTAAAAAAGAGACTGCAAGCTACTGAGGTTAGGGTTAGGGTTAGGGTTAGGGTTAGGGTTAGGGTTAGGGTTAGGGTAAGGGTTAGGGTTTAGGGTTAGGGTTAGGGTTTGGGTTAGGGCTAGGGTTAGGGTTAGGGTTAGGGTTAGGTTTTGAGTTAGGGTTAGGGTTAGAAAGGGTTAGGGTTAGGGTTAGGAAATTTAGGGTTAGGGTTAGAGTTAGCAAAAGTTAGGGTTAGGGTTAGGGTTAGGTTTAGGGTTAGCAAAAGACAGGGTTACTGTTAGGGTTAGGGTTAGGATTAGGGTTAGGGTTATGGGTAAGGGTTAGGGTTGGGAAGAATTTGCCTCAGTGTGCGATCTAACAATCGCAGTTTTAGCCCATTCCGGACACGCAGCGGTGCCCAATAAGCCCCTCTCAGGCTATAAGTCTGATTCACTGCCCACCACTGTCAGAATCTTTTGCTTTTTCTCTTGGGTCTCTGCCTTTGCTGTTGCTGTTCTGTTGCCTGTCTGGCAGAATACCCACCGCCGTCCAGTATGTACTCTGCTTCTATAGAGCACTGTCCCCTAAACCCAACATTAAAAGAGAGACTGGAAGCTATGCGCAAACCCTGTTCCCTAACCCTAACCCTAACCAAGAGACTGGAAGCTATGCGCAAACCCTGTTACCTAACCCTAACCTTAAAAAAGACACTGCAAGCTATGCGCAAACCCGGTTCCCTGACCCTAATCCTAAAAAAGAGAATGCAAGCTATGTGCAAACCCTGTTCCCTAACCTTAACTTTAAAAACGAGACTGCAAGCTATGCACAAAACCAGTTCCCTAACCCTAACTTTAAAAAAGAGACTGCAAGATACTCAGGTTAGGGTTAGGGTTAGGGTAAGGGTTAGGGTTGGGGTTGGGGTTTAGGGTTAGGGTTTAGGTTTAGGGTTAGGGTTAGGGTTAGGGTTAGGGTTAGGGTTAGGGTTAGGGTTAGGGTTAGGGTTAGGGTTAGGGTTAGGGTTCGGGTTAGGGTTAAGGTTAGGGTTAGGGTAAGGGTTAGGGGTTAGGGTTGGGGTTAGGGTTAGGGTTAGTCAGAATCTGTCTCAATGCGCGATCTAACTATCGCGGGTTTACCCCATTCCAGGAACGCAGTGGTGCCCAGTAAACCCCTCTCGGGCTATAAGCCCGATTCAGTGCCCACCGCTGTCAGAATCTTTTGCTTTTTCTCTTGGGTCTCTGCTTTTGCTGTTGCTGTTCTGTTGCGTGTCTGGCAGAATACCCACCGCCGTCCGGTATGTACTCTGCTTCTCTAGAGCACTGGCCCCGCCCACTGGGTGGAGTCAAGAGGTGGAGTCCGTGTTGATTGTTCTGCGTCACTGGCTCCGCCTACTGGGCGGAGTCAGTGCTGATTGGTGCTACAACCCGCCCCAGGAAAAGGGGAGAGGGGGTAACTCAGGTTGTTATTAATAATTCCCTTGGGGTGGATTAAAGTGAAACGACACTAAAGAATCGGTGTCTGAAAACATATACTGGCAAGGTTTATTTTAACAATTCTGTATCAACAGGCATGCTAGCAGTTTGGGTACTGTCATACCACAATGTGACACAGAGATAACCTTTGGGGGGGGGGAAAGAAAATGCATAGGGGAGAGAAAGGCAGGATAAGAGCAAGGGAGAGTAAGAGAAAGAAAAGCTGAGAGTGGACAGATGTATATAGTCACCGCCCACGGGGTCCAGCGATGCTTCCATGTCTGTCAGTTGAAGTGGTGGCCTTGATCTGCCGGGGGTGAAGGAGGGAAGTCCCCATACTCCAAGAAGTTATGAGTTATAGCCATGATTAGTGTCACAGACCATGCCTCAAGCCTCCAACATCTTGAGGGTTGCAGTGTCTCTTCTAAGGTTAGGGAACAGGCTTTGGGCATAGCTTGCAGTTACTGTGTGGACCAATTGTCAGAGATTGAAGTGGTTAATGATTTATGCATTCTAGGAGACTTTTCAGGCTTTTGACTTGCATGATACCTCTGATGAGCAGTCGGGCCCCTCCCTCCCTCCAGTGCCGACGGTGTGAAGCCCTGAAAAGGCAAGAGCTGAGCTTACAGGCTTTTGACTGTTGATATATCTGATGAGGAATCAGGCCCCTCCCTCCCTCTGCTATGAGATGTTAGGGTTAGGGTTAGGGTTAAGGTTAGCATGGGTTAGGGTTTAGGTTTTAGGGTTTACGGTTTGGGGTTTAAGGTTGGGGTGTGGGTTTGGGTTAGGGTTTAGTGTTAGGGTTAGGATTAGGGTTAGGCAGAATCGGTCTCGATGCGCGATCTAACTATCGCGGGCTTAGCCCATTCCAGACACGCAGCGGTGCCCAATAAGCCCCTCTGGGGCCATAAGCCCGATTCACTGCCCACCGCTGTCAGAATCTTTTGCTTTTTCTCTTGGGTCTCTGCCATTGTTGTTGCTGTTCTGTTGCGTGTCTGGTAGAATACCCGCCGCCGTCCGGTATGTACTCTGCTTCTATAGAGCACTGGCCCCGCGCACTGGGTGGAGTCAAGAGGTGGAGTCAATGCTGATTGGACCGCGTCACTGGCTTTGCCTACTGGGCGGAGTCAGTGCTGATTGGTCCACACAGTAATTGCAAGCTATGCACAAACCTTTTTCCCCAACACTAACCCTAAAAAAGAGACTGCAAGCTATGCGCAAACCCGTTTCCCTAACCCTAAAAAAAACCTGCAAGCTATGCGCAAACCCTTTTCCCTACCCCTCACCTTAAAAAAGAGACTGCAAGCTACTGAGGTTAGGGTTAGGGTTAGGGTTAGGGTTAGGGTTAGGGTTAGGGTAAGGGTTAGGGTTTAGGGTTAGGGTTAGGGTTTGGGTTAGGGCTAGGGTTAGGGTTAGGGTTAGGGTTAGGTTTTGAGTTAGGGTTAGGGTTAGAAAGGGTTAGGGTTAGGGTTAGGAAATTTAGGGTTAGGGTTAGAGTTAGCAAAAGTTAGGGTTAGGGTTAGGGTTAGGTTTAGGGTTAGCAAAAGACAGGGTTACTGTTAGGGTTAGGGTTAGGATTAGGGTTAGGGTTATGGGTAAGGGTTAGGGTTGGGAAGAATTTGCCTCAGTGTGCGATCTAACAATCGCAGTTTTAGCCCATTCCGGACACGCAGCGGTGCCCAATAAGCCCCTCTCAGGCTATAAGTCTGATTCACTGCCCACCACTGTCAGAATCTTTTGCTTTTTCTCTTGGGTCTCTGCCTTTGCTGTTGCTGTTCTGTTGCCTGTCTGGCAGAATACCCACCGCCGTCCAGTATGTACTCTGCTTCTATAGAGCACTGTCCCCTAAACCCAACATTAAAAGAGAGACTGGAAGCTATGCGCAAACCCTGTTCCCTAACCCTAACCCTAACCAAGAGACTGGAAGCTATGCGCAAACCCTGTTACCTAACCCTAACCTTAAAAAAGACACTGCAAGCTATGCGCAAACCCGGTTCCCTGATCCTAATCCTAAAAAAGAGAATGCAAGCTATGTGCAAACCCTGTTCCCTAACCTTAACTTTAAAAACGAGACTGCAAGCTATGCACAAAACCAGTTCCCTAACCCTAACTTTAAAAAAGAGACTGCAAGATAATCAGGTTAGGGTTAGGGTTAGGGTAAGGGTTAGGGTTAGGGTTAGGGTTTAGGGTTAGGGTTTAGGTTTAGGGTTAGGGTTAGGGTTAGGGTTAGGGTTAGGGTTAGGGTTAGGGTTAGGGTTAGGGTTAGGGTAAGGGTTAGGGGTTAGGGTTGGGGTTAGGGTTAGGGTTAGTCAGAATCTGTCTCAATGCGCGATCTAACTATCGCGGGTTTACCCCATTCCAGGAACGCAGTGGTGCCCAGTAAACCACTCTCGGGCTTGTCCTAGTTAGGACAGCTGAGATCAGTTCATCATGGTGGGTGTAACCCAAAACTGTATTCTATAGCCTTCCATGTCATTTCCCAGAAACTAGACTATTGTTGCCAATAGACTATTCGCACCCTCTGCCCATAGAGCCTGACTCCTCAGGCTATAAACTAGGTGTTAAGAGGCCTGTGAGATAGAAGGATGTTTCTGTCCTCACACCCTTTGTGAACTCCCCGCCCTGAGGAGAGTACCAAGCATTCCTGCCTGAACTGGAGGATATATAATCTTGGAGTTTTGGAACATTTTTCAACCCACTCGTGGGATCCAGAGGACGGCTGCATCTCATCGCTCTCAACCAGACTTAGACCACCACTGGACTGCGATCACCAGTTCTGGCCAGACTGCAGCAGCTCTCCCACCAGCAGGTTCTTCCCCTCTCCCTTTACTTTGGACTCAAACAGGGCCCAAGGAACACCACTTTGTTCAGGCCCCAGGGTACTGGGTTACACATTTGGGTTTTTGTGGGTTGAGACCAATTGTTTGTTTGTATTATTGTACTTACTGTATTATTTTAATAAATTGTTATTCTGACTTATAATCTCTCCTTTGAGTTGGGTTCATTCCCCCTGCTGGTTAACTTTTAAACTTGCACATTTTGGCGCCCAAACGTCGGGCAGAGAGAGAGAAGTCAGAATCACAATTTCATTTGAAGCATTTGTCTATTTGAATATAGAAACTCCCTGATCACCATGTTGTTTGATGCACTCACATGGATGTTGTATTTGAGCCTGTTCATATTTCCACAGATGGCGTATTATTTGCCTGTTTTGATGCTCTCTTTAAGACCAGGGAGAGGGATCCAAATTGCTTTATTAGTATATTATGTTTATGTCATTCTAACATCAGAAGCAATGAGTTTCATTGTAAATGTGTATTCAGTCCTGTTTGCCTGTCCTGGTTTGGGTTGCTACCTCTGGGGCCTCATTAAAAATCGTACCCAGCTTTTTGGGGGAACAGGGGTGGATGGTTTCCAGCCTCCCACCTCCTTCTTCCCCTTCAGACCTGCTAAAACAGTTTTTGAAAATATTGAGTTCCCTTTTGATGTTAAGGACAGCATAATGTTATTGTTAGTGTTGCTCTGTCTGCTCTGTACTGTGTACACCATGTTTAGGGTCAGAAAAGTGCCTTTTAGGGAGGTTGGTTGGACACCTGCCCTGGGAGCAGATAATGCTGAGTGGCACGGGAAGTGGGAGGACATCAGCCAGTATTTGGAAAAGTTTTCTCCTCCAATGATCTGGAAATTCACCCCTGAACAACTGCAGGATCCTGTTAGCATGATAAGACTGGTGAAGGAAAAATGCTCTGGCAGCTCCAGAGATGGCCAGCTCACAGCAACCTGCTGGGCCCTGGCCACTGCCTACCGGGCACTGCTTGACATGATACAGCACTGTCAGGGCGAGGAGAGAAGGACCAAATCCGCAGACACCACGTCCACCCAAACCACAGCTGAGTCAGAGGGAGAAAGAAATGAACCAACCAGCACCGTGTCCACACAAACCATCGAGGAGCCAGAAGAACAAGCAAAACCAATAGCAGTCGCCCCTGTCCAGAAAAGGAAATCAAAGACTAAATCAGTTCGCATAGCAAATGATGACGAAGAGGCGGGACCTTCACATCCACCGGAGGAGACAGAGCCAGAAATAATCACTCGGTCCCTATCCCTGGGTGAGCTACGTGAGCTCCGGAGAGAGTTCACACGACAGGCGAACGAGTCCATTCTGACCTGGCTGCTCCGAATCTGGGATGCCGCAGCTAACGATACGATCCTAGATGGGAGTGAAGCCAGACAGCTGGGATCCCTGTCTCGAGATGTAGTCATTGATCAGGGGATTGGAAGGAGGCAGGAAACTCTCAGCCTCTGGCGGCGACTGTTGTCCAGTGTGAGGGAGAGATACCTTTGCAAGGAGGACCTCCACGTACAGCAAGGACAGTGGAACACGATGGAACAAGGTATCCGGTGCTTAAGGGAGTTAGCTGTACTGGAGATAATCTTTTCAGAGGATGAAAGATTCCCTAAGAGTCCAGATGGCGTACAGTGCACCTCCCAAATGTGGTTAAAGTTTGCACGACTCGGGCCAGAAATGTATTCCCGCTACTTAGCAACGCTGCAATGGAGGGAGGGAGAGGACAAGGTGGGAGCATTGGTTAGCAAACTCAGGATTTATGAAGACACTGTCACCGCCCCATTACGAGCCCACGTCTCATCTGTGGAAACCAAACTGGCTGAACACGTCCGAAGCCTAGAAGAGAAAATTGAAGAGGGACACCAGAAGCTAAGAGAAGAAATTAAGGAAGGGATTTTCCATATCTCGCCAGGACGAACAAGAGTCTCTGCTATCAGGAGCCAGCGTCCCCCAGCTAAGGAGAGAAGGTACACTCCACGTAGCGATCTATGGTTTTACCTCCGTGAGCATGGAGAAGATATGAGGAAGTGGGATGGGAAACCCACCTCTTCCTTAGCAGCCCGGGTACGTGAACTGAAAAGAGGAACAAATACCATAAAGAACTCTTCAAGGGTAAACGTTGCTCCAGTCTCTCGTGGGCAAGACTCCAGACGGTACAGGAATGGTGATACGTCTGATCCTCTCGAAGGGACCTCCAGGTCATACCCACAAGAAGAGCACAATGAGTACCATGACCAGGACTAGGGGTGCCCTGCCTCTAGCCAGGTAGAGGAGAGGGACAATCGAGTCTATTGGACTGTGTGGATTCGGTGGCCTGGCACATCAGAGCCACAAAGATATAAGGCTTTAGTGGACACTGGCGCACAATGTACATTAATACCATCAAGATACGTAGGGGCAGAATCCATCTCTATTTCTGGGGTGACAGGGGGATCCCAACAGCTGACTGTACTGGAAGCTGAAGTGAGCCTGACTGGGAAGGAATGGCACAGACACCCCATCGTGACTGGTCCAGAGGCCCCGTGTATCCTTGGCATAGATTACCTGAGGAGTGGGTATTTCAAAGACCCAAAAGGACTTCGTTGGGCTTTTGGCATAGCTGCTGTGGAGACGGAGGAAATCAGACAGTTGAACACCTTGCCTGGTCTCTCAGAGGACCCCTCTGCTGTGGGACTGCTGAAGGTTGAAGAACAATTGGTACCGATAGCCACAGCAACAGTGCACCGTCGGCAATACCGCACCGACCGAGACTCTGTGACCCCTATACAAAAGATGATCCGTGAACTGGAGACCCAGGGGGTGGTCAGCAAGACTCGCTCACCCTTTAATAGCCCTATATGGCCAGTGCGTAAGTCCAGCGGAGAGTGGAGGCTGACGGTGGATTACCGTGGACTCAATGAAGTCACACCACCCCTGAGTGCTGCTGTGCCGGACATGTTGGAGCTCCAGTACGAGCTGGAGTCCAAGGAAGCCAAGTGGTATGCCACCATTGACATAGCCAATGCCTTTTTCTCCATTCCTTTGGCAGCGGAGTGCAGGCCACAATTTGCTTTCACTTGGAGAGGTGTGCAGTACACCTGGAATCGACTGCCTCAGGGGTGGAAACACAGTCCCAGCATTTGCCACGGACTGATCCAGACTGCACTGGAAAAGGGTGAGGCTCCAGAGCACCTACAGTACATTGATGACATCATTGTATGGGGGAACACAGCGGGCGAAGTCTTCGAGAAAGGAGAGAAGATAATCCAGATTCTCCTAAGAGCCGGTTTTGCCATTAAACGGAGTAAGGTCAAGGGACCTGCTCAGGAAATTCAGTTCCTAGGAGTGAAGTGGCAAGATGGACGCCGTCTAATTCCAATGGAGGTGATTAACAAAATAGCAGCCATGTCCCCACCAACCAGCAAGAAGGAAACACAGGCTTTCCTAGGCGCTGTGGGCTTTTGGAGGATGCATATCCCCGAGTATAGTCAGATTGTAAGCCCTCTCTACCTTGTGACACGGAAGAAAAATGATTTCCAGTGGGGCCCCGAACAACAACAAGCCTTTGAACAAATTAAACAGGAGATTGCCCATGCAGTAGCCCTTGGGCCAGTAAGGACAGGACAGGACGTGAAGAACGTGCTCTACACCGCAGCCGGGGAGAATGGCCCTTCTTGGAGCCTCTGGCAGAAAGTGCCTGGGGAGACCCGAGGACGACCGCTAGGATTCTGGAGTCGGGGATACAAAGGATCTGAAGCCAGCTATACACCAACTGAGAAAGAGATCCTGGCTGCCTACGAAGGAGTTCGAGCTGCCTCAGAAGTAATCGGCACCGAAGCGCAGCTCCTCCTGGCACCCCGACTACCAGTGCTGGGCTGGATGTTCAAGGGAAGAGTTCCTTCCACACATCATGCCACCGATGCCACATGGAGTAAGTGGATGGCTCTGATCACGCAGCGAACCCGGATAGGGAATCCTAATCGCCCTGGGATTCTGGAAATTATCACCAATTGGCCCGAAGGTGAGAGTTTCGGACTATCCTCTGAAGAAGAGGAGGAGAAGGTGACACGGGCTGAGGAGGCCCCACCATATGACAAGCTACCAGCAGATGAAAGGCGATATGTGCTCTTCACGGATGGCTCCTGCCGCATTGTAGGGACAAACCGAAAATGGAAGGCAGCTGTATGGAGTCCCACACGGCGAGTTGCAGAAGCGACCGAAGGACAAGGTGGGTCAAGTCAGTTTGCAGAGCTTAAAGCCGTTCAGTTGGCTTTGGATATAGCTGAACGAGAGAAGTGGCCAAGACTCTATCTCTACACTGACTCATGGATGGTGGCCAATGCTCTGTGGGGATGGCTGGAAAGATGGAAAAAGGCCAACTGGCAGCGCCAAGGGAAACCCATCTGGGCGGCGGAGATGTGGCAGGACATCGCTGGCCGGGTAGAGAAGCTGAGTGTGAAGGTCCGTCACGTAGACGCTCATGTAGGCAAGAAACGGGCTAATGAGGAGCATTGTAACAACGAGCAGGCGGACCGAGCTGCCAGGATTAAAGTCTCTCAGGTAGATCTGGATTGGCAGCACAAAGGAGAATTATTTCTGGCTCGATGGGCCCATGACGCCTCCGGTCACCAGGGGAGAGATGCAACATACAGATGGGCTCGTGACCGAGGGGTGGACTTAACCAAGGACATTGTCTCACAGGTCATCCATGACTGTGAGACATGTGCTGCCATCAAGCAGGCCAAGCGGGTGAAGCCTCTATGGTATGGTGGACGGTGGTCAAAGTACAGGTATGGGGAAGCCTGGCAAGTTGACTACATCACGCTCCCCAAAACCCGCCAAGGCAAGCACTACGTACTGACCATGGTAGAAGGAAGCACTGGATGGTTGGAGACATACCCCGTGCCTCATGCCACTGCCCGGAATACCATCCTGGGCCTTGAAAAACAAGTCCTGTGGCGACACGGCACCCCGGAGAGAATTGAGTCTGATAATGGGACCCATTTCAAGAATGGCCTTATAGACACCTGGGCCAAAGAGCACGGCATTGAGTGGGTGTATCATATCCCCTACCATGCACCAGCTGCTGGAAAAGTTGAGCGGTGCAACGGACTGCTGAAAACCACTCTGAAGGCACTGTGTGGGGAGACTCTCAAACACTGGGAGCTGCATTTAGCAAAGGCCACCTGGTTGGTCAACACCCGAGGTTCCATCAATCGAGCTGGCCCTGCCCAATCAGAACTTTTGCATACTGTAGATGGAGATAAAGTCCCCGTGGTACATATGAGAGGAATGTTAGGGAAGACTGTTTGGATTAGTCCCACCTCAAGCAAAGGCAAACCCATCCAAGGGATTGTTTTTGCTCAGGGACCTGGTTCCACCTGGTGGGTAATGCAAAAAGATGGGGAGACACATTGTGTACCACAAGGGGACCTAATTTTGAGTGAGAATGGTCTGTAATGTTTCATTGTATATATATATATAGATAGATAGATAGATAGATAGATGTATATAGTTTTAAAGGGATATAGTTTTTAAAGGGGGTTAATTTGGGCATGACATGGATGGCATAGAATAAGGGGTGGATAATGTCCTAGTTAGGACAGCTGAGATCAGTTCATCATGGTGGGTGTAACCCAAAACTGTATTCTATAGCCTTCCATGTCATTTCCCAGAAACTAGACTATTGTTGTCAATAGACTATTCGCACCCTCTGCCCATAGAGCATGGTGGGTGTAACCCAAAACTGTATTCTATAGCCTTCCATGTCATTTCCCAGAAACTAGACTATTGTTGCCAATAGACTATTCGCACCCTCTGCCCATAGAGCCTGACTCCTCAGGCTATAAACTAGGTGTTAAGAGGCCTGTGAGATAGAAGGATGTTTCTGTCCTCACACCCTTTGTGAACTCCCCGCCCTGAGGAGAGTACCAAGCATTCCTGCCTGAACTGGAGGATATATAATCTTGGAGTTTTGGAACATTTTTCAACCCACTCGTGGGATCCAGAGGACGGCTGCATCTCATCGCTCTCAACCAGACTTAGACCACCACTGGACTGCGATCACCAGTTCTGGCCAGACTGCAGCAGCTCTCCCACCAGCAGGTTCTTCCCCTCTCCCTTTACTTTGGACTCAAACAGGGCCCAAGGAACACCACTTTGTTCAGGCCCCAGGGTACTGGGTTACACATTTGGGTTTTTGTGGGTTGAGACCAATTGTTTGTTTGTATTATTGTACTTACTGTATTATTTTAATAAATTGTTATTCTGACTTATAATCTCTCCTTTGAGTTGGGTTCATTCCCCCTGCTGGTTAACTTTTAAACTTGCACAGGGCTATAAGCCCGATTCAGTGCCCACCGCTGTCAGAATCTTTTGCTTTTTCTCTTGGGTCTCTGCTTTTGCTGTTGCTGTTCTGTTGCGTGTCTGGCAGAATACCCACCGCCGTCCGGTATGTACTCTGCTTCTATAGAGCACTGGCCCCGCCCACTGGGTGGAGTCAAGAGGTGGAGTCCGTGTTGATTATTCTGCGTCACTGGCTCCGCCTACTGGGCGGAGTCAGTGCTGATTGGTGCTACAACCCGCCCCAGGAAAAGGGGAGAGGGGGTAACTCAGGTTGTTATTAATAATTCCCTTGGGGTGGATTAAAGTGAAACGACACTAAATAATCGGTGTCTGAAAACATATACTGGCAAGGTTTATTTTAACAATTCTGTATCAACAGGCATGCTAGCAGTTTGGGTACTGTCATACCACAATGTGACACAGAGATAACCTTTGGGGGGGGGGAAAGAAAATGCATAGGGGAGAGAAAGGCAGGATAAGAGCAAGGGAGAGTAAGAGAAAGAAAAGCTGAGAGTGGACAGATGTATATAGTCACCGCCCACGGGGTCCAGCGATGCTTCCATGTCTGTCAGTTGAAGTGGTGGCCTTGATCTGCCGGGGGTGAAGGAGGGAAGTCCCCATACTCCAAGAAGTTATGAGTTATAGCCATGATTAGTGTCACAGACCATGCCTCGAACCTCCAACATCTTGAGGGTTGCAGTGTCTCTTCTAAGGTTAGGGAACAGGCTTTGGGCATAGCTTGCAGTTACTGTGTGGACCAATTGTCAGAGATTGAAGTGGTTAATGATTTATGCATTCTAGGAGACTTTTCAGGCTTTTGACTTGCATGATACCTCTGATGAGCAGTCGGGCCCCTCCCTCCCTCCAGTGCCGACGGTGTGAAGCCCTGAAAAGGCAAGAGCTGAGCTTACAGGCTTTTGACTGTTGATATATCTGATGAGGAATCAGGCCCCTCCCTCCCTCTGCTATGAGATGTTAGGGTTAGGGTTAGGGTTAAGGTTAGCATGGGTTAGGGTTTAGGTTTTAGGGTTTACGGTTTGGGGTTTAAGGTTGGGGTGTGGGTTTGGGTTAGGGTTTAGTGTTAGGGTTAGGATTAGGGTTAGGCAGAATCGGTCTCGATGCGCGATCTAACAATCGCGGGCTTAGCCCATTCCAGACACGCAGCGGTGCCCAATAAGCCCCTCTGGGGCCATAAGCCCGATTCACTGCCCACCGCTGTCAGAATCTTTTACTTTTTCTCTTGGGTCTCTGCCATTGTTGTTGCTGTTCTGTTGCGTGTCTGGTAGAATACCCGCCGCCGTCCGGTATGTACTCTGCTTCTATAGAGCACTGGCCCCGCGCACTGGGTGGAGTCAAGAGGTGGAGTCAATGCTGATTGGACCGCGTCACTGGCTTTGCCTACTGGGCGGAGTCAGTGTTGATTGGTCCACACAGTAATTGCAAGCTATGCACAAACCTTTTTCCCCAACACTAACCCTAAAAAAGAGACTGCAAGCTATGCGCAAACCCGTTTCCCTAACCCTAAAAAAAACCTGCAAGCTATGCGCAAACCCTTTTCCCTACCCCTCGCCTTAAAAAAGAGACTGCAAGCTACTGAGGTTAGGGTTAGGGTTAGGGTTAGGGTTAGGGTTAGGGTTAGGGTAAGGGTTAGGGTTTAGGGTTAGGGTTAGGGTTTGGGTTAGGGCTAGGGTTAGGGTTAGGGTTAGGGTTAGGTTTTGAGTTAGGGTTAGGGTTAGAAAGGGTTAGGGTTAGGGTTAGGAAATTTAGGGTTAGGGTTAGAGTTAGCAAAAGTTAGGGTTAGGGTTAGGGTTAGGTTTAGGGTTAGCAAAAGACAGGGTTACTGTTAGGGTTAGGGTTAGGATTAGGGTTAGGGTTATGGGTAAGGGTTAGGGTTGGGAAGAATTTGCCTCAGTGTGCGATCTAACAATCGCAGTTTTAGCCCATTCCGGACACGCAGCGGTGCCCAATAAGCCCCTCTCAGGCTATAAGTCTGATTCACTGCCCACCACTGTCAGAATCTTTTGCTTTTTCTCTTGGGTCTCTGCCTTTGCTGTTGCTGTTCTGTTGCCTGTCTGGCAGAATACCCACCGCCGTCCAGTATGTACTCTGCTTCTATAGAGCACTGTCCCCTAAACCCAACATTAAAAGAGAGACTGGAAGCTATGCGCAAACCCTGTTCCCTAACCCTAACCCTAACCAAGAGACTGGAAGCTATGCGCAAACCCTGTTACCTAACCCTAACCTTAAAAAAGACACTGCAAGCTATGCGCAAACCCGGTTCCCTGACCCTAATCCTAAAAAAGAGAATGCAAGCTATGTGCAAACCCTGTTCCCTAACCTTAACTTTAAAAACGAGACTGCAAGCTATGCACAAAACCAGTTCCCTAACCCTAACTTTAAAAAAGAGACTGCAAGATACTCAGGTTAGGGTTAGGGTTAGGGTAAGGGTTAGGGTTGGGGTTGGGGTTTAGGGTTAGGGTTTAGGTTTAGGGTTAGGGTTAGGGTTAGGGTTAGGGTTAGGGTTAGGGCTAGGGTTAGGGTTAGGGTTAGGGTTAGGGTTCGGGTTAGGGTTAAGGTTAGGGTTAGGGTAAGGGTTAGGGGTTAGGGTTGGGGTTAGGGTTAGGGTTAGTCAGAATCTGTCTCAATGCGCGATCTAACTATCGCGGGTTTACCCCATTCCAGGAACGCAGTGGTGTCCAGTAAACCCCTCTCGGGCTATAAGCCCGATTCAGTGCCCACCGCTGTCAGAATCTTTTGCTTTTTCTCTTGGGTCTCTGCTTTTGCTGTTGCTGTTCTGTTGCGTGTCTGGCAGAATACCCACCGCCGTCCAGTATGTACTCTGCTTCTCTAGAGCACTGGCCCCGCCCACTGGGTGGAGTCAAGAGGTGGAGTCCGTGTTGATTGTTCTGCTTCACTGGCTCCGCCTACTGGGCGGAGTCAGTGCTGATTGGTGCTACAACCCGCCCCAGGAAAAGGGGAGAGGGGGTAACTCAGGTTGTTATTAATAATTCCCTTGGGGTGGATTAAAGTGAAACGACACTAAATAATCGGTGTCTGAAAACATATACTGGCAAGGTTTATTTTAACAATTCTGTATCAACAGGCATGCTAGCAGTTTGGGTACTGTCATACCACAATGTGACACAGAGATAACCTTTGGGGGGGGGGAAAGAAAATGCATAGGGGAGAGAAAGGCAGGATAAGAGCAAGGGAGAGTAAGAGAAAGAAAAACTGAGAGTGGACAGATGTATATAGTCACCGCCCACGGGGTCCAGCGATGCTTCCATGTCTGTCAGTTGAAGTGGTGGCCTTGATCTGCCGGGGGTGAAGGAGGGAAGTCCCCATACTCCAAGAAGTTATGAGTTATAGCCATGATTAGTGTCACAGACCATGCCTCGAGCCTCCAACATCTTGAGGGTTGCAGTGTCTCTTCTAAGGTTAGGGAACAGGCTTTGGGCATAGCTTGCAGTTACTGTGTGGACCAATTGTCAGAGATTGAAGTGGTTAATGATTTATGCATTCTAGGAGACTTTTCAGGCTTTTGACTTGCATGATACCTCTGATGAGCAGTCGGGCCCCTCCCTCCCTCCAGTGCCGACGGTGTGAAGCCCTGAAAAGGCAAGAGCTGAGCTTACAGGCTTTTGACTGTTGATATATCTGATGAGGAATCAGGCCCCTCCCTCCCTCTGCTATGAGATGTTAGGGTTAGGGTTAGGGTTAAGGTTAGCATGGGTTAGGGTTTAGGTTTTAGGGTTTACGGTTTGGGGTTTAAGGTTGGGGTGTGGGTTTGGGTTAGGGTTTAGTGTTAGGGTTAGGATTAGGGTTAGGCAGAATCGGTCTCGATGCGCGATCTAACAATCGCGGGCTTAGCCCATTCCAGACACGCAGCGGTGCCCAATAAGCCCCTCTGGGGCCATAAGCCCGATTCACTGCCCACCGCTGTCAGAATCTTTTACTTTTTCTCTTGGGTCTCTGCCATTGTTGTTGCTGTTCTGTTGCGTGTCTGGTAGAATACCCGCCGCCGTCCGGTATGTACTCTGCTTCTATAGAGCACTGGCCCCGCGCACTGGGTGGAGTCAAGAGGTGGAGTCAATGCTGATTGGACCGCGTCACTGGCTTTGCCTACTGGGCGGAGTCAGTGTTGATTGGTCCACACAGTAATTGCAAGCTATGCACAAACCTTTTTCCCCAACACTAACCCTAAAAAAGAGACTGCAAGCTATGCGCAAACCCGTTTCCCTAACCCTAAAAAAAACCTGCAAGCTATGCGCAAACCCTTTTCCCTACCCCTCGCCTTAAAAAAGAGACTGCAAGCTACTGAGGTTAGGGTTAGGGTTAGGGTTAGGGTTAGGGTTAGGGTTAGGGTAAGGGTTAGGGTTTAGGGTTAGGGTTAGGGTTTGGGTTAGGGCTAGGGTTAGGGTTAGGGTTAGGGTTAGGTTTTGAGTTAGGGTTAGGGTTAGAAAGGGTTAGGGTTAGGGTTAGGAAATTTAGGGTTAGGGTTAGAGTTAGCAAAAGTTAGGGTTAGGGTTAGGGTTAGGTTTAGGGTTAGCAAAAGACAGGGTTACTGTTAGGGTTAGGGTTAGGATTAGGGTTAGGGTTATGGGTAAGGGTTAGGGTTGGGAAGAATTTGCCTCAGTGTGCGATCTAACAATCGCAGTTTTAGCCCATTCCGGACACGCAGCGGTGCCCAATAAGCCCCTCTCAGGCTATAAGTCTGATTCACTGCCCACCACTGTCAGAATCTTTTGCTTTTTCTCTTGGGTCTCTGCCTTTGCTGTTGCTGTTCTGTTGCCTGTCTGGCAGAATACCCACCGCCGTCCAGTATGTACTCTGCTTCTATAGAGCACTGTCCCCTAAACCCAACATTAAAAGAGAGACTGGAAGCTATGCGCAAACCCTGTTCCCTAACCCTAACCCTAACCAAGAGACTGGAAGCTATGCGCAAACCCTGTTACCTAACCCTAACCTTAAAAAAGACACTGCAAGCTATGCGCAAACCCGGTTCCCTGACCCTAATCCTAAAAAAGAGAATGCAAGCTATGTGCAAACCCTGTTCCCTAACCTTAACTTTAAAAACGAGACTGCAAGCTATGCACAAAACCAGTTCCCTAACCCTAACTTTAAAAAAGAGACTGCAAGATACTCAGGTTAGGGTTAGGGTTAGGGTAAGGGTTAGGGTTGGGGTTGGGGTTTAGGGTTAGGGTTTAGGTTTAGGGTTAGGGTTAGGGTTAGGGTTAGGGTTAGGGTTAGGGTTAGGGCTAGGGTTAGGGTTAGGGTTAGGGTTAGGGTTCGGGTTAGGGTTAAGGTTAGGGTTAGGGTAAGGGTTAGGGGTTAGGGTTGGGGTTAGGGTTAGGGTTAGTCAGAATCTGTCTCAATGCGCGATCTAACTATCGCGGGTTTACCCCATTCCAGGAACGCAGTGGTGCCCAGTAAACCCCTCTCGGGCTATAAGCCCGATTCAGTGCCCACCGCTGTCAGAATCTTTTGCTTTTTCTCTTGGGTCTCTGCTTTTGCTGTTGCTGTTCTGTTGCGTGTCTGGCAGAATACCCACCGCCGTCCGGTATGTACTCTGCTTCTCTAGAGCACTGGCCCCGCCCACTGGGTGGAGTCAAGAGGTGGAGTCCGTGTTGATTGTTCTGCGTCACTGGCTCCGCCTACTGGGCGGAGTCAGTGCTGATTGGTGCTACAACCCGCCCCAGGAAAAGGGGAGAGGGGGTAACTCAGGTTGTTATTAATAATTCCCTTGGGGTGGATTAAAGTGAAACGACACTAAATAATCGGTGTCTGAAAACATATACTGGCAAGGTTTATTTTAACAATTCTGTATCAACAGGCATGCTAGCAGTTTGGGTACTGTCATACCACAATGTGACACAGAGATAACCTTTGGGGGGGGGGAAAGAAAATGCATAGGGGAGAGAAAGGCAGGATAAGAGCAAGGGAGAGTAAGAGAAAGAAAAGCTGAGAGTGGACAGATGTATATAGTCACCGCCCACGGGGTCCAGCGATGCTTCCATGTCTGTCAGTTGAAGTGGTGGCCTTGATCTGCCGGGGGTGAAGGAGGGAAGTCCCCATACTCCAAGAAGTTATGAGTTATAGCCATGATTAGTGTCACAGACCATGCCTCGAGCCTCCAACATCTTGAGGGTTGCAGTGTCTCTTCTAAGGTTAGGGAACAGGCTTTGGGCATAGCTTGCAGTTACTGTGTGGACCAATTGTCAGAGATTGAAGTGGTTAATGATTTATGCATTCTAGGAGACTTTTCAGGCTTTTGACTTGCATGATACCTCTGATGAGCAGTCGGGCCCCTCCCTCCCTCCAGTGCCGACGGTGTGAAGCCCTGAAAAGGCAAGAGCTGAGCTTACAGGCTTTTGACTGTTGATATATCTGATGAGGAATCAGGCCCCTCCCTCCCTCTGCTATGAGATGTTAGGGTTAGGGTTAGGGTTAAGGTTAGCATGGGTTAGGGTTTAGGTTTTAGGGTTTACGGTTTGGGGTTTAAGGTTGGGGTGTGGGTTTGGGTTAGGGTTTAGTGTTAGGGTTAGGATTAGGGTTAGGCAGAATCGGTCTCGATGCGCGATCTAACAATCGCGGGCTTAGCCCATTCCAGACACGCAGCGGTGCCCAATAAGCCCCTCTGGGGCCATAAGCCCGATTCACTGCCCACCACTGTCAGAATCTTTTACTTTTTCTCTTGGGTCTCTGCCATTGTTGTTGCTGTTCTGTTGCGTGTCTGGTAGAATACCCGCCGCCGTCCGGTATGTACTCTGCTTCTATAGAGCACTGGCCCCGCGCACTGGGTGGAGTCAAGAGGTGGAGTCAATGCTGATTGGACCGCGTCACTGGCTTTGCCTACTGGGCGGAGTCAGTGTTGATTGGTCCACACAGTAATTGCAAGCTATGCACAAACCTTTTTCCCCAACACTAACCCTAAAAAAGAGACTGCAAGCTATGCGCAAACCCGTTTCCCTAACCCTAAAAAAAACCTGCAAGCTATGCGCAAACCCTTTTCCCTACCCCTCGCCTTAAAAAAGAGACTGCAAGCTACTGAGGTTAGGGTTAGGGTTAGGGTTAGGGTTAGGGTTAGGGTTAGGGTTAGGGTAAGGGTTAGGGTTTAGGGTTAGGGTTAGGTTTAGGGTTAGCAAAAGACAGGGTTACTGTTAGGGTTAGGGTTAGGATTAGGGTTAGGGTTATGGGTAAGGGTTAGGGTTGGGAAGAATTTGCCTCAGTGTGCGATCTAACAATCGCAGTTTTAGCCCATTCCGGACACGCAGCGGTGCCCAATAAGCCCCTCTCAGGCTATAAGTCTGATTCACTGCCCACCACTGTCAGAATCTTTTGCTTTTTCTCTTGGGTCTCTGCCTTTGCTGTTGCTGTTCTGTTGCCTGTCTGGCAGAATACCCACCGCCGTCCAGTATGTACTCTGCTTCTATAGAGCACTGTCCCCTAAACCCAACATTAAAAGAGAGACTGGAAGCTATGCGCAAACCCTGTTCCCTAACCCTAACCCTAACCAAGAGACTGGAAGCTATGCGCAAACCCTGTTACCTAACCCTAACCTTAAAAAAGACACTGCAAGCTATGCGCAAACCCGGTTCCCTGACCCTAATCCTAAAAAAGAGAATGCAAGCTATGTGCAAACCCTGTTCCCTAACCTTAACTTTAAAAACGAGACTGCAAGCTATGCACAAAACCAGTTCCCTAACCCTAACTTTAAAAAAGAGACTGCAAGATACTCAGGTTAGGGTTAGGGTTAGGGTAAGGGTTAGGGTTGGGGTTGGGGTTTAGGGTTAGGGTTTAGGTTTAGGGTTAGGGTTAGGGTTAGGGTTAGGGTTAGGGTTAGGGTTAGGGCTAGGGTTAGGGTTAGGGTTAGGGTTAGGGTTAGGGTTCGGGTTAGGGTTAAGGTTAGGGTTAGGGTAAGGGTTAGGGGTTAGGGTTGGGGTTAGGGTTAGGGTTAGTCAGAATCTGTCTCAATGCGCGATCTAACTATCGCGGGTTTACCCCATTCCAGGAACACAGTGGTGCCCAGTAAACCCCTCTCGGGCTATAAGCCCGATTCAGTGCCCACCGCTGTCAGAATCTTTTGCTTTTTCTCTTGGGTCTCTGCTTTTGCTGTTGCTGTTCTGTTGCGTGTCTGGCAGAATACCCACCGCCGTCCGGTATGTACTCTGCTTCTCTAGAGCACTGGCCCCGCCCACTGGGTGGAGTCAAGAGGTGGAGTCCGTGTTGATTGTTCTGCTTCACTGGCTCCGCCTACTGGGCGGAGTCAGTGCTGATTGGTGCTACAACCCGCCCCAGGAAAAGGGGAGAGGGGGTAACTCAGGTTGTTATTAATAATTCCCTTGGGGTGGATTAAAGTGAAACGACACTAAAGAATCGGTGTCTGAAAACATATACTGGCAAGGTTTATTTTAACAATTCTGTATCAACAGGCATGCTAGCAGTTTGGGTACTGTCATACCACAATGTGACACAGAGATAACCTTTGGGGGGGGGGAAAGAAAATGCATAGGGGAGAGAAAGGCAGGATAAGAGCAAGGGAGAGTAAGAGAAAGAAAAGCTGAGAGTGGACAGATGTATATAGTCACCGCCCACGGGGTCCAGCGATGCTTCCATGTCTGTCAGTTGAAGTGGTGGCCTTGATCTGCCGGGGGTGAAGGAGGGAAGTCCCCATACTCCAAGAAGTTATGAGTTATAGCCATGATTAGTGTCACAGACCATGCCTCGAGCCTCCAACATCTTGAGGGTTGCAGTGTCTCTTCTAAGGTTAGGGAACAGGCTTTGGGCATAGCTTGCAGTTACTGTGTGGACCAATTGTCAGAGATTGAAGTGGTTAATGATTTATGCATTCTAGGAGACTTTTCAGGCTTTTGACTTGCATGATACCTCTGATGAGCAGTCGGGCCCCTCCCTCCCTCCAGTGCCGACGGTGTGAAGCCCTGAAAAGGCAAGAGCTGAGCTTACAGGCTTTTGACTGTTGATATATCTGATGAGGAATCAGGCCCCTCCCTCCCTCTGCTATGAGATGTTAGGGTTAGGGTTAGGGTTAAGGTTAGCATGGGTTAGGGTTTAGGTTTTAGGGTTTACGGTTTGGGGTTTAAGGTTGGGGTGTGGGTTTGGGTTAGGGTTTAGTGTTAGGGTTAGGATTAGGGTTAGGCAGAATCGGTCTCGATGCGCGATCTAACTATCGTGGGCTTAGCCCATTCCAGACACGCAGCAGTGCCCAATAAGCCCCTCTGGGGCCATAAGCCCGATTCACTGCCCACCGCTGTCAGAATCTTTTGCTTTTTCTCTTGGGTCTCTGCCATTGTTGTTGCTGTTCTGTTGCGTGTCTGGTAGAATACCCGCCGCCGTCCGGTATGTACTCTGCTTCTATAGAGCACTGGCCCCGCGCACTGGGTGGAGTCAAGAGGTGGAGTCAATGCTGATTGGACCGCGTCACTGGCTTTGCCTACTGGGCGGAGTCAGTGCTGATTGGTCCACACAGTAATTGCAAGCTATGCACAAACCTTTTTCCCCAACACTAACCCTAAAAAAGAGACTGCAAGCTATGCGCAAACCCGTTTCCCTAACCCTAAAAAAAACCTGCAAGCTATGCGCAAACCCTTTTCCCTACCCCTCACCTTAAAAAAGAGACTGCAAGCTACTGAGGTTAGGGTTAGGGTTAGGGTTAGGGTTAGGGTTAGGGTTAGGGTTAGGGTAAGGGTTAGGGTTTAGGGTTAGGGTTAGGGTTTGGGTTAGGGCTAGGGTTAGGGTTAGGGTTAGGGTTAGGTTTTGAGTTAGGGTTAGGGTTAGAAAGGGTTAGGGTTAGGGTTAGGAAATTTAGGGTTAGGGTTAGAGTTAGCAAAAGTTAGGGTTAGGGTTAGGGTTAGGTTTAGGGTTAGCAAAAGACAGGGTTACTGTTAGGGTTAGGGTTAGGATTAGGGTTAGGGTTATGGGTAAGGGTTAGGGTTGGGAAGAATTTGCCTCAGTGTGCGATCTAACAATCGCAGTTTTAGCCCATTCCGGACACGCAGCGGTGCCCAATAAGCCCCTCTCAGGCTATAAGTCTGATTCACTGCCCACCATTGTCAGAATCTTTTGCTTTTTCTCTTGGGTCTCTGCCTTTGCTGTTGCTGTTCTGTTGCCTGTCTGGCAGAATACCCACCGCCGTCCAGTATGTACTCTGCTTCTATAGAGCACTGTCCCCTAAACCCAACATTAAAAGAGAGACTGGAAGCTATGCGCAAACCCTGTTCCCTAACCCTAACCCTAACCAAGAGACTGGAAGCTATGCGCAAACCCTGTTACCTAACCCTAACCTTAAAAAAGACACTGCAAGCTATGCGCAAACCCGGTTCCCTGAACCTAATCCTAAAAAAGAGAATGCAAGCTATGTGCAAACCCTGTTCCCTAACCTTAACTTTAAAAACGAGACTGCAAGCTATGCACAAAACCAGTTCCCTAACCCTAACTTTAAAAAAGAGACTGCAAGATACTCAGGTTAGGGTTAGGGTTAGGGTAAGGGTTAGGGTTGGGGTTGGGGTTTAGGGTTAGGGTTTAGGTTTAGGGTTAGGGTTAGGGTTAGGGTTAGGGTTAGGGTTAGGGTTAGGGTTAGGGGTTAGGGTTGGGGTTAGGGTTAGGGTTAGTCAGAATCTGTCTCAATGCGCGATCTAACTATCGCGGGTTTACCCCATTCCAGGAACGCAGTGGTGCCCAGTAAACCCCTCTCGGGCTATAAGCCCGATTCAGTGCCCACCGCTGTCAGAATCTTTTGCTTTTTCTCTTGGGTCTCTGCTTTTGCTGTTGCTGTTCTGTTGCGTGTCTGGCAGAATACCCACCGCCGTCCGGTATGTACTCTGCTTCTATAGAGCACTGGCCCCGCCCACTGGGTGGAGTCAAGAGGTGGAGTCCGTGTTGATTGTTCTGCGTCACTGGCTCCGCCTACTGGGCGGAGTCAGTGCTGATTGGTGCTACAACCCGCCCCAGGAAAAGGGGAGAGGGGGTAACTCAGGTTGTTATTAATAATTCCCTTGGGGTGGATTAAAGTGAAACGACACTAAATAATCGGTGTCTGAAAACATATACTGGCAAGGTTTATTTTAACAATTCTGTATCAACAGGCATGCTAGCAGTTTGGGTACTGTCATACCACAATGTGACACAGAGATAACCTTTGGGGGGGGGAAAGAAAATGCATAGGGGAGAGAAAGGCAGGATAAGAGCAAGGGAGAGTAAGAGAAAGAAAAGCTGAGAGTGGACAGATGTATATAGTCACCGCCCACGGGGTCCAGCGATGCTTCCATGTCTGTCAGTTGAAGTGGTGGCCTTGATCTGCCGGGGGTGAAGGAGGGAAGTCCCCATACTCCAAGAAGTTATGAGTTATAGCCATGATTAGTGTCACAGACCATGCCTCGAGCCTCCAACATCTTGAGGGTTGCAGTGTCTCTTCTAAGGTTAGGGAACAGGCTTTGGGCATAGCTTGCAGTTACTGTGTGGACCAATTGTCAGAGATTGAAGTGGTTAATGATTTATGCATTCTAGGAGACTTTTCAGGCTTTTGACTTGCATGATACCTCTGATGAGCAGTCGGGCCCCTCCCTCCCTCCAGTGCCGACGGTGTGAAGCCCTGAAAAGGCAAGAGCTGAGCTTACAGGCTTTTGACTGTTGATATATCTGATGAGGAATCAGGCCCCTCCCTCCCTCTGCTATGAGATGTTAGGGTTAGGGTTAGGGTTAAGGTTAGCATGGGTTAGGGTTTAGGTTTTAGGGTTTACGGTTTGGGGTTTAAGGTTGGGGTGTGGGTTTGGGTTAGGGTTTAGTGTTAGGGTTAGGATTAGGGTTAGGCAGAATCGGTCTCGATGCGCGATCTAACTATCGCGGGCTTAGCCCATTCCAGACACGCAGCGGTGCCCAATAAGCCCCTCTGGGGCCATAAGCCCGATTCACTGCCCACCGCTGTCAGAATCTTTTGCTTTTTCTCTTGGGTCTCTGCCATTGTTGTTGCTGTTCTGTTGCGTGTCTGGTAGAATACCCGCCGCCGTCCGGTATGTACTCTGTTTCTATAGAGCACTGGCCCCGCGCACTGGGTGGAGTCAAGAGGTGGAGTCAATGCTGATTGGACCGCGTCACTGGCTTTGCCTACTGGGCGGAGTCAGTGCTGATTGGTCCACACAGTAATTGCAAGCTATGCACAAACCTTTTTCCCCAACACTAACCCTAAAAAAGAGACTGCAAGCTATGCGCAAACCCGTTTCCCTAACCCTAAAAAAAACCTGCAAGCTATGCGCAAACCCTTTTCCCTACCCCTCACCTTAAAAAAGAGACTGCAAGCTACTGAGGTTAGGGTTAGGGTTAGGGTTAGGGTTAGGGTTAGGGTTAGGGTAAGGGTTAGGGTTTAGGGTTAGGGTTAGGGTTTGGGTTAGGGCTAGGGTTAGGGTTAGGGTTAGGGTTAGGTTTTGAGTTAGGGTTAGGGTTAGAAAGGGTTAGGGTTAGGGTTAGGAAATTTAGGGTTAGGGTTAGAGTTAGCAAAAGTTAGGGTTAGGGTTAGGGTTAGGTTTAGGGTTAGCAAAAGACAGGGTTACTGTTAGGGTTAGGGTTAGGATTAGGGTTAGGGTTATGGGTAAGGGTTAGGGTTGGGAAGAATTTGCCTCAGTGTGCGATCTAACAATCGCAGTTTTAGCCCATTCCGGACACGCAGCGGTGCCCAATAAGCCCCTCTCAGGCTATAAGTCTGATTCACTGCCCACCACTGTCAGAATCTTTTGCTTTTTCTCTTGGGTCTCTGCCTTTGCTGTTGCTGTTCTGTTAGCTGTCTGGCAGAATACCCACCGCCGTCCGGTATGTACTCTGCTTCTATAGAGCACTGGCCCCGCGCACTGGGTGGAGTCAAGAGGTGGAGTCAATGCTGATTGGACCGCGTCACTGGCTTTGCCTACTGGGCGGAGTCAGTGTTGATTGGTCCACACAGTAATTGCAAGCTATGCACAAACCTTTTTCCCCAACACTAACCCTAAAAAAGAGACTGCAAGCTATGCGCAAACCCGTTTCCCTAACCCTAAAAAAAACCTGCAAGCTATGCGCAAACCCTTTTCCCTACCCCTCGCCTTAAAAAAGAGACTGCAAGCTACTGAGGTTAGGGTTAGGGTTAGGGTTAGGGTTAGGGTTAGGGTTAGGGTTAGGGTAAGGGTTAGGGTTTAGGGTTAGGGTTAGGGTTTGGGTTAGGGCTAGGGTTAGGGTTAGGGTTAGGGTTAGGTTTTGAGTTAGGGTTAGGGTTAGAAAGGGTTAGGGTTAGGGTTAGGAAATTTAGGGTTAGGGTTAGAGTTAGCAAAAGTTAGGGTTAGGGTTAGGGTTAGGTTTAGGGTTAGCAAAAGACAGGGTTACTGTTAGGGTTAGGGTTAGGATTAGGGTTAGGGTTATGGGTAAGGGTTAGGGTTGGGAAGAATTTGCCTCAGTGTGCGATCTAACAATCGCAGTTTTAGCCCATTCCGGACACGCAGCGGTGCCCAATAAGCCCCTCTCAGGCTATAAGTCTGATTCACTGCCCACCATTGTCAGAATCTTTTGCTTTTTCTCTTGGGTCTCTGCCTTTGCTGTTGCTGTTCTGTTGCCTGTCTGGCAGAATACCCACCGCCGTCCAGTATGTACTCTGCTTCTATAGAGCACTGTCCCCTAAACCCAACATTAAAAGAGAGACTGGAAGCTATGCGCAAACCCTGTTCCCTAACCCTAACCCTAACCAAGAGACTGGAAGCTATGCGCAAACCCTGTTACCTAACCCTAACCTTAAAAAAGACACTGCAAGCTATGCGCAAACCCGGTTCCCTGAACCTAATCCTAAAAAAGAGAATGCAAGCTATGTGCAAACCCTGTTCCCTAACCTTAACTTTAAAAACGAGACTGCAAGCTATGCACAAAACCAGTTCCCTAACCCTAACTTTAAAAAAGAGACTGCAAGATACTCAGGTTAGGGTTAGGGTTAGGGTAAGGGTTAGGGTTGGGGTTGGGGTTTAGGGTTAGGGTTTAGGTTTAGGGTTAGGGTTAGGGTTAGGGTTAGGGTTAGGGTTAGGGTTAGGGTTAGGGTTAGGGTTAGGGTTAGGGTTCGGGTTAGGGTTAAGGTTAGGGTTAGGGTAAGGGTTAGGGGTTAGGGTTGGGGTTAGGGTTAGGGTTAGTCAGAATCTGTCTCAATGCGCGATCTAACTATCGCGGGTTTACCCCATTCCAGGAACGCAGTGGTGCCCAGTAAACCCCTCTCGGGCTATAAGCCCGATTCAGTGCCCACCGCTGTCAGAATCTTTTGCTTTTTCTCTTGGGTCTCTGCTTTTGCTGTTGCTGTTCTGTTGCGTGTCTGGCAGAATACCCACCGCCGTCCGGTATGTACTCTGCTTCTCTAGAGCACTGGCCCCGCCCACTGGGTGGAGTCAAGAGGTGGAGTCCGTGTTGATTGTTCTGCGTCACTGGCTCCGCCTACTGGGCGGAGTCAGTGCTGATTGGTGCTACAACCCGCCCCAGGAAAAGGGGAGAGGGGGTAACTCAGGTTGTTATTAATAATTCCCTTGGGGTGGATTAAAGTGAAACGACACTAAAGAATCGGTGTCTGAAAACATATACTGGCAAGGTTTATTTTAACAATTCTGTATCAACAGGCATGCTAGCAGTTTGGGTACTGTCATACCACAATGTGACACAGAGATAACCTTTGGGGGGGGGGAAAGAAAATGCATAGGGGAGAGAAAGGCAGGATAAGAGCAAGGGAGAGTAAGAGAAAGAAAAACTGAGAGTGGACAGATGTATATAGTCACCGCCCACGGGGTCCAGCGATGCTTCCATGTCTGTCAGTTGAAGTGGTGGCCTTGATCTGCCGGGGGTGAAGGAGGGAAGTCCCCATACTCCAAGAAGTTATGAGTTATAGCCATGATTAGTGTCACAGACCATGCCTCGAGCCTCCAACATCTTGAGGGTTGCAGTGTCTCTTCTAAGGTTAGGGAACAGGCTTTGGGCATAGCTTGCAGTTACTGTGTGGACCAATTGTCAGAGATTGAAGTGGTTAATGATTTATGCATTCTAGGAGACTTTTCAGGCTTTTGACTTGCATGATACCTCTGATGAGCAGTCGGGCCCCTCCCTCCCTCCAGTGCCGACGGTGTGAAGCCCTGAAAAGGCAAGAGCTGAGCTTACAGGCTTTTGACTGTTGATATATCTGATGAGGAATCAGGCCCCTCCCTCCCTCTGCTATGAGATGTTAGGGTTAGGGTTAGGGTTAAGGTTAGCATGGGTTAGGGTTTAGGTTTTAGGGTTTACGGTTTGGGGTTTAAGGTTGGGGTGTGGGTTTGGGTTAGGGTTTAGTGTTAGGGTTAGGATTAGGGTTAGGCAGAATCGGTCTCGATGCGCGATCTAACTATCGCGGGCTTAGCCCATTCCAGACACGCAGCGGTGCCCAATAAGCCCCTCTGGGGCCATAAGCCCGATTCACTGCCCACCGCTGTCAGAATCTTTTGCTTTTTCTCTTGGGTCTCTGCCATTGTTGTTGCTGTTCTGTTGCGTGTCTGGTAGAATACCCGCCGCCGTCCGGTATGTACTCTGCTTCTATAGAGCACTGGCCCCGCGCACTGGGTGGAGTCAAGAGGTGGAGTCAATGCTGATTGGACCGCGTCACTGGCTTTGCCTACTGGGCGGAGTCAGTGCTGATTGGTCCACACAGTAATTGCAAGCTATGCACAAACCTTTTTCCCCAACACTAACCCTAAAAAAGAGACTGCAAGCTATGCGCAAACCCGTTTCCCTAACCCTAAAAAAAACCTGCAAGCTATGCGCAAACCCTTTTCCCTACCCCTCACCTTAAAAAAGAGACTGCAAGCTACTGAGGTTAGGGTTAGGGTTAGGGTTAGGGTTAGGGTTAGGGTTAGGGTAAGGGTTAGGGTTTAGGGTTAGGGTTAGGGTTTGGGTTAGGGCTAGGGTTAGGGTTAGGGTTAGGGTTAGGTTTTGAGTTAGGGTTAGGGTTAGAAAGGGTTAGGGTTAGGGTTAGGAAATTTAGGGTTAGGGTTAGAGTTAGCAAAAGTTAGGGTTAGGGTTAGGGTTAGGTTTAGGGTTAGCAAAAGACAGGGTTACTGTTAGGGTTAGGGTTAGGATTAGGGTTAGGGTTATGGGTAAGGGTTAGGGTTGGGAAGAATTTGCCTCAGTGTGCGATCTAACAATCGCAGTTTTAGCCCATTCCGGACACGCAGCGGTGCCCAATAAGCCCCTCTCAGGCTATAAGTCTGATTCACTGCCCACCATTGTCAGAATCTTTTGCTTTTTCTCTTGGGTCTCTGCCTTTGCTGTTGCTGTTCTGTTGCCTGTCTGGCAGAATACCCACCGCCGTCCAGTATGTACTCTGCTTCTATAGAGCACTGTCCCCTAAACCCAACATTAAAAGAGAGACTGGAAGCTATGCGCAAACCCTGTTCCCTAACCCTAACCCTAACCAAGAGACTGGAAGCTATGCGCAAACCCTGTTACCTAACCCTAACCTTAAAAAAGACACTGCAAGCTATGCGCAAACCCGGTTCCCTGAACCTAATCCTAAAAAAGAGAATGCAAGCTATGTGCAAACCCTGTTCCCTAACCTTAACTTTAAAAACGAGACTGCAAGCTATGCACAAAACCAGTTCCCTAACCCTAACTTTAAAAAAGAGACTGCAAGACACTCAGGTTAGGGTTAGGGTTAGGGTAAGGGTTAGGGTTGGGGTTGGGGTTTAGGGTTAGGGTTTAGGTTTAGGGTTAGGGTTAGGGTTAGGGTTAGGGTTAGGGTTAGGGTTAGGGTTAGGGTTAGGGTTAGGGGTTAGGGTTGGGGTTAGGGTTAGGGTTAGTCAGAATCTGTCTCAATGCGCGATCTAACTATCGCGGGTTTACCCCATTCCAGGAACGCAGTGGTGCCCAGTAAACCCCTCTCGGGCTATAAGCCCGATTCAGTGCCCACCGCTGTCAGAATCTTTTGCTTTTTCTCTTGGGTCTCTGCTTTTGCTGTTGCTGTTCTGTTGCGTGTCTGGCAGAATACCCACCGCCGTCCGGTATGTACTCTGCTTCTATAGAGCACTGGCCCCGCCCACTGGGTGGAGTCAAGAGGTGGAGTCCGTGTTGATTGTTCTGCGTCACTGGCTCCGCCTACTGGGCGGAGTCAGTGCTGATTGGTGCTACAACCCGCCCCAGGAAAAGGGGAGAGGGGGTAACTCAGGTTGTTATTAATAATTCCCTTGGGGTGGATTAAAGTGAAACGACACTAAAGAATCGGTGTCTGAAAACATATACTGGCAAGGTTTATTTTAACAATTCTGTATCAACAGGCATGCTAGCAGTTTGGGTACTGTCATACCACAATGTGACACAGAGATAACCTTTGGGGGGGGGAAAGAAAATGCATAGGGGAGAGAAAGGCAGGATAAGAGCAAGGGAGAGTAAGAGGAAGAAAAGCTGAGAGTGGACAGATGTATATAGTCACCGCCCACGGGGTCCAGCGATGCTTCCATGTCTGTCAGTTGAAGTGGTGGCCTTGATCTGCCGGGGGTGAAGGAGGGAAGTCCCCATACTCCAAGAAGTTATGAGTTATAGCCATGATTAGTGTCACAGACCATGCCTCGAGCCTCCAACATCTTGAGGGTTGCAGTGTCTCTTCTAAGGTTAGGGAACAGGCTTTGGGCATAGCTTGCAGTTACTGTGTGGACCAATTGTCAGAGATTGAAGTGGTTAATGATTTATGCATTCTAGGAGACTTTTCAGGCTTTTGACTTGCATGATACCTCTGATGAGCAGTCGGGCCCCTCCCTCCCTCCAGTGCCGACGGTGTGAAGCCCTGAAAAGGCAAGAGCTGAGCTTACAGGCTTTTGACTGTTGATATATCTGATGAGGAATCAGGCCCCTCCCTCCCTCTGCTATGAGATGTTAGGGTTAGGGTTAGGGTTAAGGTTAGCATGGGTTAGGGTTTAGGTTTTAGGGTTTACGGTTTGGGGTTTAAGGTTGGGGTGTGGGTTTGGGTTAGGGTTTAGTGTTAGGGTTAGGATTAGGGTTAGGCAGAATCGGTCTCGATGCGCGATCTAACTATCGCGGGCTTAGCCCATTCCAGACACGCAGCGGTGCCCAATAAGCCCCTCTGGGGCCATAAGCCCGATTCACTGCCCACCGCTGTCAGAATCTTTTGCTTTTTCTCTTGGGTCTCTGCCATTGTTGTTGCTGTTCTGTTGCGTGTCTGGTAGAATACCCGCCGCCGTCCGGTATGTACTCTGTTTCTATAGAGCACTGGCCCCGCGCACTGGGTGGAGTCAAGAGGTGGAGTCAATGCTGATTGGACCGCGTCACTGGCTTTGCCTACTGGGCGGAGTCAGTGCTGATTGGTCCACACAGTAATTGCAAGCTATGCACAAACCTTTTTCCCCAACACTAACCCTAAAAAAGAGACTGCAAGCTATGCGCAAACCCGTTTCCCTAACCCTAAAAAAAACCTGCAAGCTATGCGCAAACCCTTTTCCCTACCCCTCACCTTAAAAAAGAGACTGCAAGCTACTGAGGTTAGGGTTAGGGTTAGGGTTAGGGTTAGGGTTAGGGTTAGGGTAAGGGTTAGGGTTTAGGGTTAGGGTTAGGGTTTGGGTTAGGGCTAGGGTTAGGGTTAGGGTTAGGGTTAGGTTTTGAGTTAGGGTTAGGGTTAGAAAGGGTTAGGGTTAGGGTTAGGAAATTTAGGGTTAGGGTTAGAGTTAGCAAAAGTTAGGGTTAGGGTTAGGGTTAGGTTTAGGGTTAGCAAAAGACAGGGTTACTGTTAGGGTTAGGGTTAGGATTAGGGTTAGGGTTATGGGTAAGGGTTAGGGTTGGGAAGAATTTGCCTCAGTGTGCGATCTAACAATCGCAGTTTTAGCCCATTCCGGACACGCAGCGGTGCCCAATAAGCCCCTCTCAGGCTATAAGTCTGATTCACTGCCCACCACTGTCAGAATCTTTTGCTTTTTCTCTTGGGTCTCTGCCTTTGCTGTTGCTGTTCTGTTGCCTGTCTGGCAGAATACCCACCGCCGTCCAGTATGTACTCTGCTTCTATAGAGCACTGTCCCCTAAACCCAACATTAAAAGAGAGACTGGAAGCTATGCGCAAACCCTGTTCCCTAACCCTAACCCTAACCAAGAGACTGGAAGCTATGCGCAAACCCTGTTACCTAACCCTAACCTTAAAAAAGACACTGCAAGCTATGCGCAAACCCGGTTCCCTGACCCTAATCCTAAAAAAGAGAATGCAAGCTATGTGCAAACCCTGTTCCCTAACCTTAACTTTAAAAACGAGACTGCAAGCTATGCACAAAACCAGTTCCCTAACCCTAACTTTAAAAAAGAGACTGCAAGATACTCAGGTTAGGGTTAGGGTTAGGGTAAGGGTTAGGGTTGGGGTTGGGGTTTAGGGTTAGGGTTTAGGTTTAGGGTTAGGGTTAGGGTTAGGGTTAGGGTTAGGGTTAGGGTTAGGGTTAGGGTTAGGGTTAGGGTTAGGGTTCGGGTTAGGGTTAAGGTTAGGGTTAGGGTAAGGGTTAGGGGTTAGGGTTGGGGTTAGGGTTAGGGTTAGTCAGAATCTGTCTCAATGCGCGATCTAACTATCGCGGGTTTACCCCATTCCAGGAACGCAGTGGTGCCCAGTAAACCCCTCTCGGGCTATAAGCCCGATTCAGTGCCCACCGCTGTCAGAATCTTTTGCTTTTTCTCTTGGGTCTCTGCTTTTGCTGTTGCTGTTCTGTTGCGTGTCTGGCAGAATACCCACCGCCGTCCGGTATGTACTCTGCTTCTCTAGAGCACTGGCCCCGCCCACTGGGTGGAGTCAAGAGGTGGAGTCCGTGTTGATTGTTCTGCGTCACTGGCTCCGCCTACTGGGCGGAGTCAGTGCTGATTGGTGCTACAACCCGCCCCAGGAAAAGGGGAGAGGGGGTAACTCAGGTTGTTATTAATAATTCCCTTGGGGTGGATTAAAGTGAAACGACACTAAAGAATCGGTGTCTGAAAACATATACTGGCAAGGTTTATTTTAACAATTCTGTATCAACAGGCATGCTAGCAGTTTGGGTACTGTCATACCACAATGTGACACAGAGATAACCTTTGGGGGGGGGGAAAGAAAATGCATAGGGGAGAGAAAGGCAGGATAAGAGCAAGGGAGAGTAAGAGAAAGAAAAGCTGAGAGTGGACAGATGTATATAGTCACCGCCCACGGGGTCCAGCGATGCTTCCATGTCTGTCAGTTGAAGTGGTGGCCTTGATCTGCCGGGGGTGAAGGAGGGAAGTCCCCATACTCCAAGAAGTTATGAGTTATAGCCATGATTAGTGTCACAGACCATGCCTCGAGCCTCCAACATCTTGAGGGTTGCAGTGTCTCTTCTAAGGTTAGGGAACAGGCTTTGGGCATAGCTTGCAGTTACTGTGTGGACCAATTGTCAGAGATTGAAGTGGTTAATGATTTATGCATTCTAGGAGACTTTTCAGGCTTTTGACTTGCATGATACCTCTGATGAGCAGTCGGGCCCCTCCCTCCCTCCAGTGCCGACGGTGTGAAGCCCTGAAAAGGCAAGAGCTGAGCTTACAGGCTTTTGACTGTTGATATATCTGATGAGGAATCAGGCCCCTCCCTCCCTCTGCTATGAGATGTTAGGGTTAGGGTTAGGGTTAAGGTTAGCATGGGTTAGGGTTTAGGTTTTAGGGTTTACGGTTTGGGGTTTAAGGTTGGGGTGTGGGTTTGGGTTAGGGTTTAGTGTTAGGGTTAGGATTAGGGTTAGGCAGAATCGGTCTCGATGCGCGATCTAACTATCGCGGGCTTAGCCCATTCCAGACACGCAGCGGTGCCCAATAAGCCCCTCTGGGGCCATAAGCCCGATTCACTGCCCACCGCTGTCAGAATCTTTTGCTTTTTCTCTTGGGTCTCTGCCATTGTTGTTGCTGTTCTGTTGCGTGTCTGGTAGAATACCCGCCGCCGTCCGGTATGTACTCTGCTTCTATAGAGCACTGGCCCCGCGCACTGGGTGGAGTCAAGAGGTGGAGTCAATGCTGATTGGACCGCGTCACTGGCTTTGCCTACTGGGCGGAGTCAGTGCTGATTGGTCCACACAGTAATTGCAAGCTATGCACAAACCTTTTTCCCCAACACTAACCCTAAAAAAGAGACTGCAAGCTATGCGCAAACCCGTTTCCCTAACCCTAAAAAAAACCTGCAAGCTATGCGCAAACCCTTTTCCCTACCCCTCACCTTAAAAAAGAGACTGCAAGCTACTGAGGTTAGGGTTAGGGTTAGGGTTAGGGTTAGGGTTAGGGTTAGGGTAAGGGTTAGGGTTTAGGGTTAGGGTTAGGGTTTGGGTTAGGGCTAGGGTTAGGGTTAGGGTTAGGGTTAGGTTTTGAGTTAGGGTTAGGGTTAGAAAGGGTTAGGGTTAGGGTTAGGGTTAGGGTTAGGGTTAGGGTTAGGGTTAGGGTTAGGGTTAGGGTTAGGGTTAGGGTTAGGGTTAGGGTTAGGGTTAGGGTTAGGGTTAGGGTTAGGGTTAGGGTTAGGGTTAGGGTTAGGGTTAGGGTTAGGGTTAGGGTTAGGGTTAGGGTTAGGGTTAGGGTTAGGGTTAGGGTTAGGGTTAGGGTTAGGGTTAGGGTTAGGGTTAGGGTTAGGGTTAGGGTTAGGGTTAGGGTTAGGGTTAGGGTTAGGGTTAGGGTTAGGGTTAGGGTTAGGGTTAGGGTTAGGGTTAGGGTTAGGGTTAGGGTTAGGGTTAGGGTTAGGGTTAGGGTTAGGGTTAGGGTTAGGGTTAGGGTTAGGGTTAGGGTTAGGGTTAGGGTTAGGGTTAGGGTTAGGGTTAGGGTTAGGGTTAGGGTTAGGGTTAGGGTTAGGGTTAGGGTTAGGGTTAGGGTTAGGGTTAGGGTTAGGGTTAGGGTTAGGGTTAGGGTTAGGGTTAGGGTTAGGGTTAGGGTTAGGGTTAGGGTTAGGGTTAGGGTTAGGGTTAGGGTTAGGGTTAGGGTTAGGGTTAGGGTTAGGGTTAGGGTTAGGGTTAGGGTTAGGGTTAGGGTTAGGGTTAGGGTTAGGGTTAGGGTTAGGGTTAGGGTTAGGGTTAGGGTTAGGGTTAGGGTTAGGGTTAGGGTTAGGGTTAGGGTTAGGGTTAGGGTTAGGGTTAGGGTTAGGGTTAGGGTTAGGGTTAGGGTTAGGGTTAGGGTTAGGGTTAGGGTTAGGGTTAGGGTTAGGGTTAGGGTTAGGGTTAGGGTTAGGGTTAGGGTTAGGGTTAGGGTTAGGGTTAGGGTTAGGGTTAGGGTTAGGGTTAGGGTTAGGGTTAGGGTTAGGGTTAGGGTTAGGGTTAGGGTTAGGGTTAGGGTTAGGGTTAGGGTTAGGGTTAGGGTTAGGGTTAGGGTTAGGGTTAGGGTTAGGGTTAGGGTTAGGGTTAGGGTTAGGGTTAGGGTTAGGGTTAGGGTTAGGGTTAGGGTTAGGGTTAGGGTTAGGGTTAGGGTTAGGGTTAGGGTTAGGGTTAGGGTTAGGGTTAGGGTTAGGGTTAGGGTTAGGGTTAGGGTTAGGGTTAGGGTTAGGGTTAGGGTTAGGGTTAGGGTTAGGGTTAGGGTTAGGGTTAGGGTTAGGGTTAGGGTTAGGGTTAGGGTTAGGGTTAGGGTTAGGGTTAGGGTTAGGGTTAGGGTTAGGGTTAGGGTTAGGGTTAGGGTTAGGGTTAGGGTTAGGGTTAGGGTTAGGGTTAGGGTTAGGGTTAGGGTTAGGGTTAGGGTTAGGGTTAGGGTTAGGGTTAGGGTTAGGGTTAGGGTTAGGGTTAGGGTTAGGGTTAGGGTTAGGGTTAGGGTTAGGGTTAGGGTTAGGGTTAGGGTTAGGGTTAGGGTTAGGGTTAGGGTTAGGGTTAGGGTTAGGGTTAGGGTTAGGGTTAGGGTTAGGGTTAGGGTTAGGGTTAGGGTTAGGGTTAGGGTTAGGGTTAGGGTTAGGGTTAGGGTTAGGGTTAGGGTTAGGGTTAGGGTTAGGGTTAGGGTTAGGGTTAGGGTTAGGGTTAGGGTTAGGGTTAGGGTTAGGGTTAGGGTTAGGGTTAGGGTTAGGGTTAGGGTTAGGGTTAGGGTTAGGGTTAGGGTTAGGGTTAGGGTTAGGGTTAGGGTTAGGGTTAGGGTTAGGGTTAGGGTTAGGGTTAGGGTTAGGGTTAGGGTTAGGGTTAGGGTTAGGGTTAGGGTTAGGGTTAGGGTTAGGGTTAGGGTTAGGGTTAGGGTTAGGGTTAGGGTTAGGGTTAGGGTTAGGGTTAGGGTTAGGGTTAGGGTTAGGGTTAGGGTTAGGGTTAGGGTTAGGGTTAGGGTTAGGGTTAGGGTTAGGGTTAGGGTTAGGGTTAGGGTTAGGGTTAGGGTTAGGGTTAGGGTTAGGGTTAGGGTTAGGGTTAGGGTTAGGGTTAGGGTTAGGGTTAGGGTTAGGGTTAGGGTTAGGGTTAGGGTTAGGGTTAGGGTTAGGGTTAGGGTTAGGGTTAGGGTTAGGGTTAGGGTTAGGGTTAGGGTTAGGGTTAGGGTTAGGGTTAGGGTTAGGGTTAGGGTTAGGGTTAGGGTTAGGGTTAGGGTTAGGGTTAGGGTTAGGGTTAGGGTTAGGGTTAGGGTTAGGGTTAGGGTTAGGGTTAGGGTTAGGGTTAGGGTTAGGGTTAGGGTTAGGGTTAGGGTTAGGGTTAGGGTTAGGGTTAGGGTTAGGGTTAGGGTTAGGGTTAGGGTTAGGGTTAGGGTTAGGGTTAGGGTTAGGGTTAGGGTTAGGGTTAGGGTTAGGGTTAGGGTTAGGGTTAGGGTTAGGGTTAGGGTTAGGGTTAGGGTTAGGGTTAGGGTTAGGGTTAGGGTTAGGGTTAGGGTTAGGGTTAGGGTTAGGGTTAGGGTTAGGGTTAGGGTTAGGGTTAGGGTTAGGGTTAGGGTTAGGGTTAGGGTTAGGGTTAGGGTTAGGGTTAGGGTTAGGGTTAGGGTTAGGGTTAGGGTTAGGGTTAGGGTTAGGGTTAGGGTTAGGGTTAGGGTTAGGGTTAGGGTTAGGGTTAGGGTTAGGGTTAGGGTTAGGGTTAGGGTTAGGGTTAGGGTTAGGGTTAGGGTTAGGGTTAGGGTTAGGGTTAGGGTTAGGGTTAGGGTTAGGGTTAGGGTTAGGGTTAGGGTTAGGGTTAGGGTTAGGGTTAGGGTTAGGGTTAGGGTTAGGGTTAGGGTTAGGGTTAGGGTTAGGGTTAGGGTTAGGGTTAGGGTTAGGGTTAGGGTTAGGGTTAGGGTTAGGGTTAGGGTTAGGGTTAGGGTTAGGGTTAGGGTTAGGGTTAGGGTTAGGGTTAGGGTTAGGGTTAGGGTTAGGGTTAGGGTTAGGGTTAGGGTTAGGGTTAGGGTTAGGGTTAGGGTTAGGGTTAGGGTTAGGGTTAGGGTTAGGGTTAGGGTTAGGGTTAGGGTTAGGGTTAGGGTTAGGGTTAGGGTTAGGGTTAGGGTTAGGGTTAGGGTTAGGGTTAGGGTTAGGGTTAGGGTTAGGGTTAGGGTTAGGGTTAGGGTTAGGGTTAGGGTTAGGGTTAGGGTTAGGGTTAGGGTTAGGGTTAGGGTTAGGGTTAGGGTTAGGGTTAGGGTTAGGGTTAGGGTTAGGGTTAGGGTTAGGGTTAGGGTTAGGGTTAGGGTTAGGGTTAGGGTTAGGGTTAGGGTTAGGGTTAGGGTTAGGGTTAGGGTTAGGGTTAGGGTTAGGGTTAGGGTTAGGGTTAGGGTTAG
Source organism: Manacus candei (assembly GCF_025592945.1). Classification (NCBI taxonomy): domain Eukaryota; kingdom Metazoa; phylum Chordata; class Aves; order Passeriformes; family Pipridae; genus Manacus; species Manacus candei. The sequence goes on from NW_026138077.1 coordinate 4,007,022, forward strand.
GGTTAGGGTTAGGGTTAGGGTTAGGGTTAGGGTTAGGGTTAGGGTTAGGGTTAGGGTTAGGGTTAGGGTTAGGGTTAGGGTTAGGGTTAGGGTTAGGGTTAGGGTTAGGGTTAGGGTTAGGGTTAGGGTTAGGGTTAGGGTTAGGGTTAGGGTTAGGGTTAGGGTTAGGGTTAGGGTTAGGGTTAGGGTTAGGGTTAGGGTTAGGGTTAGGGTTAGGGTTAGGGTTAGGGTTAGGGTTAGGGTTAGGGTTAGGGTTAGGGTTAGGGTTAGGGTTAGGGTTAGGGTTAGGGTTAGGGTTAGGGTTAGGGTTAGGGTTAGGGTTAGGGTTAGGGTTAGGGTTAGGGTTAGGGTTAGGGTTAGGGTTAGGGTTAGGGTTAGGGTTAGGGTTAGGGTTAGGGTTAGGGTTAGGGTTAGGGTTAGGGTTAGGGTTAGGGTTAGGGTTAGGGTTAGGGTTAGGGTTAGGGTTAGGGTTAGGGTTAGGGTTAGGGTTAGGGTTAGGGTTAGGGTTAGGGTTAGGGTTAGGGTTAGGGTTAGGGTTAGGGTTAGGGTTAGGGTTAGGGTTAGGGTTAGGGTTAGGGTTAGGGTTAGGGTTAGGGTTAGGGTTAGGGTTAGGGTTAGGGTTAGGGTTAGGGTTAGGGTTAGGGTTAGGGTTAGGGTTAGGGTTAGGGTTAGGGTTAGGGTTAGGGTTAGGGTTAGGGTTAGGGTTAGGGTTAGGGTTAGGGTTAGGGTTAGGGTTAGGGTTAGGGTTAGGGTTAGGGTTAGGGTTAGGGTTAGGGTTAGGGTTAGGGTTAGGGTTAGGGTTAGGGTTAGGGTTAGGGTTAGGGTTAGGGTTAGGGTTAGGGTTAGGGTTAGGGTTAGGGTTAGGGTTAGGGTTAGGGTTAGGGTTAGGGTTAGGGTTAGGGTTAGGGTTAGGGTTAGGGTTAGGGTTAGGGTTAGGGTTAGGGTTAGGGTTAGGGTTAGGGTTAGGGTTAGGGTTAGGGTTAGGGTTAGGGTTAGGGTTAGGGTTAGGGTTAGGGTTAGGGTTAGGGTTAGGGTTAGGGTTAGGGTTAGGGTTAGGGTTAGGGTTAGGGTTAGGGTTAGGGTTAGGGTTAGGGTTAGGGTTAGGGTTAGGGTTAGGGTTAGGGTTAGGGTTAGGGTTAGGGTTAGGGTTAGGGTTAGGGTTAGGGTTAGGGTTAGGGTTAGGGTTAGGGTTAGGGTTAGGGTTAGGGTTAGGGTTAGGGTTAGGGTTAGGGTTAGGGTTAGGGTTAGGGTTAGGGTTAGGGTTAGGGTTAGGGTTAGGGTTAGGGTTAGGGTTAGGGTTAGGGTTAGGGTTAGGGTTAGGGTTAGGGTTAGGGTTAGGGTTAGGGTTAGGGTTAGGGTTAGGGTTAGGGTTAGGGTTAGGGTTAGGGTTAGGGTTAGGGTTAGGGTTAGGGTTAGGGTTAGGGTTAGGGTTAGGGTTAGGGTTAGGGTTAGGGTTAGGGTTAGGGTTAGGGTTAGGGTTAGGGTTAGGGTTAGGGTTAGGGTTAGGGTTAGGGTTAGGGTTAGGGTTAGGGTTAGGGTTAGGGTTAGGGTTAGGGTTAGGGTTAGGGTTAGGGTTAGGGTTAGGGTTAGGGTTAGGGTTAGGGTTAGGGTTAGGGTTAGGGTTAGGGTTAGGGTTAGGGTTAGGGTTAGGGTTAGGGTTAGGGTTAGGGTTAGGGTTAGGGTTAGGGTTAGGGTTAGGGTTAGGGTTAGGGTTAGGGTTAGGGTTAGGGTTAGGGTTAGGGTTAGGGTTAGGGTTAGGGTTAGGGTTAGGGTTAGGGTTAGGGTTAGGGTTAGGGTTAGGGTTAGGGTTAGGGTTAGGGTTAGGGTTAGGGTTAGGGTTAGGGTTAGGGTTAGGGTTAGGGTTAGGGTTAGGGTTAGGGTTAGGGTTAGGGTTAGGGTTAGGGTTAGGGTTAGGGTTAGGGTTAGGGTTAGGGTTAGGGTTAGGGTTAGGGTTAGGGTTAGGGTTAGGGTTAGGGTTAGGGTTAGGGTTAGGGTTAGGGTTAGGGTTAGGGTTAGGGTTAGGGTTAGGGTTAGGGTTAGGGTTAGGGTTAGGGTTAGGGTTAGGGTTAGGGTTAGGGTTAGGGTTAGGGTTAGGGTTAGGGTTAGGGTTAGGGTTAGGGTTAGGGTTAGGGTTAGGGTTAGGGTTAGGGTTAGGGTTAGGGTTAGGGTTAGGGTTAGGGTTAGGGTTAGGGTTAGGGTTAGGGTTAGGGTTAGGGTTAGGGTTAGGGTTAGGGTTAGGGTTAGGGTTAGGGTTAGGGTTAGGGTTAGGGTTAGGGTTAGGGTTAGGGTTAGGGTTAGGGTTAGGGTTAGGGTTAGGGTTAGGGTTAGGGTTAGGGTTAGGGTTAGGGTTAGGGTTAGGGTTAGGGTTAGGGTTAGGGTTAGGGTTAGGGTTAGGGTTAGGGTTAGGGTTAGGGTTAGGGTTAGGGTTAGGGTTAGGGTTAGGGTTAGGGTTAGGGTTAGGGTTAGGGTTAGGGTTAGGGTTAGGGTTAGGGTTAGGGTTAGGGTTAGGGTTAGGGTTAGGGTTAGGGTTAGGGTTAGGGTTAGGGTTAGGGTTAGGGTTAGGGTTAGGGTTAGGGTTAGGGTTAGGGTTAGGGTTAGGGTTAGGGTTAGGGTTAGGGTTAGGGTTAGGGTTAGGGTTAGGGTTAGGGTTAGGGTTAGGGTTAGGGTTAGGGTTAGGGTTAGGGTTAGGGTTAGGGTTAGGGTTAGGGTTAGGGTTAGGGTTAGGGTTAGGGTTAGGGTTAGGGTTAGGGTTAGGGTTAGGGTTAGGGTTAGGGTTAGGGTTAGGGTTAGGGTTAGGGTTAGGGTTAGGGTTAGGGTTAGGGTTAGGGTTAGGGTTAGGGTTAGGGTTAGGGTTAGGGTTAGGGTTAGGGTTAGGGTTAGGGTTAGGGTTAGGGTTAGGGTTAGGGTTAGGGTTAGGGTTAGGGTTAGGGTTAGGGTTAGGGTTAGGGTTAGGGTTAGGGTTAGGGTTAGGGTTAGGGTTAGGGTTAGGGTTAGGGTTAGGGTTAGGGTTAGGGTTAGGGTTAGGGTTAGGGTTAGGGTTAGGGTTAGGGTTAGGGTTAGGGTTAGGGTTAGGGTTAGGGTTAGGGTTAGGGTTAGGGTTAGGGTTAGGGTTAGGGTTAGGGTTAGGGTTAGGGTTAGGGTTAGGGTTAGGGTTAGGGTTAGGGTTAGGGTTAGGGTTAGGGTTAGGGTTAGGGTTAGGGTTAGGGTTAGGGTTAGGGTTAGGGTTAGGGTTAGGGTTAGGGTTAGGGTTAGGGTTAGGGTTAGGGTTAGGGTTAGGGTTAGGGTTAGGGTTAGGGTTAGGGTTAGGGTTAGGGTTAGGGTTAGGGTTAGGGTTAGGGTTAGGGTTAGGGTTAGGGTTAGGGTTAGGGTTAGGGTTAGGGTTAGGGTTAGGGTTAGGGTTAGGGTTAGGGTTAGGGTTAGGGTTAGGGTTAGGGTTAGGGTTAGGGTTAGGGTTAGGGTTAGGGTTAGGGTTAGGGTTAGGGTTAGGGTTAGGGTTAGGGTTAGGGTTAGGGTTAGGGTTAGGGTTAGGGTTAGGGTTAGGGTTAGGGTTAGGGTTAGGGTTAGGGTTAGGGTTAGGGTTAGGGTTAGGGTTAGGGTTAGGGTTAGGGTTAGGGTTAGGGTTAGGGTTAGGGTTAGGGTTAGGGTTAGGGTTAGGGTTAGGGTTAGGGTTAGGGTTAGGGTTAGGGTTAGGGTTAGGGTTAGGGTTAGGGTTAGGGTTAGGGTTAGGGTTAGGGTTAGGGTTAGGGTTAGGGTTAGGGTTAGGGTTAGGGTTAGGGTTAGGGTTAGGGTTAGGGTTAGGGTTAGGGTTAGGGTTAGGGTTAGGGTTAGGGTTAGGGTTAGGGTTAGGGTTAGGGTTAGGGTTAGGGTTAGGGTTAGGGTTAGGGTTAGGGTTAGGGTTAGGGTTAGGGTTAGGGTTAGGGTTAGGGTTAGGGTTAGGGTTAGGGTTAGGGTTAGGGTTAGGGTTAGGGTTAGGGTTAGGGTTAGGGTTAGGGTTAGGGTTAGGGTTAGGGTTAGGGTTAGGGGTTAGGGTTAGGGTTAGGGTTAGGGGTTAGGGTTAGGGTTAGGGTTAGGGTTAGGGTTAGGGTTAGGGTTAGGG